>NC_081413.1:664799058-665128433 GCF_030272615.1 Cryptomeria japonica
GTGGCCCATAGGATGTTCATTTCTTCAAAATAATATATTGAACATTCTTTCCTAATTCTTCATTGATCTTCTTGAATTTTAGTTAGTTGTTTATTTGACCCACTTACATAGTTTGTGTCAAATGCTTTCAAATCAATTGCAAACTAATGGAGCTATGACTCACAAAGAAGGAAGAGGAGTGGACAATAGTTAAGATAGATAAGAGAAATATTACGAATTAAGACCACATGATCAATCAACTAAAAAAAATCATGCCATAGAAATACATAATATATTTATTTAAGAAATTCTAAGATCTAGATGTCAAATAAGGAAAAATTGTTAAATCGACTATAGACTTCAACATTTAGACTAACCATCTAAAAGATGTTGCAAAGGAAGTCGCTAAGTATATCAATTTTTTTTTTCTATTCATTCAAAATAAAATATTTCACATTGTATACAAGGGGCCTATCGAGTAGTGCTCATAGAGGAGTTTTCATTATAACAAAAAAACTGTGGAAAGAAAAGGTACAAGAAAAAAGGTTAAACATGGTAATGGAAGACAAGCTTATGAATAGAAAGAAGTTATGTGCTAAACATGGTGATGGAAGGGCCAATTAGGACCAGATCAACATGTGAATTAGATTGTGCATGAATTGGGTTGTATTTAATGACAACCAACATTTTTTCTATCTGTATTGTCAAAATCCTTTCATCAAACATGGAATTAGGATTCTGATCAAGGGATTCTTATGCAACCAAATAATTTTTGTACAACTAATAAGTCAACTCATCTTAGCTTTCAAATCTATATATTATGAATGAAGCTATAAAGGGTTGTTCTACAATATCTTCTCTTATATTATCTCAATAACATTGAAAAAAAACTTGGCACTGTTCCTTTGCGAATCTTGAGTTAAATATCAAAGTACTAAATGTATAAACCTTCAAGGCAATCCAGTGAATATTTTCACTTGAAATAAATAAAATATTGAGTTCATTCACAATGGTATGTTTTATTCAAATCCATAGAAGAAAAGGAAGTTGCGTAGGAAGGGGCATTAGAAGAATGTCTTAAAACACTCTCAAAACAATGAAGAATGTGAGATAATTTTATCAAGAAAGAAGAAGAGATAAAATATCTGAAAATTTGATATTTTTAATGATTTGTTTGCAAGTCTGAGTGATCTGAGAGTAACACTAGGATTTTTCTAATTGCTCCTGTGAATTTAATGTTCATTAGATTGGTCATATATTGAAATTATGGAGTTATTAATTGTCATTGCTCAATACATGTGTCGGTAAAAAATGACGTCAATTTGGTTGTCATTAAATTATTTAATTCTTCAATTGGACACCCATATGATCATCATCACCAACGATATTCATTTAAAATTGATGCCCATTTGACTATCATCTATAAAGTATGAGGTCAAATTTGACATTCATTTATTTGTCATCTCAAAAAAAAGAGTTTGAATTTGATGTGTGTTCAAACATCATTTCTAACTTTAGTGAATTAAATTTGACTAGCATTTAGCATGTCAAGGATAAATCAATTGAATAATTTTGATATTATTTTGACAGTCACACAAATATTAGAAGTTAAATTTGATGTTTGTTTTTTATTAGAGATAAAATAGGTTTTGAGGGGACCCGAAACCCCTTACAACAAGTTTTGAAGGGACTTGAAACCCTTGGATTTTACACGGATCGAAAACCCAAAATAGACACTTGCCAAAGGATTCAACATTGATAACCAACAATCCAAACTCAACCAAGCATCGAAGAGTCAAATTTGATGCTTGTTTGGCTGTTAGTGTACACATTTGAAGGTTAAATTTGACAGAGATTAATGCGTAGAATTAATTGGGCCTAAATTTGATGTCTATTTAATTGTCATCGATTAGAACTACATGATAAATTTGATGCTCATTTTGTAGTCACAAGCAGCAATATGAGAAGTTAGATATGACGTTGGGTCGACCATCACTTCAAAGATTTACATTTAAAAAATACCCCCCCCCCCCCCTTTTTTAATCTTTTGTCATCCATTTAAACAAATTGAAATGGAGTTACCTTCAAATTTTGTACTCTAATATTTAGATAGCTAGTATGAAATTTATTTGTTGTTGATGTAAAATTTATTACCTTTACTATTTCTGTTAGCCATTAAAATACTGATTGTTTTTATTTATGCTCTTAAAATCAATGCTATATGGAAGCAAATGACGTAGAAGTTTAGGAGTCTGTTTGATGAAGTTGTGCAACCGATCCTTTTACTTTTGAACAAACAATTTGCATCCTTCATGTTCAGTATGGAAGTGCCTCATTAATAAATTCTCAATAAATTCTTATTTGTTAGTTCCTCATTTTAGCTATTTTCTTGCATTAGTAACTCTAGGCAATAAAAAAGTACACAACTTTGCTAATGTTTAGTGACTTGATGATTTTCAAGTATTTTTGTTATTTTTTTTAAAGTTTTGTAACTGCAACTTAATATACAAATAAAAAATAGATGTCCATTCTTAAATTTTGCAAAATGAATGTTGGAAAGAAAATATATGATAATGCCTGTGCTTCAACGTCTAATTGTATGGTCCTTGTCATGAATTCTATTTGTTGTTTTGTATAATGTTGTTTAGGTTCAGTTGTTTCATTGTTAAATGTTTATTTTAAGTTTTCAGCTTGTCATATTGTAATCTTTGCTAGATTTTATTTAATGATTTCTCTTGCAAGTTTTTAACATGTAATTTGATTTTTTCAATAAATAAATAAAGAATTAGGATATAGTCATGTTGTAAGAGAAGGACACACAACTAACTATTTTTGTTTAATGAGTGACTATTAAAAAACACAATAACAACACCTCCAGTAAGATTGTTGTGAGTATTTATCAATTTCATTGTTGGGCCAATGTTAATATTTTGTTAAAATCTTGAAAAAGTTTAATTTAGGTAGTTGAGAATAAGTAATATTATGTAATGTTTACATAATATTCCACATAATATAATTTTGAGTGTTCATTGATAGTATTTTGTAATGTGGGTTTCTTTAATTTTCATCTTGGTAGTGTTGGTATTAGACTCCATGGTGGGAAATATATTGGAGGCAAGTAATGCGGAGATTTAGTAGCACTTCAAAAGAAGAGAAATATATCATTTTTTCACTTAGCTTAAAGAAATGGTATGAAAGATTGTTGTTATTTATTTTTTGAATGTTGAGATCTATTTTCAATCCATTGAAGATATTGCAATTTCTTAAATTTGGCATTAATTGTGACATATTTATTCAAAGGTTATTCTCCTTTGTAGTGACTAAAATGTTGGTCTATGATTTTTTTGAGTTGAAAGTAAATTGAATTTATTGAAGGGAAATTCAGCATCCCAGAACAACCTTCTAAGATCAGTATGCACATTCGGCATCAAATACAAACTCACACTACTATGCCATAAAGCAGATTTAGACACGGTTTATTTCCAACATTAACCCTTAGAGGAAAGCGATTGCAATTTTAGATCTTGCAAGATCAAAGAGCAGTTTTAGCAGCATGCATACATTTAGATTCAACAACATAAAATCATAAAATAGAAGAAAAAGTTAGAATCTAATAGAACACAGATTTATCGTGGGGAAAACCGTTTCGGGTTAAAAACCCCACACTCCAAAATCAAAGAGCCATTGTATTATTCAGCAATAAATATATAGTTACAATACAATTTTTAGGATGTAGGCCTCAACATGGAGATTTACATCCTGCTCCATCTTGGAGAAAATCTGGCAACATAACCCCTATAAAATGAACTCCTCTCTCTTCTCAACTCCTCTAGCAATTCTTACATTTATAGAGTTTACAATGCAAAAAAAAAGCTTCCCACAAGCATCCACATTCAATGTATCTATGAATGTAATTAGAAAATTCCTTTTGCATAACTCTTGCATAAATAATATTTAATACAAATATTATTTATTCCATAAACATAAATCATCTAAGATGAGATAAACAAGCCTTTTGCTAATTTGGAACTTTTCATTTTACTCCAAGCCTATCCAAGTAGAAGATTTGGTCCCACTGAAAATATTTCCAAAAACGTGCTAAAGAATGCAATTGCCACATGTCACTAGGAAGGGGGTTTGAGGAGCCCCTCAGAATTTTACTTCTCCAAAGTTCCTTCCTTGTGCCAAGTGTCACAATTTCCTTTCACCTCAAAGCTTGTTGCACCCAACTTGCCATCAAGCCCTTCAATTAAGCTTTACACTTTGGAAACTTAATATATTCCATTAAATAAATAAAATTAGCACATAGGACCATTAAAGATAGTTAAATAATTTTCTTGGGACTCCTAAGGTTGAGGCACCTTAATCCCAACAATCTCCCACTTGACGAAGACCTTACAGGAGTCATCTCATCACAAGATTTACATTTCTAAGAGTTGCCTGATGAAACCACATCATCACTACCATCCATGAAACCACATAGACCCCAAACATGCTCTCATGGTCCATCAAGACATATGCAACAACATCCAAGATGTCCACCATCTTAGGCAACAAACCCTGTCATCCTCCAACATGCCACCTATGGAAGAAAAGGAACAAGCCAAGGTGAAAATGCACCGGTCTAAAGAACACAAAGAAAAGATCCTAGTGATATCAAAGGCTACAGGATACTGCCACCACTCCACTATTCTCATAAGCTATACAAAATCATCAACAACATCAACTTCAAAGCCTGTAACCAGAACACAACCGTGAAGTAATCCTCCAGAAAACAAGATAAACCACCAGCTAGAACAACAATCAAACTGAATGCTTCCATTCAACCTGATAAACCCACACAACTAAAAATAGCACCCACAACAAGTGTTAATCTATCTAATCACCATACCTCAAAGGTATACACCATCAGTAAACTCATGCCACCAACATAACCAACCCAAGAAATTGCAACCTAAAGCTCCATGTGCAAAACTAGTCAATAAAGACCAAACACATCCAGGAACTCCTAGTACATGGGTAATGTTGAATCTAAAAAGATCAAAAGGCATATCAAGTCTACCAATCAAAACACATAAAGAGTGTAACCATGTAGTACCAAGGAGCACCCACAAATATATGCACACATCCTGCAAACAAAAAGTTGTAAGAAACTTCTCTCTCAACAAGTCTCCATATCTCTCCCAAGTTCTGCACATTTGACTGAAGAAAATAGATACATGAACCTCCATGTCATCACCCAAGGGACAACATATGACCACAAACTAGTGATCACTACAGCTCCATACATAACCTCACATCCAATGCAAAGTGAATTCGAACCTCCAAGAAGATCACTAAGACCAAAGACAGAATCTGCAAACCATAAACATATAGCATGTCCTTCTACAAACACCTCTAAGTGTCAATTATGTCAAGTAAGATCTTCTTCACATCCCTATGTGAAAAGCCATAACAACATCCAAACCCGTTCAACCTCAAGAGATCAAACATAACATATTCATCATAAATCTACATGGATGTAAGCCTCTCAAAGAAGATCAAACTACTCCATTTCCCATTTCAGGAAATCAACCCACTACCGTCCCCTATGATCATTATAAAAGAAAACACATTCCAAGGAGATAACCATGCTAACAATATCTCATAATGAATCCTCCACAAATATCCAACTTTAGCTCAAGATCCATGCATACGAAAGAAAAGCATAACCCACTTGAGAGAAACAATGGGCAATACCTCTCAAGTTATAAACTACTAAGTAGACCGAGAGTGGGGAATGAGAAGTCTCCAAGATATCCTAGTCATCATGACTCATCCAAGAGAAATCTCCTCATAGGTCTCTATTGAACTCACATCCAATCCAGGTCTAGGCTTCTCAGACTTCCAATTGAAATCTCATCCAGAGTAACCATCTCAACACATTTCTCTCATCTCAAGATAACTACAACCTCACCTAAGTCTCCATGTATCCATGAGTACCAGCAAATGATCAATCCATGTCAAACTCCAAATGCTTCTTTGCACTTCCATGAAGTTCTCAGGCATATGACCAATGCACCCAATACAAAGAGAACTCACCAGATCGCTGTCAAAGCTCCAATCAGCTAAATCAAGAACCCATCATGACTTCGTGATCTTACCTTCCCCTCCTAGGAGATCACATGCTCTAAGTGAACATACCATGGTCTCAAGAGCAATGCATCATGCCAAACTTTAAATGCACAATCAAGAGTATACCATGACATAACACAAACATTACTCTAAACCAACATCACCTATCAATAACCACTTATTAGGATAACTGGTGAACAACTGAGAGGTGCGGGGGAGGGGGGGGTGAATCAGTTGTTAACAGATTATGTTAATTAAACTACTTAAAACTTTATACCAGAATAACTGATTAAGCATTAAATCATAATTGAAAACCAAAGAATAAATACCATGTAATCATAACACATAACACCATGATTTGTATGTGGAAAACTCGAAAAGGGAAAAGCCACGATGGGAAAACCTACCCACAATCAGATGATACTTCTGCAACAAGTATATGATTACAATAGGGGCCTGCACATGCAGGAAGACACAATGCCTAGAGTGCACTACTCATCACAATGAAGTCTCATTGACTACATATATGTCAATGACCTCAACATATTTGGACAAATATCAAGAGAGAAGAACTGTCAGTAATAGCATCAAACATATCAGATTTCAGTTCCGGATAAGCTCAATACCGGAGGTCTAAAACCTCTTACATAAACCCAACTTGATCTCCGATGATTGATAAAATCCTCTGCACAAATGATTATGACATTATACGCTCCTTGCCATGATCTACAATGAGATCTTACATATATTTATACCAACTTGGGACCTAACCAATTAGGTCAACAACCCAAATGATAATTCAATAGATCCATTACATAATCCTAAAATAAAATAATAAAGAATGTTGGCCTAAGGCCAAAAAAACATCATCCAATCAATAAAACATCCCAGAAATGCATCCGAGGATCCACCAACATGTTACATGAAAACCGATCCGTAATCTAGATAGCATCAGCCCTAAATTAGATCCACACACGACAAAGCAATGACATCAATCAGTCGAGGCACAAACACAATCACCATCAACATCTTGAATCTCTTCTAGAAGCTGTACCAACACCACTTATGCATTACATCAAAGATCTTCAATAAAGCTCTGCCGGTGAAACCCTTACCGGACCTGCAAAGTAGGCTTACTAGAACATGAGCTAGCATTGGATCATCAAGTCAATACCAACTGACTAAAACATACTTTAAAAGCATATGAACCATCCATACAAACTTATTCCATCATCTAGATCATACCGGTGACAATCAACTGATAATCTTCCCAATCCAATCCTTCTACCGGAAGTTGGTAAACAACTATAATAGCTAGTGTTGACATCAATGACAAAACATCAATGCAACACATAATCAATTCCATCTTATGGTCAAAACCACCAACACCTCACACCAAAGACTAAAAGAACCCTCCATGGCTGCAAGATGTTACATATTCTCAAATAGTGTACATGCAAAAGATGAAATAACCCTTCTACAACAACATGATCTAAGAGTCCCTCCAAACCATCTTCATCACTAAAGAAGATCATCCATCGCCAAGTGATGAATACACAGTCACTCCTAAAGCTCCCATTGAAACATGGTACCGATCTCTCCAACCACATGATGCACCATCTCCCAAATTTTAAAATCATCCAGGTCTACACACATATAAGTGTACTAATAATCACACCAAGTGAAACCAAGATCTCCAAACCAAGGAAATACACCATGCTACATGACCCCATAGCTGACTATCTAGGTGCTCACTTATCTTCCATCCTCTCATCTCAAAGCAACTACACCAATGCACAAGTGACCACAGACAAGGCTAGCTAACAAGTCTACATTAACACTGAATCAAACCTCATGGATATAGACAGTCCACATCCGAGTTCTCCCACTGCAAACATGTAGGTAAAGACAACCCACAATATTGCACAACTCGTAGATCCAACCATTGAAACATGCAAACTCACTATCACATCAGCAACATGCAAATTGAGATCTTAAAGAGAACAATCATGTTGACAACATGACTCAAGCACCAGATGAAGCACAAATCTGATTTTCCAATCATGTCCACATTGAGCACCATAATCTAGGAATCTACCAAGTATCACCACATAAATGCTGAGTGACTAATCAGATACCAACATCCCCATGTAGAGAAAGCATCTCACCTCCTCTCACCATGCACAGAGAATGCACAGAGAACTACAACTATCTCATCCAGTAACACCTCAAAAGAAATAAGGTCTAGAAAATAGCTCCTCTGTAGCTCCACAAAACCACAATTTTTTTTTCTTGAGCATGTAAAATTTGCAAAACCACTATGTTTGAGAACACCTATGCACATCCATACCCACTTCACATCTGAAAGACTCAAAAGTTTGAAAAAGAACCAAACAACTTAACCCAGAACAATGGACTATCATAGATGAGTATCACCATAATTTTTTAAGGAAAATCTATAAACCCCTCAGATCCAAGGAACATGAATCCGAGCCATGCAAGTACAATCATCCATAAGGAAAAAATAGATCAGGAACTCCAGACCCATTTGTAGGCCAACTCCTTAACCACCATCAGTACATGTATCTTAGGGAGACATGCTATCCAAAAGCTTGTAGACCATCCAATGATCAACTCCATAGCCTCCATGCATTACAAGAGAAACATTTCAAAGGTAACTTTCCATCATAATTACTAGCTCCCTTAGGTAATCTCCAAGCAATAAGTGCTTCAAGCTCATCCAATTCTTTTTCCTGTTCTTCCTATTGGTATTTTGGTATGGTTTTGTCATTGATGTCAACACCTACTAAAACACTAGCACTTTGGAGATCCAGCAACATTCACCGGCAAGCAAGTAACTATTGCATAGTTACTGGTATATGGTACACCGATAGGATATATTGATCACTGACACTTGGAATGGCATGGAAGACACTTGGTAATATCGAAGACATCGTGTGGACATCTTGTCTTAATGAATTGATCATTGGTATATTCATATTTGCATATTTTCCTTTACCGGCAAATAGGTCTAGGGTTATCCAGGGTTACACCAATAGGTTTATCTTTTCCAGATTAGCATAGCATGCTATGGAGATGATTAATTATTGTTGTAAATGCATTAAGCCGACATGTTCAATTGGTTATTGCATCAGATATAGTATTATTTGTAAAAAAAATTTATTGTAATATCTTGTAGAGCCAACCTACTAAAATTGGTCTTAGGTTATGGTATAAATGTAAGATCTTAGATGTAAGATCAACTGTGGAATGCGAAGAAGGTTTTTGTGAAGGTATATGCGAGATTAAGCAGAGCTATACATGCAGACATCATTTGAAGGTGAAGCTAGGTTTTTGTGAAAGCATATCAGCATTACACCAATACTGAATCAAGCATATAAAGATGTTATTTTGAGTAGTACATTCTTATTGGATTTAACCATCCAATTGTAGTCAGTGTGACTCCCATTTGTGTTTGAGCAGTGAGCTCTAGGCGCTTGGCCTTTCTGCATGTGCAGACCCCATTTATGTACACTTACTATCTGCAGTAGTATCATCTGATTGTGGGTAAGGTTTCCCACCATGGTTTTTCCCCTTACAGGGTTTCCACGTACAAACATTGGTGTTATGTGTTGTGGATGACTTTGTCTTTTATTTTCATGCATTAATCTTTACCGGTATTGCATTTATCTGTTAATTTGTCCATCGGTATAACAGATTGTCTCAATAGTACTAAGCAGTAATTTGTTTAAGTTGTTTTTGGTTTGTAATTATCAGACAACTGATTCACCCCCCCTCTCAGTTGTCCCCGGGACCTAAAAATTGGTATCAGAGCTAAGTCCTCTTTTTGCAGAAGTTTAACAACTTGAGGAGATCCAATATCTACTAACTATTTTAGGAAGGACAATACTAAACTTTATGGAACTAACTATGGGATATGGAAGATCAGAATGGAGACACATCTGAATTGCATTGGAAAAGACATCTAGGATGTTACAAATAATGGCTATACTGTTGCCACTACCACTCAGCCTAATCCACCTAACTTGACTAAAGATGAAGAGAATGATTGCAAAGCAAGAGAAGCACTTTTGAGCGCATTGACAGATCAACAAATCATGGGATTATTAGATACATCAACTGCTAAAGCTATTTGGGATCATTTGGAAACACTGAATGAAGGAGATTCCACAGTCAAAATTGCAAACTCGAAAGCTTCCAAGTCAGGTATGAAAATCTGAAAATGGAAGAAGATGAAAGAATTTATGCTTTTATGGAAAGAGTAAATGAAATTGTTTTGGGTATTAAATGTTGTGGAGGAACCTTAAGTGAAGATGAAATTGTTTCAAAAGTTTTAAGAGGATTGCCACCGGCATATAAAATGAAGGTTACTGCTATAAATGAGTTAAGAACAATGCCTAATACATCAGTAACTAGGGATACATTGATTGGAAAACTTTCAGCTTTTGAAATTGAAGAATTTGGTCCTGTTGCTACTATTAAGACAAATTTGGCCTTTAAAGCATCAACATCATCTGCTCCATCATTTGACAAATTTGATTGGAAATCCTTTTATGCAAGAGAACTTGAAGAAAGTAGGAAAGAACTTGAAGAACTTGAAGCACTATTTGCAAGGAAAATGCCTAAAGGTCCAATTGGAAGTAAGTATGAAGGTAAAGCACCTTTTAAATGTTTTAACTACAATAAAATTGGTCATATGGCTTTAAGATGCCCTGATAGACATGCTAGACTAAGAGAAGAAGCTAGAAGGACATACAAGCCTAATCCTGAATATCAGAGATACAGATTTAAGAAGAATAAGGACAAATCTTGTTATGTTGCTGATGAAGGAGTGACTGATGATTCTGATGAAGATCCGACAGACAATGGATGGGTTTTTGTTGCTATAACTAAAGATCAACCAACACCTGTAGTGCAACTGGTAGAACAAGCCCTAGCAACTAAAATTAAAGTAAAGGATGAATGGATCATTGATTCTGGATGCTCACATCATATGACATGAGATAAAGGTAAATTCTTGAACTTTCAAGAATATAATGGCAGTTTAGTAAGATTTGGAGATGACAAAGCTTGTCAGATCAAAGGTAAGGGTTCAATATCTCTTGATGGTAAGCATAACACTGACAATGTCTACCATGTTGAAGGTTTAAAGCATAATCTTTTGAGTGTTGGTCAACTAGTTGAGAAAGGATTTCAGTTACAATTTAAGAATGGAAAATGCAATATCATGAACAGAACTGGTTTAGAAATTGCAACCGGTAATCAGACTAGAGGTAAAAATCAGTACTACTAAGGCAGTTAGAGATCTACCTAAAATTGTCAAACCTCACAATACAGTATGTAAGGAATGTCAATTTGGAAAATAGGTTAGAGATAGTTTCAAAAGTATTCCAGAGAAATCTAATAATGCTCTTGATTTAATTCATACTGATTTATGTGGTCTAGCTAGAACTAAAAGCTTACAAGGTGATAGATATTTCATGCTAATCATTGATGTCTATTCCAGAATGTGTTGGGTTACTTTTCTTAGAGAAAAATCAGAAGCACTTGGAAAGTTTAAACTGTTCAAAGCAATGGTTGAAAATGAAACTGGTAAGAAAATCAAATGTTTAAGATCAGATCAAGGAGGAGAATTCACATATAAGGAATATAATACATTCTATGAAGTGAATGGAATCAAAAGACAACTATCAGCACCTCAGACACCACAACAGAATGGAGTTGTTGAAAGAAAAAATAGAAGTATCTTGGATGTAGCTTGAAGTATGTTATCAGAAGCAAATTTACCACGTGTATTGGAGAGAAGCAGTAAGTACAACGGTCTATACATTCAACAAAGTTCACATCAAAGGTGAAACTAGTAAGACCCCTCATGAACTATGGTTTGGTAATACTCCTACTCTTAAGTATTTCAAAGTATTTGGAAGCAAATGTTACATTAGAAGAGATGAGTATATAGGAAAATTTGATCCTAGAAGTGATGAAGGAATATTTCTTGGTTATTCATTTAAGAGCAAAGCATATAGATGTTTTAATAAGAGATTGCAGAAAATTGTTGAGAGTACAAACGTAAAGATTGATGAACAATTCAGGGGAACTTCAAGGTATATAGACTCAGAACCGATAAAAAAAATTCTAAAAAATGAACCTACACTGAATACACTGGTACAGAGTGAAGATCCAGTTACATCGATATCATCTGACAATTCCACTGTGACTGAAAAAACAACAACAAACAAAGACACCCCAATATGTAGGATTGAATCATTCTGAAGATCAGATAATTGGAAACAAGTACAAAGGAGTTATGACAAGAGAAAGATTGGCAAATGAAGAGGTATGTCTTATTTCTCAAATTGAACCATCATCAATTAATGAGGCATGTGAAGATAACTATTCGACTAAAGCTATGGAAGAAGAATTAGAGAAAATTGAGAAAAATAACACTTGGACATTAGTTCCCCGGCCTAAAGATAAAAATGTAATTGGAACAAAATGGGTATTCAGAAGCAAACTTAATGAAGATGGTAAAGTTATAAGAAACAAAACAAGACTAGTGTGTAAGGGATATTCTCAAAAAGGAGTTGATTATAATGAAACCTTTGCACCGGTAGGTAGAATTGAGGCAGTTAGATTGTTTTTGGCCTTTTCAGCACATAAGAACTACAAAGTATATCAAATGGATATTAAATGTGCATTTTTGAATGGAGATCTTGAGGAGGAAGTTTGCATTGAACAACCTGATGGATTTTTTTTAACAGATGACAAAGATATGGTTTGCAAGTTAAAGAAAGCTTTGTATGGATTGAAGCAAGCTCCAAGAGCTTGGTATGACAGATTGGATAAGTATCTTTTGAAAATTGGTTTTTCTAAAGGTAATGCTGACAGTAACTTATACTATAAAGTGACTAATGATGACATCTTGGCTATAGAAGTTTTTGTTGATGATATAATATTTGGAGGAGAAGATGGATTGTGTAAAGACTTTTCTATCAAAATGAAACAAGAATTTGAAATGTCTATGATTGGTGAAATAAGATTCTTTTTAGGATTGCAGATTTCAAAGACTGACAAAGGTATATTCTTGAGTCAATCAAAATACTTAAAAGAGTTACTTAATAAATTTGGGATGGAGAACTCTAAACCGGTAAGCACACCTATGACTACAAATGACAAACTATCTTTAAGAGATGAATCTAATCCTGTTAATCCAACAAGGTACAAATCTATGATAGGAGGTTTACTGTATTTAACACAAACAAGACCTGATATTATGAATGCAATATGTATTGTTTCAAGATTTCAGAGTAATCCTAGAGAAAATCATGAATCAGCAGTAAAAAGGATTTTTCGGTACTTACAAGGCACTACAAATCTTGGATTATGGTATCCTAGAGATGAAAATTTTGATCTATGTGCATACACAGATGCAAATAGGGCAAGAGATGTGGATGACAGAAAAAGCACCACTGACAGAGCATTATTTTCTTGGAAACAGAGTAGTTTCTTGGTTGAGCAAGAAACAGAGTTGTACATCTTTATCAACAGTAGAATCAAAATATGTTGCAACAACAACTAACTGTACATAGGTACTTTGGCTTAAACAAATGTTGAAAGACTTAAAGGTAAAATGCAAGGAACCTATAACTATCTATTGTGATAACACAACAACAATAAATCTGGTTTATGTGAATACTAAAGAACAACTTGCAAATATTTTTACAAAACCTTTGCCTAAGGAGACTTTTGAATATCTTAGAGAGCAGATTGGGGTCATACCCCCACCGGTAGATACTTAGAGAGTTGATGTCTATCATCAACCAACAGAATTAACAGAGATATATTCTTACTCCAGCTTTGATGAGGAAGCTACTTCTCAGGGGGAGTAGTTGGTATACTGAATTGATTCGTATTTTGTATATGAACTTGGTTTTGTTGTAACTTTGACATTTGATGTCAAAGGGGGAGAGATTGGTATGGAAAAACTTTGAAAAAAACATATGTTGCTCCCAGGGGGAGAGATTGTTGTTTGGGAGATATTATTACTCTTTGTATCTGTATTTTGATTTCTGGTTATGATCTTTTTGGAAATTTTTGGTTTTTGGTACTTGGCATTTTCGTTTTGGCACTTTGATGGTTTTTCCATCTTGTGTTGCCATCAATGCCAAAGGGGGAGATTGTTGGTATTTTGGTATGGTTTTGTCATTGATGTCAACACCTACTAAAACACTAGCACTTTGAAGATCCAGCAACATTCACTGGCAAGCAACTATTGCATAGTTAGTGGTATATGGTACACTGACAGAATATAATGATCACTGACACTTGGAATGGCATGGAAGACACTTGGTAATATTGAAGACATCATGTGGACATCTTGTCTTAATGAATTGATCATTGGTATATTCATATTTGCATATTTGCCTTTACCGACAAATAGGTCCAGGGTTATCCAGGTTTACACCGACAAGTTTATCTTTTCCAGATTAGCATGGCACGCTATGGAGATGATTAATTATTGTTGTAAATGCATTAAACCAACATGTTCAATTAGTTATTGCATCATATATTGTATTATTTGTAAAAAAATTTTATTGTAATATCTTGTAGAGTCGACCTACTAAAATTGGTCTTAGGTTATGGTATAAATGTAAGATCTTAGATGTAAGATCAAGTGTGGAATGCGAAGAAGGTTTTTGTGAAGGTATATGCGAGATTAAGTAGAGCTATACACGCAGACATCATTTGAAGTTGAAGCTAGGTTTTTATGAAAGTATATCAGCATTACACTGGTACTGAATCCAACATATAAAGATGCTATTTTGAGCAGTACATTCTTATTGGATTTAACCATCCAATTGTAGTCAGTGGGACTCCCATTTGTGTTTGAGCAGTGATCTCTAGGCACTTGGCCTTTCTGCATGTGTAGACCCCATTTATGTACACTTACTATCTGTAGTAGTATCATCTTATTGTGGGTAAGGTTTCCCACCATGGTTTTTCCCCTTACAGGGTTTCCACGTACAAAAATTGGTGTTATGTTTACTGGATGACTTTGTCTTTTATTTTCATGCACTAATCTTTATCGGTATTGCATTTATAGGTTAATCTGTCCACTGGTATAACAAAATGTCTCATCGGTACTAAGCAGTAATTTATTTAAGTTGTTTTTGGTTTGTAATTATCAGACAACTATATCACCCCCCCTCTCAGTTGTCCCCGGGACCTAACACTTCCATCTCTTTCATTTCTCTCTCATACCTTGAAACCCTAGATGAACTCTCAAACCCGTTGAACCTCAAGAGATCAAACATAACATATGCATCATAAATCTACATGGATGTAAGCGTCTTAAAGAAGATCAAACTACTCCATTTCCCATTTTAGGAAATCAACCCACTACCATCCCCTATGATCATTATAAAAGAAAGCACATTCTAAGGAGATAACCATGCTAACAATCTCTCATAATGAATCCTCGAGAACTATCCAACTTTAGCTCAAGATCCATGTATATGAAAGAAAAGCATAAACCACTTGAGAGAAACAATGGGCAATACCTCTCAAGTTATAAATTGCCAAGTAGACCGAGAGTGGGGAATGAGAAGTCTACTCCAAAATATCCAAGTCATCATGACTCATCCAAGAGCAATCTCCTCATAGGTCTTTATTGAACTCACATCCAATCCAGGTGTAGGCTTCTCAGACTTCCAATTGAAATCTCATCAAGAGTAACCATCTCAACACATTTCTCTCATCTCAAGATAACTATAGCCTCACTAAGTCTCCATGTATCCATGAGTACCAATAAATGATCAATCCATGCCAAACTCCTAATGCTTATTTGCACTTCCATGAAGTTCTTAGGCATATGACCAATGCACCCAATACAAAGAGTACTCACCAGACCACTGTCAAAGCTCCAATCAGCTAAATCAAGAACCCATCATGACATCGTGATCTTACCATCCCCTCCTAGGAGATCACATGCTCTAAGTGAACATACCATGGTCCCAAGAGCAATGCATCATGCCAAACTCTAAATGCACAATCAAGAGTATACCATGACATAACACCAACATTACTCTAAACCAACATCACCTATCAATAACCATATTAGGATAACTGGTGAACAATTGAGAGGGGGGGGGTGAATCAGTTCTTAATAGATTATGTGGATTAAACTACTTAAAACTTTATACCAAAATAACTGATTAAGCATTAAAGAATAATTGAAAACCAAAGAATTAATACCATGTAATCATAACACATAACACCATGATTTGTATGTGGAAAACTCGGAAAGGGAAAAACCACGATGGGAAACCCTAGTCACAGTCAGATGATACTTCTGCAGCAAGTATATGATTCCAATAGGGGCCTGCACATGCAGGAAGACACAATGTCTACAGTGCACTGCTCATCACAATGGAGTCTCATTGACTACATAGATGTCAATGATTTCAAAATATTTGGACAACAATCTAGAGAGAAGAACTATCGGTGATAGCATCAAACATATCAGATTTTAGTTCCGGATAAGCTCAATATAGGAGGTCTAAAACCTCTTACATAAATGCAACTCGATCTCCTATGATCGACAAAATCCTCTACACAAATGATTATTACATTGTTCGCTCCTTGCCATGATCTACAATGAGATCTTACATATATTTATACCAACTTGGGACCTAACCAATTAGGTCAACCACCCAAATGATAATTCAATAGATCCATTACATAATCCTAAAATAAAATAATAAAGCATGTCGGCCTAAGGCCAAAAAAACATCCCAGAAATGCATCCGAGGATCCACCAACATGTTACATGAAAACCAGTCCATAACCTAGATAGCATCGGGCCTAAATTAGATCTACAAATGACAAAGCAATGACATCAATCAGTCAAGGCACGAACACAATCACCATCAACATCTTGAATCTCTTCTAGAAGCTGTACCAACACCACTTATGCATTACATCAAAGATCTTCAATAAAGCTCTATCGGTGAAACCCTTACCGGACTTGCAAAGCAGGCTTACTAGAACATGAGATAGCATTGGATCATCAAGTCAATACCAACTGACTAAAACATACTTTAAAAGAATATGAACCATCCATACAAACTTATTCCATCATCTAGATCATACCAGTGACAATCAACTAATAATCTTCCCAATCAAAAAAAACATCCCAAAAATGCATCCGAGGATCCACCAACATGTTACATGAAAACCGGTCCATAACCTAGATAGCATCGGGCCTAAATTAGATCCACACATGACAAAGCAATGACATCAATCAGTCAAGGCACGAACACAATCACCATCAACATCTTGAATCTCTTCTAGAAGCTGTACCAACACCACTTATGCATTACATCAAAGATCTTCAATAAAGCTCTACCGGTGAAACCCTTACCGGACTTGCAAAGCAGGCTTACTAGAACATGAGATAGCATTGGATCATCAAGTCAATACCAACTGACTAAAACATACTTTAAAAGAATATGAACCATCCATACAAACTTATTCCATCATCTAGATCATACCAGTGACAATCAACTAATAATCTTCCCAATCCAATCCTTCTACCGGAAGTCGGTAAACAACCATAACAGCTAGTGTTGACATCAATGACAAAACATCAATGAAACACATAATCAATTGCATCATATGGTCAACACCACCAAAACCTCACGCCAAAGACTAAAAGAGCCCTCCATGGATGCAAGATGTTACACATCCTCAAATAGTGTACATGCAAAAGATGAAAGAACCCTTCTGCAACAACATGATCTAAGAGCCCCTCCAAACCATCTTCATCACTAAATAAGATCATCCATCACCAAGTGATGAATACACAGTCACTCCTAAAGCTCCCATTGAAACATGGTATCGATCTCTCCAACCACATGATGCACTATCTCCCAAATTTTAAAATCATCCAGGTCTACACACATACAAGTGTACTAATAATCACACAAAGTGAAACCAAGATCTCCAAACCAAGGAAATACACCATGCTACATGACCCCATAGCCAACTATCCAGGTGCTCACTTATCTTTCATCCTCTCATCTCAAAGCAACCACACCAATGCACAAGTGACCACAAACAAGGCTAGCTAACAAGTCTACATTAACACTGAATCAAACCTCATGGATATAGACAGTCCACATTCGAGTTCTCCCACTGCAAACATGTAGGTAAAGACAACCCACAATATTGCACAACTCATAGATCCAACCATTGAAACATGCAAACTCACTATCACATCAGCAACATGCAAATTGAGATCTTAAAGAGAACAATCATGTAGACAGCATGACTCAAGCACCAAATCAAACACAAATCTGATTTGCCAATCATGTCCACATTGAGCACCATAATGTAGGAATCCACCAAGTACCACCACATAAATGTTGAGTGAATAATCACATACCAACATCCCCATGTAGAGAAAGCATCTCACCTCCTCTCACCATGCACAAAGAATGCATGGAGAACTGCAACTATCTCATCCAGTAACACCCGAAAGGAAATAAGGTCTAGAAAATAGCTCCTCTATAGCTCCACAAAACCACAAGTTTTTTTTCTTGAGCATGTAAAACTTGCAAAACCACTATGTTTGAGAACACCTATGCACATCCATGCCCACTTCACATCTGAAAGACTCAAAAGTTTGAAAAAGTACCAAACAACTTAACCTAGAACAATGGACTATCATAGATGAGTATCACCATAATTTTTTAAGGAAAATCTATAAACCCCTCAGATCCAAGGAACATGAATCTGAGCCATGCAAGTACAATCATCCATAAGGAAAAAGTAGATTAGGAATTCCAGACCCATTTGTAGGCCAACTCTTTAACCACCATCAGTACATGTATTTGAGGGAGACAGGTTATCTAGAAGCTTCTAGATCATCGAATGATCAACTCCATAGCCTCCATGCATTCGGGGTAACAAAAGCAACACCTTCCAATACTAGGAAAATCAAGCACGCTACATAAGAAACTCACTACATAGTTGAAACAACCCAATCTTCTCCTTATTACCAGGGAGCCACTCATAGACACCCAATATGATAACTTTGTTGCATGCAACCACAAAGTGTAAAAAGAACACCCCATGCTTTAGGAATTATTCTGCTATCAAACAAGATCTTCAGATCAATATCATTTCAACGTGACCAACTCTATTTTATCCATCTTAACCATCCTTCAAAATGTGTGATGTCACCTGAGATTGAAACAAGTACAAAACTTCCACTCACCAAAGGATCAATATTTAGTCAATTCTTTCAGATTCCCTCAAGCTTGGCAGGCCAAGAAATCTTCATAGAAGGAATAGATAGAACCCAAAACACCAATAATCTACACATGCATTGACATGCAAGCAACTTGTAAGTCCATGCAAGTACATGCATCTCACAAAATGCACATGCAAGCAACTTGCAAATCTTGGAACATTGCTTTGATACCAAATGAAAGGAAATTGGGCATCCTAGAACATCCATCTGAGATCAATATGTGCATCCAACATCAAATACAAACGCACACTAATATTCCATAAAGAAAAACCAGACACATTTTATTTCCCACATTAACCCTTAGAGGAAAGCGATTGCAATTTTAGATCTTGTGAGATTGAAGAGCAGTTTCAACAACATGCATACATTTAGATTCAACAACACAGAATCATAAAACAGAAGAAAAAGATAGAATCTAATAGAACATAGATTTATTGTCAGGAAAATAATTTCAGGTCAAAATCCCCCCACTCCAAAATCAAAGAGCCATTGTATTATTCAACAAGAAATATACAGTTACAATAAAAAATTTCAGGCTTTAGGTCTCTACATGGAGATTTACATCCTTCTCCATCCTGGAGAAAATCTAGCAGCATAACCCCTGTAAAATAAACTCCTCTATCTTCTCAACTCATCTAGCATTTCTTACATTTATAGAGTTTACAATGCAAAAAACAATAGCTTCCCACAAGTGTCCACATTCAATGTATCCACGAATGTTATTAGAAACTTCCTTTTGCATAACTCTTGCATAAATAATATTTAATACAAATATTATTTATTCCATAAACATAAATCATCTAAGATGAGATAAACAAGCCTTTTTCTAATTTGGAATGTTCCATTTTACTCCAAGCCTATCCAAGTAGAAGATTTAGTCCCACTGAAAATCTTTCCAAAAATGTGCTAAAGAATGCAATTGCCACATGTGACTTGGAAGGGGGTTTGACAATATCCTAAGAATTGTACTTCTCCAAAGTTCCCTCCTTGTGCCAAGTGTCACAATTTCCTTTCACCTCAAAGCTTGTTGCGTCCAACTTGCCATCCGATCCCACAATTAAGCTTTGTGTTGGTCTAAAATTCTGATTTCCCTATCTCCTTTGTAAGAAAATTAGAGCCTCTATTGCATATGGAGAGAACGATAAGAAAATCAAAATCCAGAATAACATATAACAAGGTTTATACAAAACCTTCTACACTTTAAGCTTATCCTAAGCTTAGGTGGGTATACCTCTTGTGAATACTTTTGCAATTATAATATAAGTTCCACAGTAAACCAGTGTTAGAAATCTGTAAACCTTATCACCTCAACAATACTGAAACATAAAAGAAAACTTGTGTTCATTTTCACTCTTGACCCCAAGGAAGATAAAAAAACTCCACAAATGATATCAGTGCCTTTTTCGGGCTACAGAGTCACCCAAACTAAACAAGAATTCCAAATTTGGACATTCACATACATCTCATCACTTCGGTTTTATCAACCTAACATATGCCTGACATATATATAAGTCTTTTCTTTATGCTAGACCCAGTCATCAAATTCAAGCATAAAACTATTGATTTAGTAACAGAAATATTTCATGTATATTTAATTCCCCTCCTCGAGAGAAAAACCTAAAACATGTCTGTAAGATTGCCTTGCAAACCCTATTCAATCAAATAACCCTAGATTATTTAAAAGAAACCAATAAATCAATGAATGCACACAAAAAGATAGCAGAGATCTAGGCTCAAAATGCTTTGATCTGTATATTAATATTCATTTTCAAAATTGTACATAACTCAAGGTAATTTCTGAAAGGACCAAAAAAGCTTAGATATATTTTGGCAGTGCTTCTTTACAAATTCTTGTGATGATTCTTTCTAAAGTCCTAGTATCCATTTATAATGATATGGATGTGAACAAGCTTCAGACTTTCCTATGAATATTTTTATTACAACCGTAATTTCCTCTTTAAAAGAGGTTACAACCATTTTCATTCCTAACTTCTTGAGGGTTGTTGCAAAGTGGCCACATCAATTAGCTATTCTTGAGCCTCTGCTTCTTACATCATATATTTGTCTTTCCATTCTTGAAACTCATCATCACTAGGCCAAGAATAACTAACAATTTTCTTCTTTAGCTTATTTAATCTTTTCCAATTGCTTCTTAACTACTTGACTTCTACCTCCAAAAAACCATAATGTGACTTCATCTTTTCAATTTCTTCAATTTTTTGAATAAATAAAGATGTGTCATCTGAATTGATAACATTATTTATCCGTTGTGACAATTTATGGCCTATTTCACCAAGCCATACTAGTTCATCCTTTATCTTGCTAGTACTAACAAAACCTCCAGGAAATAATTCAAATTTTTGATCAGTGTACTCTTTCCTATATAGGTTTGCTTTTCTTTCTAGACCACCTCTTCCTCCTTCTAACCTAGACATACCTTTTACTAACTCATGGGTGGACTTAATGGTGGCATTAGCATCCGCCCCTTCATTGAATGAGCACATAAGTTCCAAATCCGCTTCCCTATCCATCCATTTATTTAGAATTGGCTCTAAAACAACTTTATCCTCATCTAAAGAGGTCAACAGATTCAAAATTCTCTTCATGTATATATATACAATAGGAGCCCCTACTGTGTCAACAAACTTCAAAATTGTGTCTCTAACCTTCTCTTCATGCTTGCTTGCAAAAACAGTCTGAGCTTGTTTCAACTTTTCTATTTCATCCTGAAGAGTCTTAAATGATTGAAAACCAGATGTCCCAGGGGAAGGGGGAAACTCAACAAATTGGAAAGTGGGTGAAGATGTTGCTGGAGTGGAAGCAATCATCAAAGTGGATTACTCACCTTTCTGCTGCGGCCTTTCAATCTGACCTTTTAACTTTGCAATTATTTTATCCTTGTGGGCTAATTCCACCTTAGCCTCATTGTATTCTTTTAAAATTACTTCCATCTTCACATGGATGTCAGCCTTCTCTTCTTCTTCTCTCTCAACTACTATGATGTTGAACTTTGCAGACTCCAAAGTTGTACTAGGAGCCTCCACCAACCCTCGGTCTTTCACTCTTTTTACAATCATTCCCCCTGAGTAGTTGGACTCTGAGGGGCCTTTTCTTTTCTTGATTTCTTCCCTTCTTAGTGGCCACATGACCAATGCAGCATGATCCTTGCTAAAGGTCACCCCTTCTAAGGGCTTTGTCTCCTTTCTGACAGTATCAAGGATTAATGTGTCAGCTATATCCCACTTAGGTAGAATTAACACTCCAACCTTTTCTATCATTTCTCTCCCTTGCTTAGGGGTAATGGCTTCAAATTCAGTCATCATTTATTTCTTAACCTCTTCTTCAACTACAGATGTGTCCTTATCTAGATACTCCATTTTCCTTTCCTCACATCTTTTCTTGAAGTTTTGCATGTTTGTTTTCCAAACAAACTGCATGAAAGATCCCATTTTGACAAAATTGTTATCGGCCAAAAAATCCTCACTGGCTTGTTTGATAACAGGGTCCAGTTCTTTGCCTATAAACTCCCCTGCAGTTAAGTCCATTTGGGCACTTACTGGCTCCTCGGGCATTCCTTCTTGCAACTCCTCATAAGTGAGGGCAATTTCCCCAAGACTTCCTAATTGCAACAGTTGCTCTGTTGCTACATGGTCATCTCCCACATGAATTGGGGATTCAGATGGAGATTATAAATCTTCACCTGTTTGTATCTGCATTTCTACTCTTTGCCTCTTGGATGAATCTTGGATTTCTACCACATCTATTACAAGCCTTTTTCCTATTGATGAGGAGGGCTCATCTCTTGCCGACATCAACACATTTTATGTTGATCTCTTTTGTATTACATAATCTCCTGAGGGCACTGCCTTTGCAAATGTAGGCTTAACTAAGACAATTTTAACCTTCTCAGGGTCATTTTTCAAAATAATTTCCCTCTTCTCCTTTAAAACCTACATTAAATCCTCAAATGGAGTATAAAAAAATTGACCTTCTCCTCAAAAGGGTTAAAACTGGCCAAAGGATCATAACTACTGTCAAACTGGTGGATGAAGTCAATGGCCTTGTTGTATGCAATCCACTTTTCTTTTCTTAATTCCTGTTCATATAAGTTGAATTCATTCTTGATCAAATCTTCAGGAAAGTGGAATTGGTGGTCCCTCCCTCCACATCTGACTCTTTTTCTGAACATATCATTGAAAAACCCTTCTGGGTCAGCAAATCTTACCATCGCAGTGAACAACCTGTAAGGTTGAAGGAACTTGTCAAAATGTACCCATCCTCCCTTGGTAATTACAAATTGGTGAGCCATGGTTACAGTTGGGAAAATAGATCCCTTGCCTTTGTTTGTCAACTCTGCTTCCTACAGACTTCCTAATTGTCTCAACACCTCTGCGATTCCAATCTTCAAGGGGATCTGGTAAGGGAGCAGATATGGAGCTCCTCTGAACCCATAAACTCTGAAAAATAGTAGAAACAAGGTATAATTAAATATCAACCCAGTTATGCACAATTTTTATGTCCTCAACAAATTCTTTTGGCCTGAGGAAATCAAGAAGGGCTTTGGGAATCCTAGGGTTTTCAGAACACATCAGGATCCTAATCCTGGTTGCAAAACATCTATCAAATTTCAGGTAGCTAGCATCCTCTCTATCCCAAGATAGGATAGTGCTCCATAATTGTACTGGCATTTCTTCTCCATCCTTCTCTATTAATAAATCCATTTCACTGGCAAAGTAGTTTTCACCCTTGAATAAGAACATGTGCATAAGGAGGGAATACCATCCAAAAGGCCTAACTACTTTGGCATTTTTAATTCCTATCAGACCCTCATGAATAGCATCAGTAAGGTAGTGAGAAAAGTCAAATGTTATGGCCAAGGATGGGTTAAGTATTTGTGCCATCATAAGCATGTAATGTGTGGGCATGGTTGTTTCTACATCTTCTCCAAAAATCTGACAAAGAGACCAGTACATTCCCTTAGCCCTCAAAGTAAAAATATTTAGGGAGAAGGGTTCCATGGTGCTTGGGCCTACCACTATTAATCCTCCTATCTTTATAAAAAACTCCTTCAATGGACCACTTCGGAGATGATCCCTCTGTGTCTCATAAACCTTAGCCAATGTCTCAAAATTGATAGGCTCTAAGTAATTGGAGACTTCATTGAGTTTGAAAACCTTTTTAAACTCATCATCATTTATTTCAATCAGAACCCTTCCATTCACATTTCTAATTACTTTGGCCACAGGGTCATAATTGGCTACAATCTGGGTCAAGAGGTCCACATCCATAAAAACCCTAGGCACTATCAATTTTCTTATATCTAGCTCCCACAAATTGTTGTTCGGTGCAAGAGAATGCCTTTGACCAAAAGAAGCCCTAAAGAGTCCTAACCGTGTCATTCCTATTTGTGCATCCCTTAACCAATTTCCTTTGTCGTACAGACCATCAGTAACCCTTAGGTGGGGAGATTTGGGCATGAGTTCTTTAATCTTTGCTGCACTATTGGTTGACAGAGTCAATTGCTCCAGGAAGTCATCGCAGATGGCTCTTTCCTGATAATCAACCTTCCCTTTGAATTCTCTCTGTGGAGCCATCTTAAGGAAATTTACTTTCTTTAACTAATTAACCCTTTAGCCCTCTCAAAAAATCAGAAACCTAGCACACCAAGCAGTCGACAATTACAGAGCAGGATTTCAAGAAACTTACCTGTGATTAGAGAAAATTCGCCTTACGCTCTGGTTCTTGTTCGAGAATTTTAAATGCAGATAGGAAAAAATTGGCCTTACGAGAAATTTTTTGCAGTAACTAAGGACTTGACTAGGGCTAATTAAGAGGCACGCTTCAACAATCAATTTCATAAATTCAAATTTTGGCACCAACGGGTAACCAATCGCTTTAAAAAAAAATTGCTTTTCCTTTGTCGCTAACCCGCGGACCTTAAACTTCATGCACCTTCAACCAACAGGTTAGTGATGACCCTTAGATCTTGTGGAACTAAATCGACCTTTATCTCATTGTAACTATTTTCCCCTTAACACTCAATCTTAACTATCATCTGGGCCTGCCTGTAATGGCTTGTTGCTGGGTCGCAAACCTTAAACCTCGCATAAATTCACCATGCACCTTAGCGACCGCTGTAGACCTCTTCCAAACTTGTTTGACCTTTACCTTCCTTGGGAAACTTTAACTTAACTGCTAAGCACTAACCGCCATTTGCTAACTATTTTCCTGGCCGACCACTGGTGGTTTGTCGCTAAAGTGCTGACTTTAAACATTGCACATCTCTGTCTCACGGTGTAGCGACAATCGTTGGATCTTCACTTAACCACTCGATCTTTATCGTTCACTATAACCGCCTGTCCTTTAAATTTTATCTCACTGTGACTGCGAATGGTTTGTCACTAGGTCGCGGGCCTTAAACTTCACACGACTTCAACTAGTGGGTCAGTGATGCCAGTAGATCTCAATGAAACTCATCCAGATTTTAATTCCTTTAACTATCAAAGTTGGCCTTATACCCTTGATTTACTTAGCCCACGCTTATGCCAGGTGTATCCACCTTTCATCTATTTATTTGCTCACAAGTATAGCGGTTTCCACCTTCTGACAACCATGTGTATTTCAGGCAACTGGATCATTTTCCCTTTTGGTAGAACTGCCTCGCAAACACTTCCACCTATTATGCCATGTGTTTTACCACCTCATTGGGACCCGCTAGCTTAGTGCCACCCGGATTGCCAGCTCATAGGTCGCTATTCCACGAAGGGTAAACTTCAGATTCCTTCGCATTGCAGAGTAGCGACAACCCTTGATCATCATCAAACATGCAGTCACTTTAACACCCGTAGCAACATCCTCAAAAAGGTAGGTCCCACCGTTAGTCATTGTTTCGTGAAGAGTAATCTTTGTGCATCTTCTATTTGTGGTATAGCAATATCCACAGGATCAACAGGAACTTGCACGGTGATTAAGAGACTCGACAAGGGATGCAAAAGACTTAGGAAAAAGGCGGAAAATTAAGAGAAATCATAACCCACCTAGGATAAAATCTAAAAAGGGCCCCTCTTCGCATGACAGACTAACCCTTCCACTTAAGTGGAAAAAGCAACAAGGAAAAAGAACGCAAGGCCTACAAGATGAAAAGGTGAAATTCCAAAACCCTAAACCCCTAGAAAGATAACCTTCAGAGGCAGAAAGAAATACTAAACCCTTGCAGATTTTAGCAGATTGAAAGAAGAAAAATTCCAATACTCAAAATACAAACAACAGTGGCCCTGATTGGGGGTGGTTGGATGTGAGACCAACACAAGATCATAGAAAAAACTCTGGAAAGTAGACCAGAAAACAAGCCCAAAAAACCAACAGAAGCAAACCTAAATATGTATAGACTACAACCTACTGTGCATGGACTTTTAAAACTAAAGAGAAGTAATACTTTGGAAATTGTCCATGCACTAGAAATTCCTGTACCTCACCATTCATTTTCTACAAGAAGTATGAGTCTTTTCCATTAATATCATAGACAATAGAAGGGCCTATCCATAGTGACTCAAATTTTTTATGTTTGTCCTTATCTTGTCCTCTTGCATTCCATTGAAGAACCATGTCACCAATTTGAAACTTCCTTGATGTGGTTCTTTTTTCAAAAGGATACTTGGACTGCAACTGAATCTTCAAGTTTCTTTTATGAGCCAGAGTCCTGATTTCTTCCACTTCCACCATCTAAACCATTCTGTCTTCCATGGGTTCTGACAACTCCAACTCCCTAGCTTGTAGGAACTTATATATAGGGAGAAGTTTATTGACTGGCACCCTATTTTGTGTGCCATAAACCAATTAAAATGGTGATACACCGATTTCTTTCTTAACAGTAATCTTGTTTGCCCATAAGGCCAAAATTTAGTTTCTGATCCCAAGACCTTTTGTTCTCCTCAAGAATTTTCTTGATCATATTCAAAAGACTTTTATTGCTGGATTCTGCTTGGTTGTTGCCTTGTGGATGGTATGGGGAAGAGTAAGACATGATTATCCCATGGCTAGTACAACATTCTGTGAATTCTTCTAATCTAAAACTCATGGCATTATCCATTATCAGTTTCACAGGAACACCAAATCGTGTTATGACATTATCCATCAGAAATTCAATGACAACTTTACTAGTAGCTCTTTTAGTAGGTATAGCCTCAATCCACTTAGTAAAGTAATCAGTGGCCACTATGATCCATCTATGACCTCTTCCTGACTTCTCAGCTATTTCCCCAATAAAATCAATGCCCCACTGAACAAAAGGGGCTTCCACTGTAACCGGGTTAAGGGGAAAAGCTCCTTCATACTTTAACTTGGAAGAAATTTTTTGGCATGGGTCACACCTCTGAACATGCTCATGGGCATCTTTGAACAAAGTGGGCCAATAGTATCTAGCCCAGACTATTTTACCATGGTTTTGGTCGAGTAATGACCTCCACATACTCCATTATGCATTTTAGTTAGCATCCTTCTAGCTTGGGATTTATCTAGGCACATCAACAATGCTCCATCTCTATTTCGTCAATATAGATCACCCTATATAAGTACATAATTTTGAGACTTTAGTTTCAATGTCCTTCTCTAATTAGGAGTCATTCCCTCTGAGTATGTTGCATCCCTCAGAAAATGTACTACTTCTGAGTACCAGGGTTGTGTCTCAATACTTGTGACCAGGACATTCTCAATTTCAACATTGTTAACTTCAACATCAAGGAAATTTGATTCAGCCATCAACTTAGTAAGACCTAACCCTCTTACCAATTTGGTAATCTTGATTTCTAGATCAAACCCTTGAATCCAAGTTATCCATTTGCACCTTTTGCCAATGATCTCGGATTGAGATAAGATGTCCTTAACAGCCGCATGTGGGACATAAGCAACTATTTGTACATTTACAAGATATGGCCTAAATGCTTTTACAACTTTAACTAGAGCATACGCTTGCTTTTCCATGATTTCATATTTCAGCTCTGCAAATTGTAGAGATTTGCTATAAAAAGCAATAGGGTGTTCATATCCCTCAACATCCTTTTGAAGCAAGACTGTTGCCACTGTGTGATAGGAAGCAAAAGAGAATAATGAAAAGGGCTTATTGTAATCAGTGGACTTCAACACTGGTGCCTCCTGAATAGCCTTTTTAACTTTATCAAAAGATTTTGCAACTTCTTCATCCCAAGAAAACTTTGCATCTTTCTTAAGCAACTTAACAATAGGTTTAACTATTTCAGCAAAGTTAGCAATGAATTGTCTGACAAAATTTACCTTGCCCAAGAAAGACTAAATACCTTTGACATTATTTGGCTCAGATACATTGTTTATTGCTTTGATCCTTTCAGGGTTTATTCTAACCCCTTCCTTGGAGACAATATGCCCAAGCAACTTCCCTTCAGTGATTGCAAAATGACACTTTTTTGGGTTTAGGGAAACACCAAACTCCAGAGCTTTGCTGAAATTTTTTTCCAAATGACCGCAGTGCTCATCTACCCTTTTAGAGAAACATGTTAAATCATCCTGGTACACAACCATGATGATGTTGATAAATTCCTTGAAAGCTACATCCATTTCTCTCTGAAAAGTAGCTCCAACATTTTTTTAGACCAAACAACATTCTCATATATACATACATCCCCCAAGGGGTGGTAAAAGTAGTCTTAAACTGTTCATGCTCCTTTAACAAAACCTGATTATATCCTGAGAATCCATCCATCATGGACAATAGATCACATCTAGTTACTCTTTGTAACATTGCCTCCATATTGGGGGAAGAATAGTTGTCTTTCAAAGAATCAACATTTAAGTTTCTAAAATCAACACAAAGCCTTATGTCCCCATTCTTTTTTCTAACAGGGACTAAATTGGACACCCATGAAGAATGCCTTATAGGTTTAATAATCCCCCCCCTCTCAACTTGATTAGTTCTTGTTGCATCTTAGTCTCTAAAAGGGGGTTGATAGGTCTTTGCTTCTATCGAAAAGGCTTAGCATCTGAATGTAGAGGAATTTCATGTTGAAATAGGTCCTGTCTATATGCCTTTAGGTCCTCATAAGACTAGGCAAAAACATGTTTGTATTTTCTTAATAAATTAATAATTTTGGTCTTAATATGAGGAGAAAGGCTCTTCCCAATATATACCAACTTAGGGAGTGATTGAGTCCCCAAATTCACCTCCTCCAATTCTTCCAACTTGGTGGTTGATTGTTGATGCAAATGACTATCATTGTGACTGAACATACCTTCCAATTCTACCAATCCTTTAAGGATTTCATTGGTATCCAACTGGACCATGTCACTTCCAAACACCATTTCTCTATCATCCACCACTTCTACTAATGCATTGCAATCATTTTTTTGTCCATTATAATCATCAATGCACTGTATGAATCTAAGAATATCTTCATCATCTACAAATTCTTGCCAGTTATATACATTATTAGGAATAGCAGGCCTAGCTTTTATCTCAACTGTAGACACACCGATTAATGTTACATCATCATTCTTTAATGCAACATTAGCTAAAAAATCAGCCATGATATTTTTTGATCTTTCTATCCAGTTAATAGAAAATGCAAAAAAATGCTCAATCACATCCCAAACAACATATTTATATCTTTTCAAATGATAATTTTTGGATGCATATTTAGACCTTATCTGAGAGACCACCAACTTTGAATCCCCAAATAATTTGAACAACTGAATGCCATGTTTCTTAGCAATCTCCAGTCCCAATAAATAAGGCCTCGTATTCAGATGTGTTGTTTGTACATTGGAAAGCCAATAGAAAAAAATACTTGAAAGTTATACCTGATGGAGACACAAAAAGCACTCCTGCTCCAGACCCTTCCTTCGAGCAAGCTCCATCAATATACATATGCCACAAGCCTTCTTGTTGAGATTTCAATTCATTGACAATGGGATTAGTATTTCTCAATTGAGGTTGAATTGGCTGTACTCTGAAATTGTCAAGATCCACATCAATCATACAATTCAACATATCAGGGTCTATCTTCTCAATTACCCTAGGAGCATGTGGTTCTCTATATAACTTAACCTGGCTTCCATTCATTGGGATTGTTGCATATGAAAGATCTAATTGCACGTTTCCTCCAACTGTTGCAACCCATTGTCTGGATAATAACATGCCATAATGGGGTTTTGTGTCAGTTACTATGACATCCATCTTATAAGTTGCTACAGGAAATGCTGCTATCTTTACCTCCACATCCTTCATTGTACCTACCATAGGTACTTCTCTATTGTCCATAGCATAACATTTCCCATACACAGTACTTACTGATAATCCCAATTCTTCCATGACACCATATGGCATCACATTTGCAGCTACACCAGAGTCTATCATACAATTTTTAATTAGCCTATTATTGACTAATAAGGTCACATAAAACGGATCCACCTGGGAAGGTTCTTGAGTAATTGTTGTTCTGACATATATTTTTGGAGTCTAAAGTTCATGATCCTTTTCATCCTTCATGGTGTCTACAGGTAAAGCTGCACTATTATCTAATATATTAGAAAATAAAGAGAGATCAACTTCTCTGTGTTCCTTTATTTTCAATAGTTCTACCAATGGGACTGTAACCTTCATTTGGGTCAAAGTCTGAGTCATATCAAAAGTGGAACTGATAATTGACTCAGTATTAATTTTATCCTTTTCTATTTTTGGTTGGTTTGCCCTTTTAGCTATAGCAGTCCCTTGTAAATTTCTTGTAGTATTGTTATCTTCACTCTTGGCCACATCTTTGGATTGGTCACCTTTTGCATGACCATCTTGAGGTAAAGCATTATTGCTTGTTGTCATTTTCTAAGATACTTCTTTCATGAACAAGGAGCCAGGTTCACCCTAATCTCCATCCCTTTTATTACTTCTCAGATTGTAATTGTGCTTGGCTTTGGCTATGGCAGCTTGAGTAAGATTTTTTACCTCTTCATCACTAGGTCTTCTGAGATGAACTTCTTCATCTTCAATGGTTACCACATTTAAAGTGGGATGACAATCAATTTTTAGCTACCCTTGATAACATTCATTATAACTTAGTGCATCATACCCGCTAGATTCACTTTTTGAAGACTCATTATCATTTTCAACAATAGTGTCAAACATGTTAATATTAGGCTCACCCTCCTTTCTCATGGATTCATCTAGAGCTTGAGCCACAACACACTGATGGGGAGAATTTGGCCCATCATAGGCCATGCACCAAGGATTATTTTCCATGTTGTGTACATTTCCTCCCTTTAATGGATCTGGAGTGTCCTGGTTCTGTGTGTTTTTTAACTTATCATGCTAAGGTTTGCCATCCTTCCAAGTGGTGTTGTATGGCATATCATGTAATTTGGGAGGCCTATCTTGCCAATTGTAATGAGGTTTGTCATTCTTATTTACTTTAGCAGTAAGATCTTTCAGAACAGTCATTAACTTTTCCATTTTGTCTTCTTCCTTGGCAACTTTATTAGGCTGTTGTTTTGATTCTTGCCATAGCCTACCATCAGTCCTCCTTCCCACCTTTCCAGATGCTTTCCTATTACTTTCTACATTTATGGTAATTCTGAAAGCATCTCTTAGACTATGTGGGTTTTTATCCCTCAGGATGTAAGCCATTTTAGAATCAAAAGAATTATAGTAAGTGTTCAGACACATATTATCATCTAATCTCATCACTTGGTAGAGCCTATGCATTGCTTTCTGAAACCTCGCATTGAAGTCTATGACAATTTCATTATTAGACTTCCTAATATTGTTGAAATCGTTGAGCATAAAGCTCACATTCATTTTATCACCATATTGCTCTTGGAAGCAATTCTTAAACTCCTCCCAAGAACCAATGCTATTTATGGATAGACCTCTGTACCAATCCCTTGCATCATCCACCAAAGACTATACAAATAATTTCATGATGACATCTTCATCTACAATCTCATAGTCATTTACCAGGTCATCAAAAGATTTTAAGTGCTCTTCTGCACTTATAGCATTATTGCCAGCAATTTGTGAAGCCTATCCCTCAACTCGGTAGGAACATGGTTAGGGTACCCTGGGATTCCCTCAAAGAAAAGTTGTCTGTACAACTCCAAATTAATGGATCTTCTTTGTAATTGGTTACCAGTAGGATTACTACCCATGTTCATTCTCATATTAAGACCATGAGTTAGAGGGAATAGGTTACTTTGATTGGTAATAGGGACTCGACTAACTAGAACAATACTCACAGGTAGGGTTGACTGAATTTTGACTAGAGGGTGTAAGGCATGCTAAGGTAAAAGCTTATTTGGGTCTATTGAAGGAAAGATTATGGGAGGAGCCTTTAGATAATTAATTTTTCTTTTAACCTCTTGATTGGCTGCTTCTAACTCAGCTCTCTCCAATTCCCTTTGCAGATCTTCCTTTTCTTTCCTCATCCTTTTTATCTCTATCTCATGTGCAAACAATCGATGAGATATTTCTTCTGTAGTCTTAGATCTAGACCCAGTTTCCATGCACTTTTGTTTTCCTTTGTCAATATTAGTTCTAATAGGTTGTGGATCACTAAGAACCTCCCTACTAGGTTGCACAACAAATTTGCATGTAGGGTTGGTCTTGATAGTCAGATTTTCTCTGATAACTGGACCTTCCCCCTCACTCTTGGTTTTCTCTTGGGTGAACAATTCAAGATCAACAATCTGCCTTAAAAGCCTATCTCTCTCAATCAATTTAGCCTTAACTTTGTTTTCTTTATTTATTTCCTTTGTGTCCTTAGAGAGATCAATTGATGAACTCTTCTATTAAGAGCCTTAATTTCTTGGGATACTTCATCTTCATTAGGAAAAATCTCTTTTGAATTTGACATATTGACCTGATCAATATCAATCAGACTAATATTCCCATCTACAGTTCTTGGTACAAAATCAATCTTAACATTAGAAGTATTTCTATCCTTCCCAGATAAACTAGCATGAGAAATCTTTGGATTCAAAACTTGGACATCTTCATTATTACCAAACAAACCAATTTGAAAACCCAAAATGTCTTGCTCAGATTCACGGGTCTTTCAGATGACTTACCCGTATGACTACTTTTTTGTATCCAAGCAACATTAGATGGTTCATGTGCAACTGATCTTTTCTGGCCTTTTCGGGCCTACTCAAGCAATCCCCCTTGCAATGTGTCTTGAGGATTTCTCCTCATGTATGATCTGGTGTTTTTTCCTCTCTGCATTATACTTGTTTCCTTAAAATGAATTATGCTTATTCAAGAGCACTGGTTATTTTATGTCAGAGTCGCCACCTAAAACTATGAGAAAATAAGGAATTAAGCTTGGCAAATCATTCACAGGAGACAGTAGAACAAGAAAATCTTCAGAGAGAAAATAACAAAGATCAGGGATAAAATGACCTACAACAAGGACCAAATACACACAATTTTGAACAAATTTTTAGTTAATATAAGCACTAATTTGTAGCATAGATTCACACTATGACTCTCCCCAACAAAGTCACCACTTTTGTTGGTCTCAAATTCTGATTTCCCTATCTCCTCTGTAAGAAAATTAGAGCCTCTATTGCATATGGAGAGAATGATAAGAAAATCAAAATCCAGAATAACATATAACAAGGTTTATACAAAACCTTCTACACTTTTAAGCTTATCCTAAGCTTAGGTGGGTATACCTCTTGTGAATACTTTCACAATTATAATATAAGATCCATAGTAAACCAGTGTTAGAAACCTGTAAACCTTATCACCTCAACAATATTGAAACATAAAAGAAAACTTGTGTTCATTTTTAGTCTTGACACCAAGGAAGATAGAAAAACTCCACAAATGATATCAGTGCCTTTTCCGAACTACAAAATCACCCAAACTAAACAAGAATTCCAAATCTGGACATTCACATACATCTCATCACTTCGGCTTTGTCAACCTAATATATGTTTGACATATATATAAGTCTTTTCTTTATGCTAGACCCAATCATCAAATTCAAGCAGAAAACTATTAATTTACTAACAGAAAGATTTCACGTATATTTAATTCTCCTCCTTGAGAGAAAAACCTAAAACATGTCTGTAAGATTGCCTTGCAAACCCTATTCAATCAAATAACCTTAGATTATTTAAAAGAAACTAGTAAATCAATGAATGCACACAAAAAGACAGCAAAGATCTAGGCTCAAAATGCTTTGATCTATATATTAATATTCATTTTCAAAATCGTATAGAACTCAAGGTGATTTCTGAAAGGACCAAAAAAGCTTAGATATATTTTGGCAGAGTTTCTTTACAAATTCTTGTGATGATTATTTTTGATGTCCTTGTATCCATTTATAATGATATGGATGCAAACAAGCTTCAGACTTTCCTAGGAATAGTTTTGTTACAACCATAATTTCCTCTTTAAAAGAGGTTACAACCATTTTCATTCCTAACTTCCTGAGGGTTGTTGCAAAGCTGCCACATCAATTAGCTATTCTTGAGCCTCCACTTCTTGCATCATATATTTGTCTTTCCATTCTTGAAACTCGTCATCACTAGGCTAAGAATAACTAACAATTTTCTTCTTTAGCTTATTTAATCTTTTCCAAGTGCTTCTTAACTGCTTGACTTCTGCTTCCAAAAAACCATAACGTGACTTCATCTTTTCAATTTCTTCAATTGTTCGAATAAATAAAGACGTGTCATCAGAATTGATAACATTATTTATCCGTTGTGACAATTTATGGCCTAACTCACCAAGCCATACCTCTTCATCCTTTATCTTTCTATTACTAACAAAACCTCCAGGAAATAATTCAAATTTTTTATCAGCGTACTCTTTCCTGTATAGGTTTTCTTTTCTTTCTAGACCAACTCTTCTTTCTGCTAACCTAGACATACCTTTTACTAACTCATAGGTGGACTTAATGGTGGCATTAGGATCTGCCCCTTCATTGGATGAGCACATAAGTTCCAAATCCACTTCCGTAGCCATCCATTTATTTAGAATTGGCTCCAAAACAACTTTATCCTCATTTAAAGAGGTCAACATATTCAAAATTCTCTTCATGTATATTTACAATAGGAGCCCCTACTATGTCAGCAAACTTCAAAATTGTGTCTCTAACCTTCTCTTCATACTTGCTTGCAAAAATAGCCTGAGCTTGCTTCAACTTTTCTATTTCATCCTGAAGAGTCTTAGATGATTGAAAACCAAATGTCCCAGGGGAAGGGGGAAGCTCAACGATTGGGACAGTGGGTGAAGATGTTGCTAGAGTGGAAGCAATCATCAAAGTGGATGACTCACCTTTCTGCTACGACCCTTCAATCTGACCTTTAAGTTTGCAATTATTTTATCCTTGTGGGCTAATTCCACCTTAGCCTCATTGTATGCTTTTAAAATTACTTCCATCTTCACATGGATGTCAACCTTCTCTTTTGCTTCTCTCTTAGCTACTGACATGTTGAACTTTGTAGACTCCAAAGTTGTACTAGCAGCCTCCACCAGCCCTTTGTCTTTCACTCTTGTTACAATCATTCCCCCTGAGTAGCTGGACTCTGAGGGGCCTTTTCTTTTCCTGATTTCTTCCCTTCTTAATGACCACATGACCAATGCAACATGATCCTTGCTAAAGGTCACCCCTTCTAAGGGCTTTGTCTCCTTTTTGACAACATCAAGGATTAATGCGTCAACAAAGGTATCCTCATGTACAACAAAACATTTCAATTCTGGTTTTAAGATGTTATGTGTAGCAACAAAACAACAATCTTCTTCATCTATTTCATAACCTTGGTTAATATCAACAAACTCCACACTCTCATATTCAATTTCAGCACTCATAAGATCAAAGAGGAAATCACCCTTGCATTCATTGGTCATAAACATTTCTAGATCAAATTTATAAAAATCCCCAAGAGTATCAGGACAACAAGTTCTAGCATAATCTTTTTCATCTTCTTCAATCTCCCACTCTTAATGTGAAGTAAACTCCTTGCATAAAGACAATTCACTATAAGGTTGATCCCTAAACTGCTCTAATATGATCTCCTCATTGTTTGTTGATTTTTGAGTTCCTTCATACACAATTGTTTGTAATGGAACAATTGGTTTGCAACTACTCAAAACATTATTTTCAAGGACACATATCTCAATTAGCCTTTTATGCACCTTACTCTAGGTGGATTCCTATGGCTCAGATACAAATTGCAATCTATTCTCATTATTTAAACACACCATATAGCTGTCTATCTCACAAATCTTATCAGCAAATGTTGATGGCATCTCATCATCTGAGTTTTCGTTATCATATACAACTACTTCCTAAGAGACTGCATTTATATCATTAAAATCTTGCATGCTTGCATCTAATTGAGACATAACACTTTCCAACCCTTCATACTCACTATTGGATCTATCTAAAACACAAGACTGCAGATGAACCTCTTGTGGAATTCATTCCTGGAACAACCACTATTATTGTCACTTGGTAAAGTGATTGATAATATTTCCATCTCTATATCCAATAAGTCAAATAATACCTCATTAGCCTTTTCTTCATCAATATGAGGAATAACCACTATCTAGGATGAGTTCTCCTCACTCATATTTTTGTTCAAATTATAATCAATAACAGGGCTCATACGCCTTGATATGGATCTTTATCTTCTGACTCATACCTCTCTTTAACCTCTAATACTATGGGATAGCATACTCTTGCATATAGATAACCTCAAGGGATCCCATACTTCAAGTTGTTCTCAATATCCATTGATATCCTATAAACCTGATACAAGGTTTTAGGATCTTTATCTCTTAGCAAATATCTTTCTTCCTCGTCAAATGCAGCCAAATAAACAACTAAGCATACTGCATCATTTGGTCTATAACAACTAGGAATATTATTGAATGCCCTAGAAAACCTAAGGTTAAAAGTAGGTACTAACTTGTCTTCTTCCTTCTAGATACCCATGAATATTTTTATAACTGAGTTTGGATTAATTTTTTCACCAAATTATTCCATGAATGCTACCTTTAGCTCATCCCATGACAAGATAGAACATACAGGTATGAAAGAAAACTAGCCTCTAACATTTTTCTTCAAAGACTGAACAAACAACGTCATGAAAACATCTACTTGATTTATCTCAAAATCCTCCATTAATTCAGAAAACTCCTGCAAATATTGTCATGCTGATTCTGACCTTTTCCCATTGAATTCTGGCAATTGTTCCCTAACCCTTACAAGAATAGGATTTGGAAAAGCTTGGATACCACTAAAATTCAATGGCCTATATCTTTCCATAAAGTAATCTGTATGGTGATTCAGTAGAGGTTGCACATTTATAGTTGACATTTCATAGGGAAGCACAAGAACATAATACAAATTTTCATTCATTTCCCTATTTCTTTCCTTTTTTGCTATGAATCTTAAATTATTGCATTGCATAGCTCAAAAAATACTATATCTAACCTCATACAAAATGTAAAACATTGTATCACAGGAGTATATAAAATAATCACTACCATTCCCTTCCTTAGTGCTTCTCTTACTCTTTAGGGAACATTTTTACACATAATTTTCATGAAAATACATTTGACTCTTGAAAATAAAAATACCTTGAAATGTTGAAGTTGTTGCTGCCTTCTTTAACTTGGGACTTGAAAACTCACCTTTGATCCTTGAAATATTTAACACCGATCTTTGGCAGAGTCACCACCTCCTTGCAGAGGACAAATACTCAAACAACTGGAATTCCTTCACAGGTTAGATTTCTTTCAACACAACACTACAACACTTCCCTATCATCAAATGACCTTATATGGATTCTGTCCTCAGCTTGTCAGGGTACTTCATCATAAGAGCTCAAATCTGCTTCATCTCTTCTGTAAATTCATTGGTTCTTCAAACAAACACACACTGGTGCATAGATCTCAGAGTTTCAGAGTCGCCACTTACAACTTGTGAGGTATTACAAATAATCTTGAAATACGGATAGATCTGGATAAAACTCTTTATAAAAATATGAACTACAACAGATTCTCTAGCAAAATTTATGAGAATTGACTCAAACCGATAAGGGACATGTTAAGAAACTTTTCACTCTTTGGAGAAAAAATTTAGTCATGTGACGCGAGCAATGCTCAACCATGAAACCACAAAAGAACCAGACAAATTTATGCAACATGCCTAGTAGAGTCACCATTTTTGTTGGTGACTCGGATGGGATAATCTCAACTACATAATAGCAAATCTTCTTACCAGAGATTCTTTACAATTCATATTCTCCCAAGAAGAGTCGCCATTTTTGTTGGTTCCCAAAATAAATGGGCTTACACAGCCACAGGGCATAGACCAAGCTGATTCCTCCAAATACCTATGGAAAGCCACCTCCAACTATCAATATTCATCAGGCTTGGACCAACTTCAACAAGGATTCAAGATCCTTGTACACTTTGGGCTCTGCAGGACCCGAGAGGGTGATCCCTTCAGTGAACTTCCTGCTCTCTACAATGATACTCAGGAGTTTACTAAAAACAAAGTAGATTATCTCATAAAAGGACTCAACAGAAAGGGAGAATGCTCAAGGATGGAAAGTCCTTCAGTGATCCTCGACCTTAGGCTGGAGCATGAGATGGGTGAGACAACTTTCAAAAAAACATTAAAACTCAACAGATAATATTCTGATATTTTAAAAGATTTGTTCTGATAAATCACAAAGAACATAGACCAGAAACCGAAAACCTAATGACATTTGCTAGCAAATACTAGTGCCTTGTTCATTTGGGTAACTGAGTCTCTGAAAAAGTGATGAATCTAATAGAACTTGTCTAATAGCTAGTATAACCTTGAACAATATTGCCTTACAATATTATTCTGCCTACAATCACTTACCTAAACTTCTTATCAAATCTTGTTACAAGTCTTATTTCTCTATAATCTCATTCAAGCATTTTAATTAACCCTTGGACTAAACCATTGAATGGAAAATTACATACATCATAACAATGCAACAAAAAATGAAACCCTTGATCCCATTTGCTCAAAAGAAGATAAAATCGCACTCAGGAGAGTAAAGATTAGAAAATATATTTGCATTAAAATCATAAGCTATCTTCTATCAGATAATAGTCAACAATTTCAATTAATAACCCACTTGAAAAGGAAACTTGCAACTGCTTTATTACTTCTGCTCTGCAAAATGACATTACTGTCCCTGGTATTTTCCATGACTCTCTCGAACTATACGGAACCTACCCCTACAGAATGGACCTATTTTTACAAAGATCCTTCTCAGAAAATTTGGAACCCTAACTAATGGCCTTGATTTTTCTTTTATAGAAAACAAGGGAGCGACAAGCTTCAGGCCAAAAGACACTTGTCACCAAAACCAAGCCCTAGAGGTTGTACACCATTCTGTTACAAAATATTCCTTACTCACAAGTTGGTGCCCGTGATGAGGTGGAACCAAAATCTTTAACTTATTATCGGTAGAAACAAAAAGACTTGAGCCATGCTGATATCACCCAAACACTCCTAGATGGACCCTTAGATGCTTAGTCTACTCCATAGAATTTCCCTTCCTGAAAAAGGAAAATAGATCCCGACATGAAACAAGATCCCACTGAAATAGAGGAAAATCTCTAGCCTTTATGCCCCAAATTAGAGAAAATGGAAAGAGGAGCTTGGGGGTAAATAGAATTTGTTGAGAAGGTGTTGCAGCTTCCATGTCATTGCAGAGACGACTGGCTACCAATCCTCACTCGAACACATCCTTCTTTCAGTTCCCTGCGAGCTCCCTCTTAGAATACTTTGCCAACGAAATGCAGAGTAAGAACAAAGGAGATGTCCTAGGTGGCTTTTCCTAATAAGAAAAGGCTTTCACACCCCCTTTGACAATCCTCTGATCTTTCACAACCCCTCTGACAATGAGAAACCTCATACTAGAGAAAAAATATCCATCCAGTGTCACAAAATATGCAATGAATCCATACATATTTTTGTTTGAACACCATCTTCTCATTGATGAAAAACTATTCTCAGAAAAATGAAGAATTTTGTATTTGTTTCTACCTATTCTATCATCGGTCTAGTGAATTTATAATCAAAATTCCCTTTAAAGTGGCGGTGCCAATCCATGTGAAGAATCATCATCTTGATTGCTTTTGCTCATTTTGTCAGCTATAGATTCCAACAATCATGCCTACAACTTAGGTCACAGTCATTTTCTAGGCCATCATTCCATTGCCACCTGCATATGTTCACCTTGCATGAATGATTTTGTTCTGATCTTATTCCTTTTTCAGCGTATAGTTTTCTACTTCAGGATTCCTATCAATAAACAAATCTTTGAATTTATCAGAGAACTCGTGATCCATCATATCAAAACCTGAAGCTCATCCTAATCCTTTGACATCTTTGAGATATCATCTTTGACTGTCCAATCAATCCTGAGTCGACAAGTCTGTATTCCTGTTCATCTTACCTCTCCCATGCGGGCTATGACTAATGCCTTCAATGATCCCTCCTAATTTCACATTTGAAACTCAACCATAGATCTTACCCAGCTTGCCAAATCTAATGATCATTACTTGTTGATGTGGAATTTGACCTTCCATCTGTATCTATGGACCCACGAAGCCATGACTAATCAGCGTCATATCATCTTTCGAATAGACTCTGTCAGCGGCCCCACCATAAGTCTTCCTGGCCAACCCAGGACAGGTGGCATCATCTCGTGATGCCGCGGTTTATAACTTCCTTGCAACTTCCATCACGGGGATACGGGGGTTGTCAGATCTGTTCACTCTTTACTACTTTGCAAAGTGCATGTTAACTCCTCCAGATTTAAAAATCGAGCACCTTTTACCTTTAGGACATAACATCGCCATTCATTTTGAACACGTGCCAATTGATAAGATTGTTAGTAAACCGGTTTTTACCACCTGAGAACCGGTAACACAATGCCTTTAGCAGATTACATCACCAGCTTGTCGGTTTCCATTGAAGACATGTGGCATCATCCCACGATGTTGCGACCTTTATCATCCTTGCACGTTTGACCACGGGGAAGTGCAAACCATCGGATTCAATTTGTCTTTAGCAACTAACCAAAATATTTAGGACTTTTAGACTTAGGAAATATAAGTGTGGTCACAAATATTTAAAGGGAGACCGACCATAGGGAAATTTTTGCACATGACTTAGGAAAAATTATTTCATAAATGGGTCTAACACAACTTAATACTTAGGGAATAAAATGGCCCCACCAATGGATTACAACCCTTGGCTTTAAGTGGGAAAATGTAATCATGCGATATATCATTGGTAGGGTTTTCTTCACAAAACATAATAAATTTTGATAAACCGTAAACCCTAGACCTTTGACCTTGATAAAGGATGCAAATAAAACCAGAACAATCAATGTTTAAGCTCAAAATTGATAATTATCATGTAATCATTTTTCAGAGCTATCACACCCTAGTCCTTGAAATGAAGACTCCAACATGAGGGGGAGATAGTGAAGGTGATGAAAATGTGATGTTGATAGGCAGTGTGAGCAGAATTAGGATAAAAATTGGGGATCAGACACCAAAGCACCAAAGTGACGTCTAGGTGAGGATGAAATTATATGTCGATACAATTTACGAAACTACATTTAGCCCCAACTTTAGCAGGAGTATGAGACTAAGAATACTCATAGTAAAGTAAAAAAATTACCTTGAAAAATAAGCATACTCAGGGTAAAGTACAAAGTTGCATCGAAAAACTTTCACCTAGATACCCATGAGACAAGATACACCAAGCCCCTAGGAACTTTAGGATCTTACTACTCAAATATAAAGATAAAAGGGACAACACATGAGAGAGAGAGAGAGCATGATTGCACTTGCCTAGTAAGATTTACTTACTATGAGTCATGAAAAGAAAAATACCAAATTACAATAAAAAGCCTTAGTTTTGAAAGTAACTTGAGTATCAAAAACATGTCATGGTGTGTGCATAAAGTGTAACATTGAGTGGAGTGTATGACCCCACGTTAAAGTAATTGCAAACACCTTATCGGGAGTAACTGCTTTAAGGTAGAATGGATCCAAAAAGACAAACATGTTACCACAATGAGATGCCCCAAAGAAAGGACAAAACAAAGGATAATGATCACAAAACATATAAAAAAGTCACATAAGGGATCCACTAACTATGGGATCAATATGCTCTTATGATAAATAATGTATATTAAGAATGTATACACATAAAAATGGCTATGAGCAATTAAATAAACATTTTATTTTTATTTAATAATTATTCTTCTATTAAATAGTTAATTTGAAAACATTACTTTATTTAATTTATTTCATTTCTTTCTATTAATTAATAATTTATTAATTAATTCATCTATCATATTCCTCTAATTAATTAAATATCTCCTCTAATCAATTAAATATCTAATATTTAATGGTTATTCTCCTATCCTATAGTCTCATTAAATGATTTCCTAAATTATTTAATCCCTCTTTTCCAGCTCACCTTCCATCTCCACTTCATCTTCCCTTTGCCAACTCATCTATCGTGTGGCTAAGGAAATTAATATTTCCTAAATATTAATTCATCATTTATCGTCAACCACCAAACTTAATGAATATTGTGTACGTACACATATTTCATAACCTGCTTCTATATTCTCTCCAAACATCCCTACATCTTAGGAAGGACTTGAGTCCACTTGTCCTCTCATGCTTAAATCTTCTCCAACCATCCCTAGATTCCCTCAGTCAGCAACCTAGTCAAGGTGAGATGAGTGACACTTGTCTTCTCCTTCCCCCTTTCTCTCAACCTTCACCTTTTCTCACAACCATTCAAATCTACAGATCTGATCATGACCATTGATCTAAGCCACATCATCTCATCCTCTCAAGGTCTATGATATCAAGAGATTCAATTGAGAGAGAGTTAGACTTCAAGTGCATTTTCAAGAAAATCATTTGTAAAACTTATGCAACCGTGAGTTTTAATCTTGAAGCAATTTAGCATAATCATGTAGTATTGCATATCATAGCATTTGTGAACTATCAGTTATCAATCCATCCTTCATATGCCATCTTGGAAGCTATCAGTGCATTGTCTGAGAGCACACCATCTACAACTAGAAACAGTGGAGTTAGGACACAATGAGACATAAACTATGAAGGTAATATTAGTATTTTTATTTCATATGTATTTCATGTAGTTTCATTGGTTGAGTTTGGATTTCCTGTAGCATTTCCATTGGTATTTTGTGAAACTAACTTGTTGCGGGTAGCATTCTGAGGATGAAATTCAAGACGACACAACGAATATTTGTATTGAATTGACCTCATGCCCCAAAGGTAGTGGAACTACAAACACAAAGGAAGAAGAGCACACGTGTCATTTTGAGTCAACATGGAAGAGACCAATAATAGATCTCAATACTTTGCATCACCCTCAAGTAGACACACAAGAGCACAACATATAGATGTTGGCAATTGACACTTATTTGATTGGTTTCAATATGTTATCATTGATGGCAACATGTTGTCTTTCATATTTTGGTTTGGTTGTTTACTAGTAGACACTTCACCAACACTGGCACCAACACCGATAGGTATCTTCACCGGTATAAAACAATTCTTTGGTTACCGACATTGCAGACCGACATGATTTACATTCAAGATATCAGTATAGGAGGCTGACATCATTTGGGAGATCCAACAATTGACAATTGATTTTGATATTTATGTAAATATATAATTGAGCCGACATGTATATTCATTTTGTAATTATCTATGTAAGCTGACATAAGGCATGAAGGATTGTAAGGGTATATATGTCAGTTGATTAGATTGTTTTATGATATGATGGAATGTAATGTGAGTGAGAGAGATATAATTGTAATGGGAGGAATGTTGATTATGTGAGAGGTTATTCCGGTAAGGGTTTAGGGTTTTAGAACCAGAATAGTCAAAGCTTAATCAGGACAGTGTAATACCCTAAAAATGGTCATCTAAACCATGAGCCCCTAATCTCGACAACATCACCAAGGTCCTAACCAAAGGCAATTAAATAAATCTTGAGCACACAATTAATTCTTTAATCATCAAATGTCACATGAAAAAATTAATCAACCAATATTAATTAAATATTTATTTCATTAATTAAAACATTCCAAGTAAATCATTTTAAACAATTATCTTATTTATTTTATTAAATATCCCAACATATTTAATTAAATAAATCAATTTGCCATTAAAACATCAAAAAGAGGAATTAATTTCAAAAATAAATCAATTTGTCACAAATCTTCAAAAAAGGAAACAAATCAAGAAAGAGGAATTGGAAATTATGAGTACAAATCTTCAAAAAAGGAAATAAATCAAAAAAGGAATTAATTGACAAAAAAGAATTAAAAATTGAAAAAGAAATCAATTGGAGATAATCTTGAAAAAACAAATTAAAAATTGATGAATAATCTCAAAGAAAGCAATTAAAACAATTAAATATTAAAATTGAATGAAATAGAGAATAAATCAGTTTTTCTTGATTTTATCTTAATTTTAGTACAATTTCCTTTAAAACTGAGAAAAACATCCAATCACATCAACTCACCTGGATTGTGCTTCCTCTTGGAAAATCTTGACCGCTCATCATCATTTGATCTCAACCGTTGGTTTCTTTCTGAATTTTCTATAAATTCAGGCTCTCATCTCTCATTCAAAAATCCTGGAGAATATATTGTTATTATACTGCTTTTGCTCTAGGTTCATTGATATATTGCATATTGATTATTTCATATTGATTAAATCATTTAGCTTAATATTTCTTAAATATTGTTAGATCAATATTGCATCCATCTAGCATTCATCATGCTCATATAGATAAAATCCTTCGTCTTGATGTTGTCTAGTCACTGGTATTGCTAAATAATCTGAGAGAAATCTTATACTCCCATCTTTTAGAAGGCAATGGGTTGATTTGTTATGGTTTATTATTCATTGATTATATCTGATTAACCATGCATGTAATGACTTGATTGAAGTGTTGTGCATACAGATACAGGTCCACTTTTCACACACACAGACAGTATTTAGGCATAGGAGATGTTATCATTGTAGTTCACTTATTCTTCCAGATTGTAGTCTGAATTTGTATGTAGTTAGTGAGACTCCTTTTGTGATGAGCAATGTGATCTAGGCTATAAGCCTTCCTGCATGTGCAGACCCCCATATTGTGTAATATCTTTTCATATGGCCAGTGGATTGATATTGTGGGTCAAAAATCCCATCGTGGTTTTTCCTCTTTGAGGTTTTCCATGTATAATTATTTATGTTATACTATTGATTTGTGTGATTGGCTTATTGGTTGCTTTACTTTTTCAATCTTATAGTTACCGATATACCGATTGGTGAATTCATGTTTTAATAAGGTTAAAATTGATCATTTTGGTAGAACGCTGATTCACCCCCCTCTCTTTCAGTGTTCTTGGATTCCAACAATTGGTATCAGAGCCTTGTGCCCCGGAGGAAGTTTAACAACTTGAGGGAGATCTTGAATCTAGAATCCATGGATATGAGTTTGGAGAGACAACTTAAGGTAGCACTTGAAGTTACAAGATGAATTGAATTCTGCTCAGGAATTCATTCTTATCCTACAGGAGAGGTTGTCATCTGTTCAAGCTAGGAGAAAGGAGCTTCTACAAAATTAAGATAATGAAGAGAAAGATACCCTTAATGAAAGATGTCAGAAGGTGAGTTGGGAGAATATGGTCATAAGGAATTAAATGCGAAGCCCTAATTATGAGGATGTCAAAGGAGATTGAGGACCGAATTATGAATGAATAAAATATTGGGAGATACCTGAAAGATAGATCTAAAGATTGCATCCAGTTGGTTTATGAAAATGATATGTTGAGAACTGATTTAGTGCAATCCAGAGCAATGAACAAGAACTTGAAAGACAAATGATAATTCTGAGAGATGATCTGGCTATTGCAAGTGAGTATAAAGAAAAATTCAAGGTTAGCTCACAGATACAGGTCCACTTTTCACACACACATTTCTGGCGCCCACCGTGGGCCAGAAAACTACTTTTTCGGCCTCAAAATCATTTTTTTATCCTGCAGGTTTCGTCCGTACAGCCTCTGCGAAATATCATATGAGTAGTTTCACTGCATTGTATGACATTATATTGAGACCTGCAGTTTCCATCTTACGAAACAAGATCATATCCTTTAAATGGTCATACGAATCAGAATATGGATTCGTACGACATACTGATTTTCTTATAGTTTGTCGTTCTATGCTGATTTCTAACTCATACGACATACTGCTTATGCTATCTTTTTGTCATTCTATGTTGGTTTCTAACTTGTATGATAAAACTATTTTGTCATTCTATTTTATGAATATTGTCGTACGATTCTGTTTTCTGATAGATTAAAAATAGACTACCTTTCAGGATTTTTGCTTAAATTTTGATGATGCTAACCTTGACCCTGGATTGTCTTTTGTCTACCTGAGATTTTTACAGCCTGACCAATTTCTTGTAGGACGCTTGTCAAAGAATCTATCAAATCAAACATACATCTGTCAAAGAATAAAAACAACATGACTACTGATATGTTGTTTTTGCAGGTTGCCTAAAGAGTCAACCAAACATCGTGTATTCTTTAAATTCATTTTTTTAGGCACTTAAATTGCTATCTGGTTAAAGAAAAAAACTGTCTTTTGTATTTTCAAAAAAATCTGAGAGGTAGGAGAGTATGCTCTTGTATTTTATAGACAATCAGAAATCTAGACCCTCGAAGCTTTTTTCTAAGTTTTGAGATTTGTGTACCTTTAGCGGGCCTGTCACAGTGGGAAAAAGTAATCACCTTGTGAGAATGACCCAAGTGAGTACAGCTAGACCTGAGCATTCCAACTCACTATAATAAATAGGCTTCTGATGATTAAAGTCTCAGAGGATGGGATTATTTGAGTTTTCTCTTTGAGATCTCTCATATCGAGCATTTTGTAGGGCCTCACGGTCTCAATCATGTTTATGTGACTACAGCTTGTTTCAGTACCTTGTCGGGCTATAGGCCTCAATCATGCTTGCATGACTTCAAGGGGTAATTTCAAATGAAATTCCTAACTAAGAACTATAAAATTAGAAGCTACCCGATTCACCTCTGAAAGGTTGATAATGTTTGTGCAAGAGAGATAGTAACTCTCCCAAGACACTTTCCATATCGTGCCCCCATTAGCATTTGGAGTCGGATAATACGGCGTTGAGAATCCATTGTGTGAGACTCAATGTTCATATTCTGATTAGCTATTGGGTGTGTACCTAAGTTAGCAAGCAAAGGTTTTCTTCTCTAAGCCAACTTCCATAGGGTTTGCATGCTGTGATTGGAGTTACTATTTATACTGTGTGTTTTCTGTGTTTTCATCCCTCAAACTAAAACTGGAATACTAAAACTGAAGCAAACAAATCAACAAACTCAGTGATCAAAACTCTGTCTGTGTCAAAACTGGCCTATCTCTATAAAAAATTAGTCCATCTCAGAAATTGGTTGTACTCAGTTATCATGCTTAGTCATTGAAAAACTCAAAATTTTAGTCTTTGCTTTGTGAACAGTCATACGAGTCTGCTGAATTGTCGTCCTTTACCAAATCCCGTGTCATACAAGTATACTAAATTTTCATCCTATGTCCAATCTTGTGTCATATGAAACCAAACAGTCTATCATTTAAGCTAAATCCTGTGTTGTACGAAATAGAACCAAACAGAATCAATTGTCGTCTTGGACCTACCCATTTGTCGTACGGTACTAGGCAGCAACTTGTACGAAACAGAATTGTTGTCGTCCTGAACTTGTTGAACTGTCGTACGGTCTAAGAAATTATGTCGTATGAGTCTTTGATTTTGCCAGTGCAGAACAGTCAAACCTATCCAAAATAGTCTATAGCGAGACTAAAATTGGTTATCATCCTCATAAGCATAAACAACCTTGATAGTGTACCTTTGTAGTTGTGTTGCACAATTTTGTCGATCATTTCTCAACTAGTTCAAACAAACATTTTATCAAACCTAAGTCAACTTGGATAATGTCTTACACAGGATAGATCGTTCCTGAAACTAGACCAGATCTTAAGTTACTTCTCTTAATTACTATGTTAAACGAACTACTAGCTACAATTTGATCTTGACTTCTGCAACACATCTCACTCTTGGTCCTGTCGGTTAGAAATGCCTGTTCAAACCAGAAGCTCTCGCAACAAAATAGACAAAGTAAAAGAGACACCCTTTTCAACCAACGACAATCCATTTTAGAAAGAAAATCCTTTTCACAATAAACTGTCCTCGTCACAGATACCATTTTACGATTTACCAATCTTTGGTCAGCCCTTATCTCCCACCATGTCTGGAGAAAGGCAAGAAAGAGAAGCAAGTAAACAAAACACTCACAAAGATTTCAGCAATCATGCCACTGATAGCGATTCATCAACTGAATCTGAGCTTCCTGAACCTCCTGAAGATGAAGTACATAGATGTTAGAATGATAAAGAATTCCGCAAAATGATGAAGGTCATCATGGCTAGGGAAAAAGAAGACTATTTCCTATAATTAGCAAAACAAGGTGCCAAACTCCCTAGTGGTTATAATGTGGAGGCCCTCGTTGCCAAAGAGGAAGAGACGCCATGGGGAAAAATGAGAAAACAAATGCAAGCATTACAAACTACAGTCACAAGAATAGAAAACAAAGATAAAACGCCAAAACAATATTCTCTGGACACAATATGCCCATTCCCATTTGACAAAAACCTTTACATGTCTCCATTTCCTTCATGAGTTGAGATCCCAAAATTTGATAAATACGATGGTACCTCAAATCCTCAAGATCATGTCAGAGAGTTTTGTGCCACTTGTATGAAATTCATGCACGATCAAACGTACCTCATGCACCTTTTCCCAAGAAGTTTAGGAGGACAAACAATGGAATGGTTCGCAAGCCTACCCAAAGGAATAAAAATGTTTGAAGAACTAATCCAACTATTTTTACAACAATATTCATACAACATTCATCACCCAGTCACTATGATAGAGCTTTGCAATACTAGACAAAGGACAGGAGAACCCTCTCTCACTTTCCTCCAACAATAGAGAAAGATGTTCTCTAGATATTCACAAACTATCCCAGATCTTGAGAAAATGGATATCTTTGTCAACAACTTAGTCCCTAAATTGAAATATAGTGTCCAGATGTAAGTACACCCTTCATTCAACAAAATGGTAGATAACACCCTCAGAATGGAAGACGTGCTTATCAAAAAGGGAGATATATCACTTTGGAAAGAAACATCACAAGGTTCTAGCTCTAAAGAAAAGAGAAAATACTAGAAATATGGCAAAGACAACAACAAGAACATCGTTAGTGATGGAGTGGTAGATACTATCCAAGAAAAAACAAAATCCACAATATTTAACTTGGCCAGTGGCACACAAGCACTCAAGGTAGCTGAAACTACAACGGAAAATCCTCCAAAGAAAACAAGAGAGTGGTTTAAAGACAAGCCTTGGGTCTCAAAACCGAAGCGTGATTTTACTCCTCTAGATGAATCATATGAATCAGCTTTTAAAACTTTATTGGCAAATAATCTGATAACATTGCCAGACAATTCCAGACCATATGACCCATAAATTAGACCCAGATGGTGGAGAGAAAATCAATACTACGACTATCATCGGAACAAGGGACACAACATAAACAACTGCATGAAACTCTAGCACGAAATCCAAGATCTCATTGACACAGGCAAGATCATTGTTGGAAGTCACATGACTAATGCTGATCATAAGGCTTTTAAAGATCCCTTACCCAATTATGAACAAGGAGAATCCTCAAAATCCAAGGGAGGAGCTAGAGTCAATTATACTTACACTAATCATGATAATGTGATCAACATGATTGAATCTGTTCAACTTGAATATTGCAATGTGATCATAGTCCAGGATCATCCAAGTCAAGCACAAACTGCTAATGTCGTGACTCACGCTCAAAAGAAGATTTCTCTCCCAGGAGCTAGTCCCCCAACTTTTGATCAAATGACATCAAAATTGCCAAATAGACAAACAGACACAATCATGGCTAAATTGAAACAACCAGCTTCATCGTCTTCTCTTGGTTATAGTATTGTCGAATAATTGAAGAGAACCAATGCTCAAATCTTCATTTTAGAACTGCTTAAGATCTCTTCTACTCATAAAGAGGTCCTAGACAAGGCTCTACTTACTACCAATGTCCCTAAAGATTTAGACATAGATCGGTTTCAATATATGGTGGGTCACCTGACCTCACCCCATTATCTCACATTCTCTGAAGAAGATGATAATTCACTAAGTCACCCACATAACTAGCCATTACACATTGAAGCCATGATCCATAAACACCGCGTTAAACGTGTTTTGATAGATGGAGGCGCTGGGTTGAATATTTGTACTTACAATCTATTAACACAGCTGGGATTCTCTGAAAAATGTTATTGATCCAACAAAGAAGATAACAATCAAGGCTTATGATGAAGAGGAAAGAACTTCTAAGGGACTGGTATCATTACCAATCAGAGTAGGACCTGTGGAGAGAGATGTCATTTTTCAAGTCCTGAATCTTCATCTTTCATACAACATCTTACTAGGTAGGCCATGGATTCATGAAATGGAAGTAGTACAATCTACGTATCATTAATGCCTGAAATTTCCCTATAATGGAGTTGAAGTCGGTATTCTTGCCGATACAAGCTATACCTACAATTTATTAACACAGGGTGCTGATGATTTTGTTCCTAATAATAGAGCAACTTTTGCAGCTAAAAGTTTGGAATCTTTGCTAAAAGATTTGGAAAAGAAACTAAAAATCACAAACACTGGCATGGATGGCTACAAGATAGAACCTATACTCTCATTGGTGTCACTTCCTCCATCACCAAGACAGTTGGGAAAACTGTCATAGGGTATGAGGCCACAAACTTCAACTCCAAAAGTCATTTATGATGGCACCTTTATATAGTCCTCTACTTCTCTTGTAGGTGAAATATAAGGGGATGATGTCCTTAAATCACTCTTCAAAGAAGACAGTGCAGATAAAGAAATGCGACATTGTGAGATTTCTCCAACACAATATGGTCCAAGCTATAAGATGCTTCAATGCATGGGATATTTAGGTACTAGTCCTCTTGGCAAACATCAAAAGGGTATTGTTGAACCTATTTAGTTACAAAATAAATCTGTCAATGATAAAGCTGGACTGGGATATGATCCAAGAAAGCAATCGGATCAGAAGCACATATCTCACCATCAACGTAAGTGGAAATAGAAGGCACTACCTTTAACAACACAAGAAATTGATACTCAACAAACTTAGGAGGAATGTGATGGTGAACAAAAAGAATTTCCCACCCAAAAAGAGGAAACAGATGGTAATCAAGTTCTAGTTATATCAGCTATAATACCATAGGAAGTAGAAGCCCCAGAGGATATGAGAGATGAAATATACAAAATCAGAGAATTGTTTGCACCGCTGAACATTCTGGTCACATATACTGGCAGACAACAAGTAGATGATTCAGAAACTGATTCAAATGAGTATGAATGGGGTCATGACCATCTCTCAGATACATCTACTATAGAAACCCCTAAAGAATCTAGAGTTATTACAGATGACGCACAAGAACTAATACGCCTAAGAATGCAAAAGGAAATCATACTAAAAAGATAAGAAGACTATGAACGACAGTTGAAGAAAGAAAAGACACAAGCAATTCCTTCACCTACCAACCCTCCTAATGAGATAGGACAAATCAAGTACGGAACTACACAAGAAGAACTAGAAGCTACAGAAAAAGAACCAGTCATCAGTCCAGAAGAAGCTGAATGGAACAGATGACAGGGATTAACAAAACCGTCAAAGTCATGTCCACAAGTGTGTCAAATGCAAGCAATCAATGAACCAAATCATGAAGGAACTCGCAACATGAAGGATGTGGGTGTTGATACTATATATGCCTTCACTAAACCACTTGAAGATGAGTCAACAACTCCATCCTATGACTCTGATGACTCAGATAGGAGCTCTATCTATGATAACTATTTAACAATGCATTATGACTACTCTGTCATGAATGATGAGATACTGTCTACTATTATACCACGATATGTAGCCCAGTTTGAAGTAGATGACAATGCTAGAACTAGGTCAGTTGAATTAGGTCCAATAAATACTAACATGAATGATGATAATCATGTCGTAACTCTTCCTAGTCTCAAGACACATATGCAAGGTAGTCTTCTGGAACTTGACTAGTCAGTCTAAAACAATGATGATAGTACCATGAACTCCCTTGAGCCTGTTCCAACCTTATCCTTAATGCATCTAGAACTGATTGATAATACTCTTTATAACCAACCCTTGAATGTACCTACCTTTGTCAATGACTATACACTAGATCTCAATGTTGTTGAACCCATGTACTCTTCCACCAGTGAACAGAATGAAAACATGACTAAATCAGATATCAGGTATCTTAGTCGCAAAAACAAAAAAAATAAGAATAAAAGATCTAATGGTGAAAACCACATTGTGGTGGTGTTAGACTCTAAAAAAGAGAAAATAAAGGACATACCTAAAGGTGAAAACCTCTCTGAGGCACCTGAAGGTGAGATTCTTGATATACTCCTGAGTCACTTCCAGGAGAGATCTTCCATATTGATCGAGCCAACTCAGGCAATGAACATTGGGAGTCAAGAGATACTGCATATCATTCGTCTAGCTCAATAACTGTCAGCAGAAGAGTTAAAAGATTTCAGCAATCTATTTTTAGAAAAGAAGATCAACTTTTCATGGACATACTCAGATATGCCAGGACTAGATCCTGATCTCATCATGTATCATCTCTCTATTATGCCACGAGTTAAATCAATCAAACAAAAACTCTGAAAGATGCATCCTCATGTGGCACTACTAGTTAAGGCTGAACTAGAGAAAATGCTAAAAGTTGGATTTATCAGAGCTATAGACTACGCAAAATGGATATCCAAAATAGTACCTGTATCAAAAGCAGACAAATCTATTAGAGTTTGCATAGATTTCAGGGATCTCAACAAGGCATGTCCAAAATATGATTTTCCATTGCCCAACATTGACATGATAGTAGATGTGACTACTGGATATGAGATGTATTCATTAACGAATGGATTCTCTGGTTACAGTCAGATCAAGATAGCACCTGAAGATCAAGAGAAGATAGCTTTCATATGTGCATGGGGAACCTTCTGCTAGAATGTTATGTCATTTAGTCTAAAGAATGCAGGAGCAACTTATCAAAGAGCAATAACCACTATCTTCCATGATATGATGCATAAAAATGTGGAAGATTATGTTGATGACACCCTGGTAAAAACTATGAAGAGATCTATGCATATTTAAGAGCTAGGTCTCATACTAGATAGAATGGAAAGATTCAAGCTCCGCTTAAATCAAAAAAATGTGCATTTGGAGTAACATCAGGAAAATTGCTTGGGTATATAATATCAAGAAAAGGAATTGAGGTTGACCCTGAAAAGGTCCAAGCTATAATGGAAATGCCTCCACCCAAGAATATTAGTCTGATGAAAAGTTTACAAGGTCGTCTTCAGTCAATAAGGCATTTCATATCTCAACTAGCAAACAAAGCTCAACCCTTCACGAAGGTATTAAGGAAAGGGATTCAATACAACTGGGATAAAGATTATGAATGACATTTACAACAAATCAAAGAATATCTTTCTAATCCACCCATATTAATGCCACCGATTCAAGGTAAGCCACTGATCCTGTACATATCAGCTATGGATACTTCATTGGGGGCACTTCTGGCACAACAAGATGACAATAAAAAGGAACAAGCTATCTATTACATCAGCAGTACTTTGGTGTCGTATGAAATGAATTATACTATAATAGAGAAATCATGCTTAGCTTTAGTCTTTTCATCACAAAAATTAAGGCACTATATGTTGGCACATTCTATTAAGCTGATAGCCAAGATTGATCCACTCAAGTATCTTCTCAGTAAAGCAACGCTTACAGGAAGACTGGCCAAATAGGTCATGGTCCTTATAGAATTTGACATTGAATATGTGGAACGTACAACCATCAAAGGACAGATTATTGTAGGCCAACTTGTTGAAGCTCCACTTGAAGATGATCAACCTCTGCATATAGAATTCCTAGATGAATCAATCATGCACCTTATTGAACAATCATGGAAGATGTTCTTTGATGGGTCTTTCACTCAACATGGTTCTGGTGCCGGGATACTATTTATTACTCCCCAGAAATACTCAATTCCAAAAGCTTACAAGATTCTCTTCCCTTGCACAAACAACATTGCAAATATGAAGCTTTGGTAAATGGGATCAAGTTGGCCATCAAATGGAAGATCGTGGAATTATACATCTATGGAGATTCTCAACTCATTATCAACCAAATCAATGATTTATATCAGATAAGAGATGAGAAACTGATGCCTTACAAGAGAATGGTGGATGATCTCAAGAAATTCTTTACCTTCGTATCATTTTAGCAGATCCCCAGAACAACAAATAGAGCAGCAAATGCAATGGCCACTTTGGCATCTATACCACAGCTACAGGAGTCTAATTTTTGCTTTGAATTCCTAGTGGAAGAGTTATATTACCCTGTGTATGATTCTCCTGAGTCCTAGATGGTAAGTTCTATTGTTAGGCATGACTCATCTCATTATAGCCACATTTTCTCTTACCCGTGTGACCAAGTCGCCCCTGCTAATCTTTCTCGAAATGAAAAAAGGAACCTAATCAGAAATGCGTCAAGGTACGTCATCATTGCTAATGACCTATTCAGGTGAGGTTTAGATAATACTTTGCTTAGATGTCTAGAAATTGAGGAGTCCCAACATGCATTATCTGAGGTTCATGAAGGTGTTTGTGGATCCCATTCGAATGGTCTAACTTTAGCATGAAAACTACTAAGGGCTGGCTACTACTGGCCAGACATGGAGAAAGAAGCTATAAAATTTGCTAAAACCTATGAAAAGTGTCAGCTGCATGGACACCTTATACACGCTCCAGCAAGGGATCTTATACCATTTGTGACACACTGGCCCTTCCAACAGTGGGCATTTGATTTGATAGGCCAAATATATCTTGCATCATCTAATGGACATAAATTTATTATCACTACCACTGAGTACTTCACTAAGCGGGTAGAAGTGGTTCCGCTCATCAAGGCAACCGGAAAACAAGCAGCTCTATTTATTCTTAATTATATCATCTGCAGGTATGGTATACCTTCATCAATTATAATAGACAATGGAGGACAATTTAAGAAAAAAGATCTAGATGAACTTTGTGAGAAGTTTAAAATCAAACAACACTGATCCTCAGTATATTACCCTCAAGGTAATGGACAAGCAGAGGCATCTAACAAAAACCTACTGACTATCTTGCACAGAATAGTGAACAAATCCGGGAAGGATTGGCATTTGCAGCTCAATCCTGCACTGTGGGATTATAGAACAAGTATTAGAACACCTACTGGGGCTACACCTTTTTCTTTGGTGTATGGGTCCGAAGCAGTATTACCTATTGAAGTAGAAATACCATCTCTAAGAGTTTCCTTGCAAGGTCTTGTTACTGATGAAGACTATAGAATATCTAGATTGCAAGAGCTCGAATTGCTAGATGAACATCGACAAATGGCATTTGATCATCTCAGAGTGTATCAAAAGAGAATGTCCAGAGGATATAACAAGAAAGTTCGACACCAAGAATTTTAGGCTGGTGACTTAGTTCTAAGAGAGAATCCTAAAAATCAATAGTTTCGAGATAACAAAGGGAAGTTTGAACCCAACTAGCTGGGTCCTTATATCGTTACTGCAGCTTTTGGCTTTCATTTTATCAACTTTCAACATCGGAAGAAGAATAGCTCCGCAAACCAATTAACACCATCCATCTGAAGAAATTCTTCACCTAAATATTCTCTTCTCTAGTAGCTTTTACAACAAATAAAAGCCCTGAAGAAATCATAAAAAATAAGAAAATGTCTTGAAAAAACCATTAAAATCAGAAAATGTCCTGAAAAAAATCATAAAAATAAGAAAATGTCTTGAAGAAATCATAAAAAATCAGAAAATGTCCTGAAGAAATCATAAAAATCAGAAAATGTCCTGAAGAAATCACAAAGATCGAAAAAAGTCCTTAAAAAATCATAAAAATCATAAAAAGTCCTGAAGAAATTCACAAAAAAAAAAAAAGGAGAGAAAATGCCTTGGTGAAAACCTGGTAAACAGGCACCTTGGTAAAAAAAAAAATGAATCTCTGCCAAGCAGGTGAAAACGTAGCAAACAGGTGCCTCTTGTACTCAAGTGCTCCATCTATCAACGCAATGTTGGCATTCCCACTTTCCTGCATCTTTGCTTTCGCTTGTACATATTTTGGTCACTTTTGTAACCAGCTGGTTTGTTGGATCCCTCATGGCTTGAAACTGATCAATGTCCTAGTCTTAGGTAATCGACAAGAGCACATTACATGTCCTAAGTAGTATCAACCAAGTCAACCTTACGTCAGTGAAACCTGGTCGTCCACTCCGAGTCAGTTACCTGTCTCTTGACTACTGAAGAGTTTTATCACTGAGTTAACAAGCAAAACAACATAACGAAAAACAATCACTAAGCAGTTTGAGCTATGAATGATAATTTTCTTTGTGTGCTGTCTTTTATATTGGTTTTTTTATTTTTATCCCTCTAAGTAACTCGAGGAAGTCTATCTTGACTAAGAGGAGCAAGGATTGCGGGTAGAATATTTTCTTTGTTTTCTGCTTGAAGGAATGATTCCACTGATTTGGAAACATCTAAATGAGTTGGGTGTCTGTGATAAGAGCCTTCACATCAAGGTGAAATCACCTCACATACCTCAACTCTGCTTATTTGAATGCTACAGGGAGGTTTCCATCATTTCTTTGTCTATTTTGAGGGAATTTCTTTATGATGCAATTTGGGTCCCTGCAAAATTTGTCCAAGGATATGAACGAAAAAAGGGTCATTACAGACAAGATAATTAATATTGCACAGAAAAAGAAATGAGCTCTATTCTGCCTGCTATAATTATAAAACGCTCAATGATGACAATTAAACTTTTCAAAGTCCAGTGACTAGGTTTAGGTTGCATTTTGCATATCATTTTGCATTTCATTCTGCTTCTTGTGAATTTAGAGTGATTTCGGCATAATAGCAATAATCTCTTTATCTTCTAAATGAGAGTCTTGAGCGTCATCATTTCTTTGCTAAGTGGTCTCTTTTTCATCATCGTTTCTTCGATCGAATACTTGTGTTTTGAGATGTTAACTGCATACATATAGATTCATACATTCACAATCACTCATTTACATCCATCTTATTGCATAGAAAAATGAAGAAAAATTGCATTACTCATTCTAGTTACTCATTTACATCCATCTTATTGCATAGAAAAATGAAGAAAAATTGCATTACTCATTCTAGTTATTCATTTACATCCATTTTATTGCATAGAAAAATGAAAACATTTCATACATTCACTATCATTCATTTGCATTCATCTTATTGCATAGAAATATGAAGAAAAATTGCATTGCTTATTCTAGTTACTCATTTATAACATCATTTATTTGCATATGAAAAGACACCAAAATAGACATCCATATCCCATTTGCATTCATACATTCATGTTGAAAAGAAATGCATACATATAGAATAAAGCATATAAAAGACATCTCATAAGAAAATCAACACAAGTATGATGAAGTCAAATCGGATCTCGTATATATATCATGTCAAGTCTCAAGGTACAAACTGATGTCAAAAGACATATACAAACTCCCATCGGAGCAAGAATCACATAGGCTATAAAAATGGGTGTGTCTACAAAAATATATATCCGAGCTACAAAAAAAGAAATCATCTAGCTCACTCCCTCTCCCTCATCGCCTGGTGGTGGAGGAGGAGCCTAATGGCTGGGATCCTGACGAGGCGCCCGCACTCCCTCTAACCATGCCATGTACTGTGAGTAGGGTATCACCTGCTGAGCAACAAAAACTATGACACTATATGCGGCCACATAGTAAGATGCCCTACTAGACTAGTGAAGGACCTCTTGTCGCAGGGGCTCTATCTCTTCTCTCATCTCTGCTCTCAGTGAGGCAATATGACGATCACACTTAGTCCTCACCTCGATGATCTGGCCATCACACTCAGTCCTCATCTCGGCCAGCTGTCGGTCTCACTCTGCCAGCTGAGTCTAAGCCACTAGCAACTATAACTGCAGCTCTACAAGACGTGCCCTCATCAATCGTCCAGCGTTTGTCCCCTTCTCTCTCGCAGGATCTCCACCCCCATCTCCACCTCCACCTCCAGCTCCACCCTGCTCCTCTCTCCACTACCGAACCTTCCTAGGTGCTGCTCGCGTCTCCTCCATCCCACCCAATCTCACACCCACTCCTCCTAGGGATCCACCCTCACCCCTCTACTATCCTCCCTCAGCTGGCACCCTGCTACTGCTAGCACTTGGATCACCACTACCTTGTTGTGGAGCCTCAGCTCTCTGTGTCTGACCCTACCTCTGGCCCTGTCTCTGGCCCTGTCCCTATGCTGGTGCGGGGGCATCATCCTCACCATCCTCAGTCTGAGGAGCTTGCTCACCTAGATCTGTAAACCGTGGGAATGGATGCTGCTGAAAATGATCTCTATATTGGGGCAATACCCCCGCATCCACTACTTCGTCCAAGTAATCCCACCTCAAGCTATGTAACCCTGTCAATTCATGCATCACCAAAGCATATGATAACCATAGAGACCATCCCTATCTCTCCTCATCAGCATACTAAGCATAATTTGTATACTCTTGTGAGATCCCCTGAGGCCAACCATACTGCCTCATCACCTGAGAAATGATGAATCGCTCCACAATGGTCTGTGACCTACTGATCAGTGGTTGTGTAACAAACAAGTCCTTGGGAACTAGCTGCTAGTCATCCCATGGATCCAAACCTCTATATGGTCTCCATACGACGATTATCAGGTCATCGAGCTGCCATCTCCAGAAATCTGTTTTGCCCAAATGGGGCTGTGTAATATATTCGGCATACCAATAAATGATCGGTTGCCCAAGCTCTCTGCTATCAGCTACTATCGGCTGACACACAAGAAGGTGCTCCCAAGCCCACACCTATAGAATATACACATCAGCGGCCATGCTACATCCATCTTTGTATATGATCTCATGCATCTCTCGATACATGTGGGCCAATAAACAAGAGCCCTAGCCAACTCTCTGAGGGGTCTCTATCAACCTCTCTAACATCTGGCCCCATCCACACTGGAAGCCCTACTGCCCTCTGTTCGACATCAAAAAATAGCCTATCAATCCTGCTAGGACGCATGCCAAAGGATACTCCTCACTGTACTTGCTCATAAGTACGTCCCAACTCATGGAACGAGTCAAAATATCAGGATCTCCAAAGACATGCCTGACTGCCTGCAATCCTGGAAGGTGCCATGAATCATAATCCACCTTATCCCCATCAAAAGGGATACAGAGGATCCTATATACATCCTCAAGAGTAATAGTCAACTCCCCCACTGATAGATGAAACGTGTTATGCTCTGAATGAAAATGCTCTACCAATGTCGTGAGCATTCCGTGATTCACACGAATATCAGGTAATCCCAATAGATGAGTCAAGCCACACAAGTCAATATGAGCCTTCTCAACCTCAGATAAATGTCACACTAATACCATGGTAGGAGGATACACACATCTAAACAACACAGGAGTTAATCAAACCTGCAAAAACCCAACAACGAAGCATCAAAAAACATTCCAAATGAGCCTACAAGAGAACCAAAACATCACGCAAATCTAACTAAGTCAAATGCAAATTCAAAATTTCATGTTTACACCTTAAAAAATGCTCACTGTCTCTCAAATGACAAAACACAAATAAGCAGCATTTCGTACGAGCCAGGATTAGCTCTAGCATGACAAAACAACCTCAAATGACAAACTTTTGGACTCTGCACGACAAAATGGTCTTTTTACAGACCTGTCGTACGACACACGGGTGGCCCTAGGATGAAAAATCTAATGGTCTGAAATGACAAAACAAATTTTGCCAGTTTCTCGTACGAGACAGGATCCTATTTCGCACGATAAAACGTGACGCCCGACTTCAAACATGCAAAATGAACAAAAAAATTCAAAATTGGAAACACAAGCAGGCTTAAGATCGATCACTTATCGCTGACTCATAGTTTCGGGGTTGATTATGTCTCCTCTGGCACTCGAATTGATGCTGACGAGTAGGGACCACCATTTTCTTCGCAAAAGGTTTTTTGAATTTTCAAACTTGGAGGGTTAAAATGAATTGAAAATGACACTTTTGTCCCATATATAGCCAAAAACCTAATTTTTCAAACTTGCTCCGATGGACATGAAAATTGTACCCTTAGCTAATTTCACCATCCTAAGTCCATTTTCGGGATCAAAATCGAAATTCGAGATCATTTTGCTTGTCAATTCAGAATTTGGACCACTTAGCGCTCTTTTCATCAAATGCTCATTCTTTCTTTAGCTTTGCACTCAATTTCTCGTTACTCAATGCTAAATTTTCAAAAATTTCTCTGAATTAATTTGTGCTCAAAACAACTTATCATCGCTAAAGAAATTGCCTATCATCATGTCCCCTCACTATCTTTCCATTTCTCTCCCGAGGGGGCATACTTGTGACCTTATGACCTCACATTCTTCAAACGTCGAGAAAATTTTCAAATCTTAATCGAAAGTCGAGCAAAAAAAAATCTTTTTCAACTAAAGAAAATCAAACAAGACCTCATTGCTAGGGGCATATCAGTTTCATCGCTTTTTATCAAGCTGATATTTGTCTTTTATTTGAATCAATCTCTTAACGTTAATCGGTTTCATCGCTTTTCATCAAGCTGATTATTCGTTTAAACTCAATCAAGGGTTTAAAAAGTTTCTTTAATCACACTCAATCTAAGCAGGTGTTCAGTATTCGTTTCTTGATCAAGCTGAACAGTTTATCTTTATTGTATCTTGATCAATCAAGTTCAAGATTGATTTTTTATCATCGCTCGCTGTGTCTAGATAAATCAAGTTCTAGATCAGTAAGATCCGCTTCTTGATCAATCAAGTTCAAGTTCTGTATCTTTTGTTTTCTATCGTTCCTAGTTCAATCAAGTTCGGGATTAGTATCGCTTTAATCAGACTTCATTCAGCTTCGTCACTTTGAATCAAGCTAAACACCTCGCTTTTCATCTAGTTCATGATCAATCAAGTTCAGAACTGGTATCTCCTAGACATCAACTATTCTTTGAACCAACGCACTACTCGCACATTAATTCAAAGAGGGGCAAATGTAATACCCTAAAAATGGTCATCTAAACCATGGGCCCCTAATCTCGACAACATCACCAAGGTCCTAACCAAAGCCAATTAAATAAATCTTGAGCACACAATTAATTCTTTAATCATCAAATGTCACATGGAAAAATTAATCAGCCAATATTAATTAAATATTTATTTAATTAATTAAAACATTCCAAGTAAATCATTTTAAACAATTATCTTATTTATTTTATTAAATATCCTAGCATATTTAATTAAATAAATCAATTTGTCACAAATCAAGAAAGAGGAATTGGAAATTATGAGCACAAATCTTCAAAAAAGGAATTAATTGACAAAAAAAGAATTAAAATTTGAGAAAAGAAATCAATTGGAGATGATCTTGAAAAAACAAATTAAAAATTGATGAATAATCTAAAAAGAAAGCAATTAAAACAATTAAATATTAAAATTGAATGAAATACAGAATAAATCATTTTTTCTTGATTTTATCTTAATTTTAGTTCAATTTCCTTTAAAACTGAGAAAAGCATCCAATCACATCAACTCACCTGGATTGTGCTTCCTCTTGGAAAATCTTGACCGCTCATCATCATTTGATATCAGCCGTTGGTTTCTTTCTGAATTTTCTATAAATTCAAGCTCTCATCTCTCATTCAAAAATCCTGGAGAATATATTGTTATTATACCATTTTTGCTCTAGGTTCATTGATATATTGCATATTAATTTTTTCATGGGTATATGCACGAAGTTGTGGTACCAAAAAGGTGCCACACTTAAAAAAATAAATTAAAAAGCGCATAAGGCGCACACCTTATAAGGTGCACGCACTATAGGGCGTGCACCCTATAGTGTGCACACCTTATAAGGTGTGCACCTTATGTGCATTGTAAACAACAAAAAAACCTTTCTCCGCATTTCTGCATTCCAAACCTTCGTTTTGGCATTTTTGGGTGCTATTTTCTTGCTCTCGCCCTTTATAAAAGCTTGAAATTGGGCACTAAGTTGTCCATCTCTTATCAAAATGCCGCCACGCCATCGAAGAGCTCGAAGAGGTATGTATTTTTATTTTCTTATTGTCATTTTTTTTATTAATTTGAAGATTAAACTAGGTTTATTGATTTAAATTTATTTTCATTATCAGGAAATGAGATTAGACAAGAAAATGTTGAAAACACTCAATCACCTCCTCATGAAGACCATATTGAAGAAGAAGCACATCAATCAGCTCCTCATGAAGACCATATTGAAGAAGAAGAACATCAAGAACCTCCTATAATCCCTAGACACCCCATAGGTACACAAGAAAACCTATTAGGTCAAATAGAAAATAGCCAAAAAGAGCTTGAAGGTTTAATCACAAGGCTAAAAGATCCCACTAGAACAAACTCCCATAGGACAAACCTTGCTAGTTCTTTTCAATCTATTATATCTCACATACAATCTGTGAGTGGGAAAATGAATTTTTGGTCCCGTAAGAAGGAAGAACAAAAGAAATTTTATGTTGACAAATTATCATATGCAGCAACGAAGAAAAAGAAAATTAATAAATTTGACTTGTATGCTCTTTTTACGGACCCCCAAACGAATCAACCTTTACACCTTGGATGTAGGAGATTCCCTATTCATTGGTGTCATCATGAAGGGATTAAGAACAATTTTTGGGATAGGTGGTGGATGGTATTTGATCAGACCCCATGCAATAATCATGAGGTACCCCAATACTTTTTGAGAAAACTGTACTGTGAGTTTGTCCTTAATGAGATCCCAAACTATTTTGATTTTCTAGATTTCCAAGGTAGAGGTGGGGGTTCCTCGCATGATAGAGAGGGTGCATAGCATGATCCAAATCTCCCACCAAGACCCTTGGCCATACCTATGGTGGAGCATGTTATTATTCCTTCCATTGTGAAGGAGAGTATTGAGGTCAAAACTCTAGACTCAATTAGCTCACTCACTCAGACCCTTATACAATATGCTAGTCCTCTAGTAGAGGGTGATGCGAGTGATGATGTTGATTCTCCTAGGCATCGAGTTCCAGCTCATTTTTGTCGATCTTGTGGTTCTCTTTGCACTTATGATCCTAATAGTTCTAAGAATGCACGTGCACGAGCAGAGTTTGCTACAGAGAACATTGTCATGACATAATCCTTGCTGAACGAAACATTTGGCATTGATACCCAGGTGAATTTCATTACAAGTTCATTTCATTATTTTTATTAAATCTTATATGTAAATTTGAGAATATATCTAAATTAGTAAATTATTATGATAAAAAATCAGGGTCAAAGTGTTCACAATACTAGCAACATTCTTGCAGCACCCTTTTTCACTACTTCGTTGACTCCACAGGTATACAACGAGTGAAAAAATATAATTATTATATGTAGATAGTTGAACCTTATGTGAATGATTTTCTAATTACTCATTTTGGATGTCAAATAGTTTGATGCTAGAGCTTCAACATCAACACCTCGTAGTGTATTTCATCGACAATCTTTCACCGAGGTAAACAATTTATCTTTAATGTTGTTATTAAATAATATAGATAGTTTTGGCGATTAATCAATATACTTTGTTTAATTTTCAGATGTTGAATTCAGAGACTCCTCTTGTTGTCCGCGTGTCAATGGAGTGTGGTGTTGCTGCAGCAGTAGCAAGTTCAACTGCTTAAACAAAAGTATGAGACATATTTGTAAATTTAGTAAATTTAGCATTACATTTGTTATCTTAATAATATGTTATTGAAAATTTTAACGATACTTGTATTTAGTTTAATTTATATTGTGATGCTTACAGGAGGGGCTTGTCACTCTAGATCATGAACGTGCACCTGTTGTGGATGAACATCACGATTATTTGTATGCAGTAAGTCACTATTCTATTATATGTCATTCTAAAATTCAATTTTTGTATATGCTAACATCATTCTTTTCATTGTATCAGGTGGAGTTACAAAAAAGTCTAGAGAAGAGGTCAAGTGGACATACTCGAAAGACACCTGCATCATATACATCTCCATCCCCTCGATAGGCAAAGATATCTCATGATCTGTTTCCTTCCCCTAGAGGGAAATGAATAGAATACGGTCCTATGTTGTATGCCTATATGTCAATTTTGAACATATGTTTTGTATTACGAATATGTGACATTCTATCGCCATATGGCTTTTGGCAAGCTCCTATTTGACTTTATTGGATACCATGTTGTATGCCTATATGGAAAATTTGAACATATGTTTTGTATTACAAATATGTGACATTCTATGTCCATATGGCTTTTGGCAAGCCCCTATTTGACTTTATTGGATATCATGTTGTATGCCTTTATAGCAATTTTAAACATATGTTTTGTTTTATGAATATGTGAAATTCTAAGTCCATATGGCTTTTGGCAAGCCTATTTGTTTGTATTGGATATATTTGATAGTGTTAATGGTATACAATGTTGCATGGATTTGTAGCTTTTTGGTTAATGCAAATCATTTATCATGGTTATCCATAACTGCAGTACAAATGATTAGATGAATAATTGCACAAAGTTTATTATTACTTAAGCTTTGAACCTAAATATGTGTTTGTAATCCAAGACACAAGCCACCTCGACATGTATGAGCTGATGGTTTGGTGCCGCAACATGACCCCACAGGATCAGATAGATCGTTCTTATGATTAACAGGTACGGAGAAACGCGATGCCGAATATTGACAACTTTGAGCAATTTGAGCACTTGGGCGATTTGGCTGCTAGGGTGTGGCCCGCAACGATCAGGTGAGTTGGAGAGAAAAAAGAAGGCATTCCTAGTGTAAACTCAACCACCCCAACGCGTACGAGCTGATGGTTCGGTGCCATGACGAGCGGATTGAAAGATGGGGCATTGTGCAACTTTTCATTGAACTCATATGACACTTTTTCTCGCAACCGAGAAAGAGTCACCACGAGCAACTGGATCCGAGTCTACCCAAACCGAGAGAGAATTTTTTAGAGTGCCATAACATGACCTTGTAGGATCAGATGGATCATTCTTATGATTAATAGGCACAGAGAAACGTGATGCCGAATATTGACAACTTTGAGCAATTTGAGCACTTGGGTGATTTGGCTGCTAGGGTGTGGCCCGCAACAATCGGGCGAGTTGGAGAGAAAAAAGAAGGCATTCCTAGTGTAAACCCGGCCACCCCGATGTGTACGAGCTGACGGTTCGATGCCACGATGAGCGGATTGAAAGATGGGGCATTGTGCAACTTTTCATTGAACTCATCTGACGCTTTTTGTCGCAACCGAGAAAGAGTCGCCATGAGCAATTGGATCCAAGTCTACCCAAACCGCGAGAGGATTTTTTAGAGTGCCATAACACAACCCCATAGGATCAGATGGATCATTCTTATGATTAACGGGCAGAGAGAAATGCGATGCCGAATATTGACAACTTTGAGCAATTTGAGCACTTGGGTGATTTGGCTGCTAGGGTGTGGCCCGCAATGATCGAGCGAGTTGGAGAGAAAAAAGAAGGCATTCCTAGTGTAAACTCAGCCACCCCGTTGTGTATGATCTGACGGTTTGGTGCCGCGATGAGAAGATTGAAAGATGGGGCATTGTGCAACTTTTCATTGAACTCATCTAACATTTTTTGTCGCAATCGAGAAAGAGTCGCCACGAGCAACTGGATCCGAGTCTACCCAAACTGAGAGAGGCTTTTTTAGAGTGCCATAACACAACCTCGCAGGATCATACAGATCATTCTTACATGTCACTAACATTGAGAAAAACCATGCCGAATTTTGACAGTTTTTCACACTTTGAGTGATTGACAACAAATGAGCATTTTTTACATCTTTTACCATATTAGCTGGGTATACTTCACGAAATGATCCCATGTGATCTCTAATGGTCCAAAATGACATTATTTACATAAAACACACAAAACAAGACAAAAACATAGTTTTTTATATTACAATGCCTCGAGTAGTCAAAAATACAAGTCATGTACATATATCCAAATAAGATTGATATTACAATTTTTTACATTTACATTTAATCCAATGAACCATCTGGATCTTCTCTACTCTTTATCGTGTCTAGTATGGCCTCATGGTCAGACTCATGAACCTTCCATAGGTTCTTGTTTAGTGGTCTACCCCCATATCTGATCAAATGAACATTTGAAGCTATAACAAGGTTAGAATAATGAAGAATCTTCCTATGTGTCTTGAAGTCCTCGAACAACCACAAGTTAGACTTCTTCACTGGGTACCTTCTAAGCCATGTACCAGTAACAACTATTGATCCTGTGGGGTACTCAATATTTTCTCCATCTACCACAGGGCGATCCAATTTCTTTTTTGCATCCACACAACGACACAGGTAATTACCTGTTCCTTCTTCATTGTCTTCAACTGCAATTACTGCATAAACATGCCCTGTAATGATAAAGTGAGAAGAATTTAGCAAACAACTAAGGTAAAATATTAAAGTACAAAAAATTGCATGTGGATAATTTACCTGGTTGGACTAAATATGACACATGGTCAAAGTCAATTGATGCTTCCATCTGTGTGAGTTGTAGTGCACTTGGAGGTTGGTATGTCTCAAGTGGGATTAGAGGTCTCATACATCATTCGTCCACCCACTCCTTTGACTCACAGTCATTATAGGCACCATCTCTACATGAAGAACAATAACATGCCATCCGGCACGTATGGATAGTCCATGAGCCTGCATTAGAGCTTTTGAAAGAGTGTAGCTCACTCGATCCTATTAATGTACAACAATCTTCTAATTTTGCAATGTTAGTATCATCTACCAACCAAAAAAATTTGTGAACTAAAGGCTTACCTTGATTACTTGGACCAATTGTACCATTGCACCATTGAACAATTGATTTTGCATCTTTCAAGTTTGCATTCCCTTTGTACTTTAACTCTTCTCGTGCTAAAGCTCTTTTAATACATGCTCCTGCACCATCATGCTCCCCTTTTCCATGCCCAGCCTCAGAGAAATTCCACATATGTTGAATAGCAGTCAACTTATGCATCCTACTCAACCAATAAAACATCCGAGAGTTCTTAAATTGCAATGCACAATTATCTGACCATATGATATGTTGATGGAATGATATGCCTCGGCTAGCCAAATCATCATAGAATATCTGAAAACAACCTTGCACAAACTCTGTAGAGTGTGAGCGATCATCACTGATGTAAAAATGATACTCCCTCAATATCTTCTTATCCTTTTCCATACTATCATGTGCACGAATGAATGCTATATGCACAAATATGGCAACTTGTGTGGAGTTGTAATATTGTGATTGCACCTCGTTCTACGGTTGTAGTGTGTAGTTCTCTACAAAGTCAAAAATTGAAATGATTGTATGAAGTGGAAATGTGTCCTTGCATAGCTTAAATTGTGAGTCCAACCAACGAGCTCGATGGTTATGCCTTGCATACTCATACACTATATTCTCATGAAAGATGCCCATAAACTAATACACTGGAATCTTCTCACTAACCAATTCACACCTTTTTGCTTCTTTTCCATCTTTTAGCATGTAGGCCAATGTCTTATATTTTTCAAATTCTACTAATTCATTACTAGTTTCTTGTCCAATATCCATATGTTGACAAATTTGTAAATGTCGCAATCCACCACAATCAACACATGTGCCATCCAAGCAACACTTATTGTAATATACTTGACCATCTACTCTTTCACATAAGATGCTAGATATGAATTCCCTTGAAGATGTTGGTGGACCATTTATGTTGCATTCTTGCAAAACATTGTTAGCATGCAAATCTATACATATGCGTTGATAAACATCATAATGGTTAGAAAATTCATTATGTACTCTACAACAACAAGTTGTGTGTGTGTGATTTATTTTGACATAAAAAGGCTTTACCATTTCAAAGAACCTTTGACTAATTTTTATTTGAGGATACATATGTTGAAACTTGGCAAAAAATTATGTTTGAGTCATATCCAAAAAATGTTTTGGATGTGGATCACATATTTTACTACCAATCCTCCTTCTTACAACATCTCTTTGATTTGGAGAGACCCTTGTGTTATTATTCCAAAAATCTTCAATTAGGGATCTCAAGGCTTCAACAATTGCTTTATCTTTCCACGGTAATCTACCGGAAAATGCCCATAACTCATTGTTATATGGATCCTCTGCTCTTTGTCGCCTTCCCAAAGCTCTCATTATAGTTTGTCTACTTATCTTCAATTGTTTACTTGTCTTTCTAAGGAGGCGAGCTTTCTTAGTTTGAGTGCTTACAATTATTGATGTAATGACACGTCGTGTGGCATTTATATCTTTTCTGCATGAGTTAGAACCAACAGTATCATATGCATTCATCAGATTCTTCACAATAGATTTGTCGCTTGATTCAATTGATGTTCTTAGCCCAAAAATCTTCATTATAGGCCTAAATTTCAGATTTCTCATCATTTCAACAAATAGTTGACATCTTCCTGTCTCATTTAAAGGCTCAAAAAATATTTTCCATATCCGGTTAGCATGTCTTTGACAAGTATGCTTCGGAAACTTGTCAACCATTGGTTTCAAAACATTAGCATGAATATCAATCAAATACTTAGGCTTTCTATGCAAAACTCTAGGAGGTGTTCTCAAACTTTGAGTTATCTCAAGATTAGGAATGTCAACAACATTAGGGATAGGTGGCATACCTTCAACCGGAGATGAAAATGATGACATACCTTGATATTGAGGTGTACAAGATGGTGTAGCTCCAATACTTGATGTTAGTCATGAAGTACTTGCAACGTAAAATGTCATAGAGAGAGTGCATTAAATATGAGATGTTGTAGACACCAACGGTATGCCAATAAGAGATGGTGTGCCTTCAACTTGAGATGTAATAGATGGGGTGCCTTCAACTTGAATTATGGTAGACATGCTCTCAACCTCAGGATTCAATTGTCTCATTGTTTGAAGGTTTTGCATCTGTTGCCTTTGTGTGGCCAATTTTGTCCCTCTATTAGATTGGATGGATATTTCATGTTCCTCTTCAATTGGCACCTCTTCAATTGACACCTCTTCTTCTATGGTATTCATTTTCCTTTGTTCACGAAGTTGCTTCATTCTTTCTCTTTTTTTTGCATTCTTAGTTTCATGCTCTTCCGGTGTTACATTTTTTGGTCGTTTCCTCGGCATGATGATGATTATGCATATGTTAAAATGGATATATGAAATTGAAATTGTTTCATGTATTCCTTTTCTAAATTATTTCATAAGATCTTAAAAAGGATGTATGAAATTGCAAATTTTGTTTTAAGCCACTAAACAAATAATTTTCTTATGCAACTTCCTTCAAATGCATTGTTAAATCTAATGTAAATCTAATAGGATTATAATCAATTTTGACTCACACTTTTATTCTAACATTTAAACAAAATAACACTTAATAAGTATTTGAATTCTAAAAACAAGAAAATATTACCTCAATTATTCAAATTTGATAAAAAAAACTATGTTCTTCCTCTTTGATGTTGCCAAATGAAAAAAAAGGTGGTGGAGAGCTAATGGAATGTATAAAATAATAATGCATAAAATGTCAACACCATGCAAAAAGAATTTTTTTGTCTGATCATGCACAGAAAGAAGACAAAATGAGAGAATGTGGGCTTGGATCATGGGTCAAGGGTCCCATATAACCGTTTTTTAGTGCAACTCATTTAGCTAGTGCCAAATGACTTCCATTGAAATTTTTTACCTTAAACTAAACACTAACTCTATACCCTATAACCTTTTTTTTGTGCAGCTCATTTGGCTAGCGCCAAATATGGCGCTAGCCAAATGACTTCCATTGAATTTTTTTACCTTTGATAAATTTCTACTCTATACCCTATAACCCTTTTTTTGTGCAGCTCATTTGGCTAGAGCCAAATATGGCGCTAGCCAAATGACTTCCATTGAAATTTTTTAACCTTTGATAAATTTCTACTCTATACCCTATAGTTTGATATCCACAACCATAAAAATTAAACCATATGACTCTTTAGGACATAATATGGTGTCTTAGGACACCATATGACCCCTTAGGTGTCGTTATGGGTCGTATAGTGTCCTAAGGGGTCATATGGTGTCTTATGACCCCTTAGGACACCATATGACCCCCTAGGACACAAATAGGGTGTAATTATGGGTCGTATGGTGTCCTAAGGGGTCATATGGTGTCTTATGACCCCTTACGACAACATATGACCCCTTAGGACACAATACGGTGTCATTATGGGTCGTAGGGTGTCCTAAGGGGTCATATGGTGTCCTATGACCCCTTAGGACACCATATGACCCCTTAGGACATAATATGGTGTTTTTATGGGTCGTATGGACACCTAAGGGGTCATATAGTGTCCTATGGGGCCATAGGACACCATATGACCCCTTAGGTGTTGTTATGGGTCGTATGGTGTTGTAAGGGGTCATATGGTGTCATATGCCCCTCAGGACACCATATGACCCCCTAGGACACATTAGGGTATCGTTATGGGTCGTATGGTGTCCTAAGGGGTCATTTGGTGTCTTATGACCCCTTCACACACCATATGACCCCTTAGGACATAATATGGTGTTGTTATGGTCGTATGGACACCTATGGGGTCATATGGTGTCTTATGGGGCCATAGGACACCATATGACCCCTTAGGTGTCGTTATGGGATGTATGGTGTCCTAAGGGGTCATATGGTGTCCTATGACCCCTTAGGACACCATATAAACCCCTATGACACAATAGGGTGTCGTTATGGGTCATATGGTGTCCTAAGGGGTCATATGGTGTCTTATGACCCCTTAGGACACCATATGACCCCTTAGGACACAATATGGTGTCGTTATGGGTCGTATGGACACCTAAGGGGTCATATGGTGTCCTATGACCCCTTAGGACACCATATGACCCCTTAGGACACCATATGACCCCTTAGGACATAATATGGTGTTGTTATGGGTCATATGGACACCTAAGGGGTCATATGGTGTCCTATGGGGCCATAGGACACCATATGACCCCTTAGGTGTCGTTATGGGTCGTATGGTATTGTAAGGGGTCATATGGTGTCCTATGACCCCTTAAGACACCATATGACTCCCTAGGACACAATAGGGTGTCGTTATGGGTCGTATGGTGTCCTCAGGGTTCATATGGTGCCTTATGACCCCTTCGGACACCATATGACCCCTTAGGACATAATATGGTGTTGTTATGTGTCGTATGCACACCAAAGGGGTCATATGGTGTTCTATGGGGCCATAGGACACCATATGACCCCTTAGGTGTTGTTATGGGTCGTATGGTGTCCTAAGGGGTCATATGGTGTCCTATGACCCCTTAGGACACCATATGACCCCCTAGGACATAATAGGGTGTCGTTATGGGTCGTATGGTGTCCTAAGGGGTCATATGGTGTCTTATGACCCCTTAGGACACCATATGACCCCTTAGGACATAATATGGTGTCGTTATGGGTCGTATGGACACCTAAGGGGTCATATGGTGTCCTATGGGGCCATAGGACACCATATGACCCTTTAGGTGTTGTTATGGGTTGTATCGTGTCGTAAGGGGTCATATGGTGTCTTATGACCCCTTAGGACACCATATGACCCTCTAGGACACAATAGGGTGTCGTTATGTGTCATATGGTGTCCTAAGGGGTCATATGGTGTCTTATGACCCCTTAGGACACCATATGACCCCTTAGGACACAATACAGTATCGTTATGGGTCGTATGGTGTCTTAAGGGGTCATATGGTGTCCTATGACCCCTTAGGACACCATATGACCTGTTAGGACACAATATGGTGTCGTTATGGGTCGTATGGACACCTAAGTGGTCATATGGTGTCCTATGGGGCCATAGGACACCATATGACCCCTTAGGTGTTGTTATGGGTCGTATGGTGTCGTAAGGGGTCATATGGTGTCCTATGACCCCTTAGGACACCATATGACCCCCCAGGACACAATAGGGTGTTGTTATGGGTCGTATGGTGTCCTAAGGGGTCATATGGTGTCTTATAACCCCTTAGGAAATAATATGGTGTCGTTATGGGTCGTATGGACACCTGAGGGGTCATATGATGTCCTATGGGGCCATCGGACACCATATGACCCCTTAGGTGTCGTTATGGGTTTTATGGTGTCATAAGGGGTCATATGGTTTCCTATGACCCCTTAGGACACCATATGACCCCCTAGGACACAATAGGGTGTTGTTATGGGTCGTATGGTGTCCTAAGGGGTCATATGGTGTCTTATGGCCCCTTAGAACACCATATGACACCTCAAGACATAATATGGTGCCGTTATAGGTTGTATGGACACCTAATAGGTCATATGGTGTCCTATGGGGCCATAGGACACCATATGACCCCTTAGATATCGTTATGGGTCATATGGTGTCCTAAGGGGTCATCACATTTGGTGTGCGCCAAATGTGGAATATGGACCACATTTGGCACGCGCCAAATGGAATATCCATTCATCACTGTAGCATCCTAAAATTGTGACACTTGCAATTTCGACTGCATTTGGGTCTTCACGATGGCGGCGCAACACTGAACCTAAATGGAGACCCCAAGACTTGTTCACGACATCAAAAACTACATTTTTCAGCACCATGGCCTAATCCTCCTTGCAGCCTGCTATCCCTGGAGGTGGGACCATGGTGCCCAGCGCCCTGGTCCTTCAGGACTAGGGCGCCTAGTGCCCTGGTCCCCCAGGACCATGGCGCCCAGCGCCCTGGTCCCTAGCCCTATTTTGGGCCCGGTCTCTTTTGGGGCTTCGGGTCTTTATGTTTGCAAATTGGAAAATAATCTTCCCAGGTCGGCCTAAGGTCGGAAAAATCAGTCTTTCAACCCTAATTGACAAGTATATAAACTACATTTCCTCTCCCATTTTGAGAAGATGGAAAAAAGGCAGAAACGATATTCAAGCATTCAAGCATTCAAGCATTCAAGCATTCCTTCAAGCAATTGATCATTCTAAGTCTCCATTCAAGGCTAAGTGTTGCATTCAAGACAAGGATTCAACCATTGAAGAGGAGATCACATACCACATACAACATACAACATACAACAACATTTACACCTTTGCATGTAAGAATACAAACATTCTTACAACAAGGTATCAGTACTTGTTTACATTACAAACATTTACATTTACAACATTCTCATTTCTTGGTTAATTCCAAAACCGGGGTTTGACCTAAAGGAAAACCCCTAATCCCTAACCCTCCAATCATCCTCGCTTTTCTGTGTGTAGGTTGTAGGTACGCGGCTGTAATTGAAGATCTGGAATCCTTGTGTAGAGACGAACAAATCCCCCTTCGTTTCGTGGATTTTTCGGAGGACCGTGTGCACGCCGGGCGCCATCGTCCAGTCAACTTTCGCCCAAATTTGTAGAATAGCATCATCTTGACATTTTACTGCTAATTCCAGGTCCGCAACTTCATCCCATATCGCTATCTCTGTTTACAAGTGAATCTTTCTTACTTTACATGCATTCCTAGTTCAATCTTTCTATCTACATTCTTTACAAAAGAGGGTAGCCTTGCTGTCTTAACCCTTGAAACTCATTTAGAATCCAATCTTGCATTGTGTGGGATTGGATCTTGTGGGCTTCAACCCCTCTTTTGAATGTAAAGTCCCTCCTAAGTGAAAACCATCAATCCTAGTGACCCCCTTTCCCCTTGGAGTGGGGGAAAACACCTAGGGTTTGATTTTCCGCTTTACATTTTGGTGAACCCGACGTGAACATCCTTTCTGATTATTCATGGTTAGATCTGAAAATTGGATGCCTTGATTACATTTCCATGTTTGATCTTTTGCAAATTTTAGAGGTTAATTACATGAAAACCCTAAATTTTCTTTTTAGTAATTGAGCTTGTGAAATGTTTAATTGTTAATGCTTGTTTCAGATCTACCCTTCTACTGCAAATTGTCAAATCATATCTGTGCTTTAATTTTGAAAATTAAGTGGTTAAGTGTCAAAACCCTAATTTTTAAAACCCTCTTGATTCAGCCTTTGACTGATGATTTCACTGATTAAAACATCTCCAAATCAGCTGTAACTTTGGATTCCGCAACAAAATCATAATATCTTTCATCCCTGAAAATTTGGAAAAAAATTGCGAGGACCATGTGCACCCCGAGCGCCATCGTCCCCGACATTTTTTTTGAAATTTCGGGAGCTAGATCTTACTGTATTTTTCTGCTAAAATCCAGAATTTTGGCTGATTTCATCAATTCTAACACTTTCAAAATTAAAGTCAAAGTTGGTCTAGGGATTGCTTGGATTAAGGCTTCTAATCATTCAAAAATTGTTGAAACTGAAATTCATGTCAAAATTGTGCTTCTTACTATCCTAAATCTGAAAAGTGTGTTGGCATTCATTCAAAATTTCAGTGCTTTATTCAAATTTTTGCAATTTGTGACTTTTGAAATTAAATGTTTAATTGCAACAACCTTGATTTCCACTTTCAAAATTGACTTTTGTGTGAAATTGAGTCAATTTTTAAATTTCAAAACCTGCATTGCTTTTAGTATTCCCTCTAAAATCATAAAATTCAAAATTTCAGTTTCCCTCTCTTTTTCAAAATTCAAATTTTGCATTTTTCACCAATTTTGGTAGGGTTCAATTTTGAGATTGCAACTTTAATTTGGCCTATCTACGGATCGTAAAATCACTCAATTTTTTCAGATTAGCTTTAAAATCATCATAACTTTCATCCCTGCAAATTTTGAAAAAAGTTACGAGGACCGTGTGCACTCCGTTCGCCACGGTCCCGGACATTTTTTCTGAAACTTCGGGAGATTGTCCTGATTGTATTTAACAGCTTAAATCTAGGAGATTGGCTGATTTTACTGAAATTTGGTACCTCTAAGATTCAAAATCTTCTCTCTCTCCCTAGTGCATGAGTTTTACAACAATAAGCCCTACTTACACTATTCCCATTAGACGAAGCCTTAGAATTAAGTCTTTCCAAGGTTTAATTACTGAGGAGATGGAACCTAATTTGAATGGCCTTTTTAACGAGGACACGGGTAATTCCTCTAATCCTCCTAATGATGAAGAAGCTCTCCATGAGGTTTCTGAAGAACAACTTTCGAAATTGGATAATCAAATTTACGATTTTTGACAATGGATGTCTCAAGAATACCCCGATAGTCAAGCTCTTCCTTTAATTGAGGGTCTAAAACATATGCTTCAAAGTGATAAGAATGGAATTGATATTTTGCATGGTATTGCACACATTGTGGATTCGAATGTGATGCCTATGAAGAGTTGTGCTGAAACTTTGGGTTATACACAACCTTCTACTCAAGACAATCATTCTATCCCTTTGACAACTTCTATTGCTAGTATACCTACTTTTACATCAAACATAATGACTACTTCAATACAAGACATTCCACCTATGATCACCAGTCATGGGGGCAATCCTTCTTCTTCAATTAACCCTCTTCCTTCATTTAATCCGACTTCTTCATTCATTCCTTCAGTAAGTGTTCCTATTTCATCTCCGCAAATGAACCTGGTGCAAGGGGGCAATTCATTTAATCATTCCATTCCTCCTTGTAGTGTTCCTCCTTTCCAATCATCTCCTATGACTAACTATCATAGTGTCCCACCACCTTACTTTCTACCTTCTTTCAATAACATAACACCTCCATCACAATCTAACTCTTCGACTGAAGCGACCATTAACAATCTTGCACAAACTGTCTCTTCTTTACAGCAACAAATTGCCTCTATGAATCAATCTAAGTTTAGTGTGCCCACATTTGATGTTGCAAGCCCACTTTCTCTTGACATTGTTTGAGCTATTCCCCCTAAGAATGTTGAACTCCCACAATTGGAGTTTACAATGGTAAAGGTGATCCTCTAACACATGTTAAGACCTTTCAAACAATATGTACTGATTTTGCTTATGACCAAAGGTTGCTTGCAAAACTGTTTACTAGAACATTAAGAGACAAAGCCCTACAATGGTATTGCTCGTTGCCTTCCTATTCTATTACTTCTTTCCAACAACTGGAAAATGCTTTCATTCAACAATTTCAAAACAATATAAGTCCTAAAGTTACTTTGATTGATTTAATGCATTGTAAACAAGGTGTTAAAGAAAAAGTGACTGATTTCATTGGTAGATATAACCATTTGTATGCTCAAATTTCTTTTCCAGTGCCTGACAATGATATTCAAAGAATCTTTATTTCTAATTTACAAAAAGATATTAGAGAAAAACTTCTATTTTCTGAGTTTACTTCTTTCCAATAGTTGTGTGCAACTCTTCACAATTATCAACTGACTGTGAGTCAAATGGAACAAGCAAATCCTATGGCTCCAAGTGATAAGGGTGATAGTAGTCAACAACCATTTGGGAAGTTTAAACCAAACAGAGAGTCCATTAAATTCAATGAAAACATCATCAACAACAATGTGAATGCAACATCAGGTGTGCCTCCTATTTCTAAGTTTTTCAAGAAAGAAAGAAAGTTTACTCCTTTGAATGAATCATTGCATAGTATTATGAATAAGTTATTGGAACAAAATGTGCTTAATCTTCCTCCTATAAGGCAAATAGATCCTACAAAGATTAATTCGCCCTATTTTGATAACAAATCTTTTTGTCAATTTCATCGTCAACCTGGGCATGATACTGAAAAATGTTTTGCTTTAAAGGGTAAAATTCAAGATTTGATTGATAATAATACTATCTCTGTTTCTGGAGTGAATGATAAAGGCAATACATCTGTAGCTCCTCCTAACCAAAATCTTAAGATTTTTACTGATCCATTACCTTCTCATACCTCTAATGCGATTGATACTAATGATTCCTCTGTCTCACCTGATGATCTTGTGTCTATGACTCCGAATGTGATTAACTTTGTAGAGCAGCAGAAAATCCCTAAAGAACCTTCCATCACATTTGATTCTAGTGAAACTATCAGGGCACCTAATGGTCCTTTATATATAGTTGCAAAAGTCAAGAATACACCTTGCCGTGGAGTGCTTATTGATCCTTCTTGTATGGTTAATATCATTACTGAAGAATTTCTTTTTACTTTGCAATTGAATCAAGTGATCTATGATGAAACAAATGTGGTTGTGAAACTATTTGATGCATTTTCTTCTCCTGCAATTGGTTCTATTACATTACCTATTGAGGTCCATAATAAATCCCTTGATGTGAACTTTTCTATTATTCCATCGTCCGAACAATTTCGTGTGAAGCTAGGCTATCCTTGGCTATCTTCCATGAAAGCTATTGCTTCTCCTATTCACAAGTGTTTGAAATTTCCCCATAATGGTGAAGTTGTTACTGTCAATCATAGTCTCTTTAAACCAGCTGAAAGAACTTCTAGCGTTCCTATTGATTATTTCTAGCCTAAACAATTCCAATCTCTTCCACCGCGAAGTGATCATCTTTTCAAATCTTATCAAAAGTGGAAAAAAGATATGATCCTATCTCTAAGCGAACCTAGAACACCCAAACTTGATATTCCTATCATTCTTGAGAAGGAAGTTCTTCCTTTGAAAGATAAAACTAATGTCTTTCCTCAAGAAGATTCCCAACCCATCCCTATGGATGTGACTATGTCTATCCCTAATAAACCTTCTAAAAGTAGGCCTATACCTCCTCGTCATGATGGACTTGGTCTCCTTCCTAAACCAAATACTCTTCCTTTATATGGAGTAGTTCCTCCTCCTTCTTTTTATAGAGAGAAGAGACCTTCTTCTTCTCCTATTATCCAGCCTAAGAGACCACAACCTAAACACCCAAGTGATAAGGATGAGAACATTCCTCCTCCTCAATCTTCTCCACTTCCTACTAAGACTAGACAAAATCGTACTACACGTGAACGCCAACGAAAGCGTCATCTTAGAGCTCAGGCAGCTGCTTCTCAAACTTTGCAATCCCCAAAAACACCTTCAACAAGCATTATTCCATTTTCTCCAAAATCTCCTAAACATAAGATGCATGATGGTTTCGATCCTGTGCGAGTTAAAGATCCTATTTTTATAAATCTTGATGATGATATAGATGAAAATGTTATTCATGATGAAAATGTTACTTCTCTTGCTTCTGATAGTGAATACGAATATGTTGATGTTGATAACCATTTATCTAACGAATTTTCTAAAGCACTTATCCTGGCTCCTAGACAAGAACAACGTGGCTTGGAACATGAACATAGCCCTTGTTTGGATCTTGTGATAGCTCCATCTGCTGTGTTGGATGTTCCTCCTCTAGCGTGTTCCCTGCCTTCCCGAAACATTGATCAGCAAGATCGGGGGGTAGATGACATGCTAGACTAGTTTCATTAGTATAGCAGACTCTCTCCTCCTCTCTTTTTGTTACTTCTTCTATGTGTTATTCTCATTCTTCTATTCATTGTCCTTAGTGTTGTCTACTTGAGGATGATGCAAAGCATTGAGATCTCTTTTGGTCTCTCTCATGTTGACTCAAAAGACACATGTGTTCCCTTCTTCTAGGTGACCTTCCTTGATTGGGGAATGAAGAACAATTATGCATACATACATATGATATAAATGAATTATCATACAGCATACTGACCCCGAGGAAAGCGAAGTCACCTCGTGCTTTGTCTTTTGTGCCTATTATCCTTGGGTTTATCTCACACTTGGGGGCTAAATCTTTGTGATAACGTGCTCCTTTCCCTTCTCATGTATCACTACCTTAAAGCAATCACCCCCGTTGAGGCGTGTGCGATCGCTTTAACGTAGGGGGGCATACACCCCGTCTATCCCTTCAGGATACTTGAAAATTTCTTGGCGAACTTGGCTTTGCCTTGAAAATTTTCGGTATTTTTCTTGCATGACTCATAGTGAGGGAACCTTACTACTGACAGTCATGGTTCTCCCTCGTGATCTTCCCTTTTACTTTGTCAATCGAAGTCGTAAGATCCTTAGTCCACTGGGGGCTTGGTGTGTCTTGCCTCCTTGACATGGTGAAAGTCTTTCAATGTTCTTTCCTTGTACTTTACCGGAAGTATGAGCGTACGCTTATACTCCCGCTAAAGTGGGGGCTAAATGTAGCATCCTAAAATTGTGACACTTGCAATTTCGACTGCATTTGGGTCTTCACAATGGCGGCGCAACACTAAACCTGAATGGAGACCTCGAGACTTGTTCACGACATCAAAAACTGCATTTTTCAGCACCATGGCCTGATCCTCCTTGCACCCTACTGTCCCTGGAGGTGGGACCATGGCGCCCAATGCCCTAGTCCCCCAGGACCATGGCGCCCAGCGCCCTGGTCCCTGGCCCTATTTTGGGCCCGGTCTCTTTTGGGGCTTCGGGTCTTTATGTTTGCAAATTGGAAAATAATCTTCCTAGGTCAGCCTAAGGTCGGAAAAATCAGTCTTTCAACCCTAATTGACAAGTATATAAACTACATTTCCTCTCCCATTTTGAGAAGATGGAAAAAAGGCAGAAACGATATTCAAGCATTCAAGCATTCAAGCATTCCTTCAAGCAATTGATCATTCTAAGTCTCCATTCAAGGCTAAGTGTTGCATTCAAGACAAGGATTCAACCATTGAAGAGGAGATCACATACCACATACAACATACAACATACAACAACATTTACACCTTCGCATGTAAGAATACAAACATTCTTACAACAAGGTATCAGTACTTGTTTACATTACAAACATTTACATTTACAGCATTCTCATTTCTTGGTTAATTCCAAAACCGGGGTTTGACCTAAAGGCAAACCCCTAATCCCTAACCCCCCAATCATCCTCGATTTTCTGTGTGTAGGTTGCAGGTACACGGCTGTAATTGAAGATCTGGAATCCTTGTGCAGAGATGAACAGATCCCCCTTCGTTTCGCGGATTTTTTGGAGGACCGTGTGCACGCCGGGCGCCATCGTCCAGTCAACTTTCGCCCGAATTTGCAGAACAGCATCATCTCGACATTTTACTGCTAATTCCAGGTCTGCAGCTTCATCCCATATCCCTATCTCTGTTTACAAGCAAATCTTTCTTACTTTACATACATTCCTAGTTCAATCTTTCTATCTACATTCTTTACAAAAGAGGGTAGCCTTGCTGTCTTAACCCTTGAAACTCATTTAGAATCCAATCTTGCATTGTGTGGGATTGGATCTTGTGGGCTTCAACCCCTCTTTTGAATGTAAAGTCCCTCCTAAGTGAAAACTGTCAATCCTAGTGACCCCCTTTGTCCTTGGAGTGGGGGAGAACACCTAGGGTTCGATTTTCCGCTTTACAATCACATTTGGCGCATGCCAAATAGGGCGCTCGCCATATTTGGAAAGCGCCAAATGGCCCGCTTTGAGAAACACCAAACCTATGGTTTGGATATGCCTTGGGCATCCAACCCAAAGGTTTGGATGACCATTTCAGGCTAGAGACGTGTTTTTGTCAGAACATTGAAAATTTTGACATATTTTTGGTCGTGCTCTCCATCAGGTTTGCACGTGTTTCAATGAAGTTAAAAAAAAATACCATGGTAAACTTGATCTCCCTCTTAGCTATCCAAAAATGTAATTTCTTTCAAATTTTGATTTCGTTAAGTCTTTCATTTATAATTTCTTTTGTTAGTGTGTTCATTTTTTGTCAAGAACCAACATGCACTATTTTGGGTGTAGATTTTTACATGTTCATCGGATTTTAAAAAAAATTACATTTTTAGAAACTAGACTCCATTCTACACAATTTAAAAAGAAAAAAATTTTGACTTTTGATTTTAATTCAATGATTTTAGGGGGGAGCATGCTCAAATTTCTGTTTTTTAGGATGTGTCCACTTCGAAAATTAGTAAAAAATCATATACTCATTAAAAAATTAGCTGAAAATTCTGGCATTAACTACAAGGTGTTAGCTAATTTCTCACTAAAGCGATTTTAAAAATTCAAAAAAGAAGTTAACGTTTTAGGGGGGCCACAACAAATGCTATGTTATGTTTTTTGCATAAAAACAAGACCACTTTTTGTGGCCCCCCTTTTTGAAGCCCTTAATCTCCACCATTTTCAAAAAAAATTAGTAGTTTAGAAAGTAGACTTGAAGCACTTTGACTCTTGTTCTTGTTGCATCTTCAAATTTGGAGTGTAACTATCTTCAATTTGTTGTTGAAGTTTAGACTTTGCTGATTTCAGAAGAAAAAAATGGCATCTTAAGACCCCCTTTTGGTGCCACAACTTGGTGCACATACCCTCATATTGATTAGATCATTTAGCTTAATATTGCTTAAATCTTGTTAGATCAATATTGCATCCATCTATCATTCATCATGCTCATATAGATAAAATCCTTCGTCTTGATGTTGTCTAGTCACTGGTATTGCTAAATAATCTGAGAGCAATCTTATACTCGCATCTTTTAGAAGGCAATGGGTCGATTTGTTATGGTTTATTATTCATTGATTATATCTGATTAACCATGCATGTAATGACTTGATTGAAGTGTTGTGCATACAGATACAGGTCCACTTTTCACACACACAGACAGTATTTAGGCATAGGAGATGTTATCATTGTAGTTCACTTATTCTTCCAGATTGTAGTTTGGATTTGTATGTAGTCAGTGAGACTCCTTTTGTGATGAGCAATGTGATCTAGGCTGTAAGCCTTCCTGCATGTTTAGACCCCCATATTGTGTAATATCTTTTCATATGGCCAGTGGATTGATATTGTGGGTCATAAATCCCACTATGGTTTTTCCTCTTTTAGGTTTTCCATGTATAATTCTTTATGTTATACTATTCATTTGTGTGATTGGCTTATTGGTTGCTTTACTTCTTTCAATCTTATAGTTACTCATATACCGATTGGTGAATTCATGTTTTAATAAGGTTAAAATTGATCATTTTGGTAGAACACTGATTCACTCCTCTCTCTCTCAGTGTTCTTGGAATCCAACAATTGGTATCAGATCCTTGTGCCCCAGAGGAAGTTTAACAACTTGAGGGAGATCCTGAATCCAGAATCCATGGATATGAGTTTGGAGAGACAACTTAAGATAGCACTTGAAGCTACAAGATGAATTGAATTCTACTTAGGAATTCATTCTTATCCTACAGGAGAGGTTGTCATCTATTCAAGCTAGGACAAAGGAACTTATGCAAAATTAGGATAATGAATAGAAAGATACCCTTAATGAAAGATGTCAGAAGGTGAGTTGGGAGAATATGGTCCTAAGGAATGAAATACCAAGCCCTAACTATGAGGATGTCAAAGGAGATTGAGGACCGAATTATGAATGAATAAAATCTTGGGAGATACCTGAAAGATAGATCTAAAGAATGCATCCGGTTGGTTCATGAAAATGATATGTTGAGAACTGATTTAGTGCAATCCAGAGCAATGAACAAGAACTTGAAAGACAAATGATAATTCTGAGAGATGATCTAGCTATTGCAAGTGAGTATAAAGAAAAATTCAAGGTTAGCTCAGCACAACTTGATGAATTATTGAAAAGTCAAATACATAAGGGAGATTCTAGTGGACTTGGATTTGAACAAGGTCAGAGCTCTGATACTACAAATGAAGATCAAAACTAGAAGACACTGGTAAGGCAGCTTAATGCTTACAAATTTAATGGTAGATTCTTTGTTTGTAATAAATTTAGTCACATGGCTAGGCAATGTAGAAATAGAGAAAATGAGAACTATAATTCTAGTCTCGGTCAATGTTCTAAATGTAGTAAGTATGGTCATCAGACGAAATATTGCATAATGAATATAAAATGTTATGCATGTGGAAAATTTGGACATATGGCTAATCAATGCAGGTCAAGCAATTATACCAGTTTTAGCAAAGCAATTCAAAAGAACAATGTTACATCCTATGCATGCAACAAGATTGGACACATTGCTATGTTTTGTAGAAGAAAACATCCAGCGATTGGCAATGACGGATCAAATGATAAAGGGAAAGAGAAGGTCAATAAAATCCGACAAGATCATAACAAGAAATGGGTCAAGAAGTCAGATGATCAATCAAAAAATGGGATTGCTTCGCTTACTCAACCAGTAGAGGAGGTTGCTCCTACACCGAAAAGAATATCATCCGGCAATTGAGGCATATGCCTTAGGGGTAGGCAAAATTCATGATAATACTGCTTAAGCCTCAGGAAGAGGTTCTGGAAAATGTTCCAGACATTGGAAATGCTTATCCGGCATGGAGATGTTCGACCGAGATTTGGTATCTTTCATCGGCAGTCATTCATATCAATGACAGATTAGGATTTTTCTTGGAGGTTAAAAGGTTGAATCCACTTCATTTCCAATCACCTTGCATTCAAAGAGATTAAGAGTGATTCAGAGTGATTTTAAGGCAATTCAGTGTGATCCGATATCTTCTTCAGCAATGTCACCAGTTATTGGAAGAGTTCTTTAGGGTTTCATCGACAACTATTTCTCTGGTATTTCTCTTTCATCATGGAAGAGAGATCATCCTCTACACCTAATTTTATTGAAAATCTTACTATTTTTTAGGTTAAGGACCGTCCTAGGTTGACTTTCAATCAATGCCAACATATTGCCACTTTGGATGATTCGGCTGACACATTTTACCATGTCTCGGAAGGAGTTATATATGTGGAAGACGTCAAAGTATACATTCACTGCCACATTGAGGATCTAGGTACCAGTGATATCAAGAGCATGTATATGAGAGAGTTTATGGGAGACTATAAAAAGATCAAGCCCAAGTATCAGCACATTGAGGATCTAGGGTTTGCTAGCATTTTGGATATCCTAGAATTTGAAAATCAGATCATCAGATATGTATTGAGCAGAGTGCATGGAAAATTCATTTGGTTGGACAGACCTTACAAGATCTCAAAGGAGGCCACTAGGTCCATCGCTGGTTTGCCGCAGATTGGTCAACTTCTGAAGAAGAATATTTCTAATGATTAGGTCAACAAACTCACTGGTGCAACTTCAGACCAACAATCGATTAGGGTTAACACTATCACCGATAGAGATATCAGATTCAGAAGCATGGTTATTGGATACAAGGTAACTCAATCAAACCATCTGAATTCTATTTCTTGCTCTTGCATTTATGCAACACATAATATCATGAGGGAGAATGAGAAGTTAGATCTCTGTGGATGGATGTTAGATGAGTTGTTAATTAACCTAGGGAAGATTAAAGGAGAGAAGAAAGGGACATTTTGGTATGGGAATCTTATTGTCTATTTGGTGTTTTTTTTCATGAATGAAACTCTCAGTTTTGGGAAGAGATAATGGGCATTTGATATCCCGGTAGGAAGACAACTGAAACAATCTACTGCTAGTTTGGGTAGTCTGCGAGATGAGAAAGTATGGGGTTACTTCAAGGGATTCTAGAAGGCTATGAAATCTAGAGAGGGGGTTCAAAAGCTAATTGTTGAGAAATACTCAACTGAGATCTACTTTATGGTTAAGAAAGATGAAACCTTAATGGAAGCAGTCAAACCCCGGAAGATATGGATAGAAGAGATGGGTTATGAAGTTGATGCACAAATTTTGGATGCTTATGCACAGTTGTTAATTGATGCACCTATTGATGTAGCTGAGAAATCCTTTGGTACTGAAAAATAGAAGAAGCAAGAGATTCAAACCAAGTTTAACCGCAAGAAGAGGGAGAAGCAGCAAGGCAAGGCAAGAAAATTTGTGGAACAAGTATCTCAGGATATCAAATCATTAATGGATATTGTTCTAGAAAAAGGAAGGAATAGGAAAGAGCCTGAAGTTTTCATTGAGCCTATTCCATCAGACTTTGGAACTGAAGATGACACACCTTTAGCATTTAAGAGTGTCTTGAGGAAGAAAGGTGAAGAGACTAAGGAGGGAGCAAGGAAGCAACTTGTAAGGAAGGTTATAATCAAGGTACCGGTAAAGACAAGAGCTCCGAAAGAAACACCTTCTACTCCATCCAGTACTGGAAGAAGAAAGAAGATGGATGACATAGATCTTGCATTTGTATCTGGTAATGTAACTATTATTCCACCCAAGACTTGTGCAGAATTGGTAGATGAAATCACTAATGTTGGTATGTTGAAAAATATACAATTCTATTATGAACATTTAGATGATGATGAATAGAGAGAAGTTGAGGAAGTAGTTTTATTATATCTGGATATATATACAAAAGCTTTGTTGGAAATTGAGAATTAAATCCTGACACAACTATATGACAACGTAGATGCTAGAAGATTATCAACTATGGAGGAGGACAAGAATATAAATATTCAAGAGCTATTGACTACTTGTGCATCCATTACTCTAGAAGAGTTGGATATGACCCTTGAGGTTGCAGATAGAAAAATCTTTCACAACAAGCATAGGATAGCTAGTCTTTTGTTAGGTAGAGTTAACGAGATAGTCAATGAGACTCACAAGGCATGGGTTCAATTCTTTGCTACAAACCCTAGTTTCTACACTTCACTGAAAGCTAAAACTGATATGGGTACCTCATTTACAATTTTGAAGGATGTTAAGATATTGGATATAGAGCCCCTGGTAGAATCTGTAGTCACATAAATCTGTCCACTTAATTAAATGAATATTTAATATTTATTTGATTATTTAACCATCAATTAATAATTAATTAAATTAATATTTAATTAATTCATCTTAACCCTCTTCTCCTATTAATTAAATAAATTATTCAATTTATTTGATTTAATTTACTTAACCAAATTTAGACCATTAATTAAATAAATAAATCATATTTATTTAATTAAATATTCTCTCACATTTAAATAAATTAATATTTATTTAAATCCCCCAAAATCCCACCTCTCACATTTAAATAAATTAACATTTATTTAAATCACCTTTATCCTCTACCCACTTGCATTTTCCTACAAATGCAAGTTGCACAATTATTTTAAATAAATAATTTATTTAAATCACCTTTATCCTCCACCCACTTGTATTTTCCTACAAAAGCAAGTTGCACAACTATTTTAAATAAATTATTTATTTAAAATCCTATTTATCCTCACCCACTTGAAACCTTTAATGGTTTCCCTTAAAGTCTTCAAACTTGATGGCTTTAAAGTCTTCAAACTTGATGGCTTCCTTCTATAGTCTTCTTAAGCCTTTAATGGTTTCCCTTAAAGTCTTCAAACTTGATGGCTTTAAAGTCTTCAAACTTAATGGCTTCCCTTAAAGTCTTCTTAATACTTTAATGGTTTTCCTTAAAGTCTTCAAGCCTTTAATGGTTTCCCTCAAAGTCTTCAAACATTTTAATGCTTTATCTTCCTTTTTCTCATTTAAATAAATTAATATTTATTTGAATATTTATCCAAATGCAAATTACACCATTTAATTGAAATAAATGATTTTATTTTAATTGAAAATACCAAAATTTCTCCCACTTGCATTTTCCTACAAAATCCACTTGCATGCCTAAACCCCTTCTAGATTCTTCTAAACCCTTCCTAATTAACCTAATCCATCCCCTAAATATTGTCACATTCCTAAGCAAATTGGAGTCACTTCTCAAAGACTCCAAAGTCTTTGAAAAGCAATTAATGCTTTGTGTGTTCAACAAATTAACCTCTAAAGTCTTCCAAACCACTTATGGCTCTTACATGACCATTAATGGTTAATTCCACTTGCACCCATGGTTAAGGAATTTGACCCCCCTCATGTAACCCATGTGTCTCTTCAAAGCATTTATTTCTTTGACTAGGGTAACCATCATGTCCCCTCAAGCATTTAATGCTCCTTATCACTCCTCTCAAGCCTCCTCATGGTGACACTTGTCAACATGGGATTGGGTTGAAAGTCTCACATGGATTGAATATCTTTCAATCCTAACCCTTGTTAAGATTACTCAATCTTAACCCTTCATTTCCCCATTTCTTCTATAAATAGAACCCTTCTCCTCAAGCAAAGAGGAAGCATTAGAGTATTGTTGTTATACTGGAATTAGCATAGAGCTTTCTCATAGCATCACTATCTACACTTGCATAGCATTTGCTTATCATATTCAACTATCTTGAATCTCCATATGGCATCCATGGCTAGTGCTAAAAGCTGAGAGCTACACTCATTTGGGACTTGGAGAGGAGAGGAACAAGGGAGGAGCAACTATGAGCATCTTGATTAGCTATTTTATTTTATGTTTACATGCTTTCTATTTCATGCTTAATATCTCTCTTGATATGTCTATTTAGGATAATCTTTTGTTGCTAACACTAACGTTTGTTTCTTGTGCTCTTGTGTGTGTTGCCATCAAATAGATTTTCTAATCCTTTTTGCAGAGCATCAGAATCTAATGTACAGGACATAGAGGTGATACCGGAAAATGTAAAGATACTGACAGATTCAAAGTGTATAGGTTGAGGAAACAGTTCATAAGGAGGAACCGACAGTTATTGATACTGCACCAAGTGGCAAAGCCACTGGTGCAAAAGAGGATTTATAAAAGTTAAAAAAAAATCAGAGGAGAAGGGAGAGGAATTTGATAAAGAACTGGTAGTGTGCACATCATTATTGGTCAATTGACACCTCACTGGTAGAGAAAAGAAGCATAACAGAGATGAGTTCTACTGAGCTCATGATGATGGTTGCTGGTGTAGGAGCACCAACTTTAAAAACTTGATTATCCTACCTTTTTATGACTCCTAAGGGGTCTTGGAATGTTTATTTCATGCTAGGAGTCATTAGTCTTGTTTTTGATCCTTTTGTAAGGCCTAGTCCCAGGTTTGGCAATTTATGAGCCACTTGGTCAACTATGGTCAAAGGGTCATAAAACTTTAGTTTTGAGTTATTTTATTGTTTTTGGAAATAAACTGGTCCTTCATGACCATTGGTAGGATTTAAAAAGTTAGTTTGCACTTTTAAGTTCTTTTGAGCAAAAATTGTCAAAAAGTGTCAAAGTTGTCATCACAACACTTGACAACTTTTTGTTTGTAAGAAAATATCCTTCCCCATTGGCTAATTAGTTAAAAAATTGGTTTTAACTGATGGGGGAGGCCTTCATAAGCCCTTTCAGGTGGGTGATGAAGGAGTTTATGTAAATTTTCATTTGGCAATCAATAAAAAAACCTTGTTTTCCTGCAAACAGTCACGTTTTTGCTCTTTTACGGATTATTTTCAGACTACTAATGATGCAAAGCATCCTGGAAAACCAATCACAACTCTAGGATCATGTTGATCCATACATATTTTAATCATGATAACAATTCATTAGAGGCATATTTTATCATTCTTCAACAATCAATCAATCTAGAAAACATAAACTTAATCTAGGTATCAAACTTGCCAACTTGCTGTCCCTTTGGATATACCTGTACACAGATGTCTATAATTTTCTAACAAGATTTAAAAACCTCAATCCCTTTGGTCAGACATTGAATAAATTAATTAAAAACAACATATCCAAAAATTAGCCACATCCAACAGTTAGATTAAACGTTATGGCTGTTGCATTGAGACCTATTTCTGTTGTCCCAAACAAATCATGTGCATGCCCAGTCCACCTAGGGCATCAAATATCTTTCAAACAAAAAACAAAAATGATCCCAAACCAATTTCACATGAACCCTTTATAGATTTAATTTCATAATATTCAATCCATTAAATTTTACAATGGTTTAATCATTATATAAAGATAAACCATTGCTTGCAACTCCATTGAAGATGGTTTAAAACTAGTTTTTACCAAAATCTTCATAACTTCCACAGATATAAACAAAAACAACTCAGACCAAAAGGAAAAGAAATAATATTCACATATATTTAAAATAAATCTATTCATAGGTCTTAATCATCCCATATGCGTTCATACCATATGCTGCAACATGACTGCTCTCAGGAAATATCAAATCTGCAATTAACAACTTTCACCAAAAATTTCATAACTTCTTCATTTCTAAACATAATCACTCCAAAACAAAAGGAAAATAAAGGTAATTCATGTATATAAATATCCATTATACATATAGAAAGGTTTCCAAGCCATACATGGTCGTACAAGTCCTAGAACCAACATAAAAACTGGAAAGCTAATCAAAATAGCAATAGTATAATGCACCAAAATGTATCAAAATGTTCTTTCTTCCCTTTCTTCCTTTTTTTTTTTGGAATGACCATACAATGCCTTTTTATAGACTCTTGGTCATTTTGGACCTGATAACTACCTCCAAGACCTTTCAACTTCCCATTTGCAACTTTTAATGCATTTTTGCCACTTTTCATCTTTTTGACAACTTTTTGTGACATTTTCACAAATGACCCCAAAACTTGACAAAAACCTTATAAAAATATCAAATAACCCTTAAATTACCTTTTACAAGAATTTATGCCCTTTCATGGCATGTTTACATCATTTTGACTCTTTGACCCACTAGGTCCTAAATGGACAACTATGCAACTTTTACACAAATGGCTCAAGTAGCCTTACATTATGACTCCATTGGATAAAAATGAACTCAAATACATAAATATATTATTTACAAGTCATAAATGACACAAATATAATTAGATAGTGACCTTGGACATCCTGATTGTGCTTCTGCAATGGGGTGCTCCTACACCAACTGGGAGGTTCTAACTTATGGATTCAGATTGAGGGGCCTCTTACCTTTCTTTTGCTTTTGATTCAAGGTCTCTATGTTCTCTGGTTTGAAAGTTATTACATTTTTACTAAAAATAGTTTTGAAACCCTCCTAAACCTAGGGTTTTGACCTATTTTTGCATTTCCTCTCATGGCCACCGTACAAAAATTCTAAAACATGGTGGAATGAGAGGTTTGTATATGAACTCAATGATTATGGAAGAAATTTGCAGGTTGGCAGATGTCTTTGGCCTTTGCTTTGATTTTTAGGTTGGCATCCTCATGTGACAACCTAGTTTCAAAATTCAAAATTGGTGATAAAATAAAATAGGGGTTGAACCAATGCACAAACTCCTGGATTTGGTCAATTGGGGTGTGGACATCACTTTTTAAATTGGTGAAACTTTCTGATCAATCACATCTCATACACTTCCTTCACAAACCCACCTACTTAAGCCTAATTAGGCCTACTTGCATTTGTGAAGGGCAACAAGTCTCGTTTGTTTTCCAAACCACCTCCTTTTGGATTTAGACCTTTTTCAATAAAGGGTATTTGGATATCCATTTTGTTTTGTTGGTCATTTGTAAGTTTGCAAAGTTGTTTTGATAAGTCCCCTTGAGTATACAAGGATTTTGGGGTTTTACAAAGGAACCTTGTTAAAATTGATCAGTTTGCTATGTAACCACACCTTGAGCATGTTTTTATGGGCATTTTAATCCACCTTGACCATTTGGTTTGATCCCTACTCACTGTTTTGTCAAAATTCCAACTTGAAGCTAAGTTTGGTGTCTAGCCGGTTTGAGTAAGCTTGAGCAATTTTTCAAGTTTTGATCCTAAGATCTTGTCAATGTTATTCTTGGGGTCCAAAATATTGTTTATAATCAATTTAAGAGTTTCTTGAAGGTGTAAGTCTGGTTGGTAGGGTGTTTTGGGTTTCTTGTGTGGCCTATTGTGACAGTTTGTCCTGAATTACACTCACCTAACCTAGCACTTACATCAAGTGGTATCAGAGCTTAGGTTTTGAACCTAAGGAGTGAAAGATGTCAGAGAATAATGCAGATGGAGATAATAACAATGAAAGGCTCATACACCACATGACAAATGTGGAATTGGTAAAGAGGGTGCAATCCGTAATGAATCAAGTAAACAGTCTTAACCAAAAGCTTAATGAGAGGAGACAAGGAGAAGACCTTGGAGAGAGGGGTGAAGAAGAGGAAGAACCCTTGTGGTAGGATGATGCTGATGACGTACCTATAGACCAAAGGTACCTTGTTAATTCCCTCAAGACAGTGGCAAGGAGAACCACTGATAGTAAGCTTGACTTGCCTACCTTCAATGGCAAGATGGACCCTGATGTGGTCACTGAATGGGTTGATGCCCTAGATTGTTTCTTTGATTGTGAAGAGATCCCTGAAAGTCAAAGGGTCAAGATAGCAAAGTCCAAGATGAAAGGTGGAGGTTTGACATGGTGGAATTTTCTTCAAGGAGAAAGGGTGAAAGAGGACAAGAGTTTGATTACCTCTTGGAAAACCATGAAGGCCAAGATACAGGAGGCCTATATCCCTACAGATTATGAAGTTCAACTTCATAGGAGGCAAAATCTCAGGAAAAATGACATGGACATGAACACATACATCGAGGAGTTCCAAAAGTTGTGTTTGAAGTCCAAGACCGTGGAAAGGGAAAGTGAAAGGTTAGCCAGGTACTTGAATGGCTTGAAAACGAATATCCAAGATGAGTTGAATTTGTGTACCCCCACCACAGTACAACAATGCTACCAATTGGCACTTGAAGTGGAAGATAAGTTTAAGAGAAGGAAAGACCAAGGCAACAAGGGTAAATGCAGCAATTTCAACAAGAACTCCAAAGGCAAGAGCAATTATTGGAGTAAAGGGCAGTCAAGTAATGACAACAAATCTTGGGAGCAACCCCAAGGAAACAAAGAACAAGGTGACTATGGTGGTAGAGGAAACTCTAGAGGGAGAAGACATTTTGATAGACGAAGAGGGAGATCAAATGAACCCCTCAAATGCTTCAATTGTAATCAGTTAGGACACCATGCTGGAAGGTGCCTTGAAAGAGGAAACAACAACAACAACCAAGGTGAAAGAAGAACTCAAGTGCTCCAAGAGGAGATACATGAACTTGATGCTGAAGAAGGTACGGTCCTAATGATGAGGAATACCTTCCTACAAGTTCTCCACACCCAAGAACCCCCCCAAAGGAAGAATCTCTTTAGGACAAGGATAAGGTGCCAAGGTAAAGTGTGTAACCTACTCATAGATTCCGGTTCAATTGAAAATTTGGTTTCTAGATAAATGGTAGATAAACTTGGACTAACTAAATCTGCTCATCCTTTTCCTTATCATGTTTCTTGGCTTACTAAAGGGCATCAAACCCTTGTGACTGATCAAACCATGATTGAGTTCTCTTTAAGTGATTTTAAGGACAAAATTTTATGCTATGTTGTAGAGATGGATGCTTTCCATCTTCTACTAGGGAGGCCATGGCAATATGACATGGATGCCACCTATAGTTGTAGGAAGAACACCTACACCATTGTAAAAGATGGAGTCACCTATACCATGAAACCATTGCCTGACACTAAGGTAGAGAAAGAGCCCACAGTCATAGTAATCAGTGAAAAAGAGATGGTAAAAACATTGAAAGAGTCTCAAGAAGAGAATTTTGTTTTGGTTGTGAAACCCAAGGACAAAGAGGAATATGATCCTATAGCACCTATTCCCGATGTTGTGAAAGGTTTGCTTGGAAAGTATAAGGAAGTCAACACAAGTGAGTTGCCCCCTACCCTCCCACCCTTGAGAGATGTTTGCCATCAAATTGATTTGATTCCTGGTGCATCATTGCCCAACAAGGCACTATACAAGATGACACCCAATCAGAATGTTGAGATCTCAAGACAAGTTCATGAGATGTTGAACAAGGGACTCATTCAAAAGAGTCTTAGCCCTTGTGTCCTACCAGTAGTATTAGCACCCAAGAAAGATGGGAAATGGAGGTTATGCACTGATAGTAGGGCTATAAACAAGATCACTATAAGATATAGGTTCCCAATTCCAAGGATGGAGGACCTAATGGATCAAATTGGCAATTCTTGCTACTTCTCTAAAATTGATCTCAAATCTAGTTATCACCAAATAAGGATTAGACAGGGAGATGAATGGAAGACTACATTCAAGACAACAGATGGTTTGTATGAATGGCTTGTCATGCCTTTTGGTTTGAGCAATACTCCAAACACATTCATGAGGTTGATGAATGAAATATTCAAAGATTTCAATGGTAAGTTTGTGGTTATATATCTTGATGATATTTTGATTTTTAGTAGCACTTTAGAAGAGCATATTAACCATTTGGAGCAGGTTATAAGGAAGCTTCATGAGCACAAACTAATCATCAATCTAGAGAAGTGTATCTTCATGCAGAAGGAGCTCACATTTTTGGGCTTTGTCATCTCTCAAGGCACACTAAAGATGGATCCAAGAAAGGTAGAAGCAATTGTAAGTTGGCCTCAACCAAAGAATCCAGGTGATGTGAGAAGTTTTCATGGATTACCCACCTTTTATATGAAGTTTATTAAAAAAATTAGTCATATATGTGCTCCATTGTTGGATACAATTAAAGGTGGTAGAAAAACTAAGTTTGTATGGACTAATGCAGCCAATGAGGCTTTTCAATATTTGAAGAACATGGTGGCACAATATCCTATTCTAACCTTGCATGATTTTGGCAAAGTGTTTACAGTTGAAACAAATGCTAGCAACTTGGCTATAGGGGCTGTCCTAAGCCAAGAAAACATACCTATTGCTTTGTTTTTAGAAAAACTCAATGAGGCCAAGAAGAAGTATTCTACTTATGACCTTGAACTCTATGCAATGGTTTAAGCATTGAAAAAATGGAGACACTACCTTCTACCAAAGGAGTTTGTGGTTTTCACAGACAATCATGCTCTTAGCTACCTGAACTCACAAGAGAAACTAAGTGTTAAACACATCAAATGGATGGAGAAACTTCAAGCCTATACTTTTACTATCAAGCACAAAAAGGGTCAAGCCAACAAAGTGGCTGATGAATTAAGCATAAGAGTGGGTTTGGTTCAATAAATCCAACTTCAAAGCATTGGTATTGATGCCTTGAAGACTCTCTATGCAAGTGATTCAGATTTTGGTAAAGATTTTGAGGTTTTCTCTAAACTTGTGGGTAAATATCACATTGATTTTTCAGATTTCCTCATTCAAGATGGTTTATTATTTAAAAGATCTCAACTTTGTATTCCTAAATTCTCAATGAGGTCTAATATTATCAAGGAAAAACATTGTGGTGGCATGAGTGGTCTCTTTGGTATTGATAAAACTCTAGATCTAGTCAAAAGGAGTTATTTTTGGCCTAAAATGGCAAATGATGTCAAAAAGTTTATTCAAACTTGTACAATATGTCAACAAGAAAAAGGTGTGTCAACCAATCAAGGATTGCATCAACCCTTACCAAAAACTTCTAGACCTTAGGAATCAATCTCAATGGATTTTGTAATGGGATTGCCTAGGAGTAAGCAAGGGTATGATAGTGTTTTTGTCATTATGGACAGGTTCAACAAGATGGCACATTTTTTACCTTGTAAAAGCACAAATGATGCTTCACATATTGCCCATCTCTTCTTCAAAGAAGTGGTCAGAATTCATGGGTTACCAAACACAATTGTCTCAGATAGAGATGTGAAGTTTCAAGGCCATTTTTGGAGAACTTTGTTGAAGAAATTGGGCACAAATATGACCTATAGTTCTACATATCACCCACAAACTAATGGCCAATTAGAAGTGGTGAATAGGTCATTAGGTAATCTACTTAGATGCCTAACAAAGCAATACAATCAGAATTGGGAGACAGTACTCCATCAAGCAGAGTTTGCATTCAATGACTCTCTAAACTGGTCAACAGGGAAGACTCCTTTTCAAACAGTGTTTGACATGCATCTTCGAGGTCCCTTAGACTTGGTAGAACTACCATCTAATTTCAAAATCAGTGCACAAGGAGAAGAACTTGCAGATTTGATAGCAAAAGTGCAGGAAGAGGTGAAACAAACCCTTCAAAATACTACTCGAAAGTACAAAGCCCATGTTGATAAAAAGAGAAAGGAAGTACATTTTAGAATTGGAGACAAAGTTTAGGCATATCTCAGGAAGGAAAGATTGCCTAAGGGCAGATATTCCAAGTTGCATATGAAGAAAGTGGGGCCATGCACCATTTTAAACAAAATGCGTGACAACGCCTATGAGATTTCTCTTCCTCCTACTTTGCAAATTTCTCCTATTTTCAATATTTGTGATCTGACCTCTTATAAAGGTAATGTAGGTATTGAAATTGTTGCAGGTCCTTTTGAAGGTGTAGGTACTTCTAATGATCAAATCTTCCATGACCAAGAAGACTATGTCACCAACCTTCCTCAAAGCAAGTCGGTTCAGTTGGAAAAGATCTTGGATTCTAAGGTTCTAAAACAAACCAGGAAGATGACATATTTGCAGTACCTGGTAAAGTGGAAAGGACTCCCCACCATTGATGCCACATGGATGACTGAAGAGCAGATCCAAAATCATGGATCTTCACTTGATAAACTTGACTCAAGTGGGAACTTGAGTTCAAAAACTCATGGGGAGTATGGTGCAGGAGTTCCAACTATAAAAACTTGATTATCCTAACTTTTTATGACTCTTAAGGGGTCTTGTAATGTTTATTTCATGCTAGGACTCATTAGTCTTGTTTTTTATCCTTTTGTGAGGCCTAGTCCTAGGTTTGGCAATTTATGAGCCACTTGGTCAACTATGGTCAAAGGGTCATAAAACTTTAATTTTGAGTTATTTTATTGTTTTTGGTAATAAATTGGTCCTTCATGACCATTGGTAGGATTTAGAAAGTTAGTTTGCACTTTTAAGTGCTTTTGAGCAAAAATTGTCAAAAAGTGTCAAAGTTGTCATCACAACACTTGACAACTTTTTGTTTGTAAGAAAATATCCTTCCCCATTGGCTAATTAGTTCTAAAATTGGTTGTAACCAATGGGGGAGGCCTTCATAAGCCATTTCAGGTGGGTGATGAAGGAGTTGATGTAAATTTTCATTTGGCAATCAATAAAAAACCTTGTTTTCCTGCAAACAGTCACATTTTTTTCTCTTGTACGGATTATTTTCAGACTATTGGGAGGTTATAACTTATGGATTCAGATTTAGGGGCCTTTTAAATTTATTTTTATTTTAATTTGAGGTCTCTAAGTACTCTGGTTTGAAAGTTATTGCATTTTTAATAAAAACAGTTTTGGAACCCTCCTAAACCTAGGGTTTTGATCTATTTTTGCATTTCCTCTCATGGCCACCGTACAAAAATTCTAAAACTTAGTGGAATGAGAGGTTTGTATATGTAATCAATGATTCTGGAAGAAATTTGTAGGTTGGTAGGTGTCTTTGGCCTTTTCTTTGATTTTTAGGTTGGCATCCTCATGTGACAACCTAGTTTCAAAATGCAAAAGTGGTGATAAAACAAAATAGGGGTTGAACCAATGCACAAACTACTGGATTTGGTCAATTGGGGTGTGGAAAACACATTTTCAATAGGTGAAACTTTTTGATCAATCACATTTCATACACTTCCTTCACAAACCCACCTACTTAAGCCTAATTAGGCCTACTTGCATTTGTGGAGGACAATAGGTCTCCTTTGTTTTCCAGACCACCTCCTTTTGGATTTAGACCTTTTTCAATAAAGGGTATTTGGATATCCATTTTTTTTGTTTGTCATTTGCAAGATTGCAAAGTTGTTTTGATAAGTCCCCTTGTGAAGGAAGGGTTTGTGGACAAAGGAATTATTGATCAATCTATTCCAATTTGCATAGACTTGTCCTGGAGTGCCAATTTGACAAAGGAGAAAGCCCATCCAAAAATTTCAAAATAATCACAGAGAACATTTCTAAGGATTTTCAATCTTTACAATAGATATAAAACCGACATGCATTGGAGAGATTTAAACAGGCTAAGAGAGAAACTTTTGATCAGATGATTGAGTCGGAGAAGAAAGAAATTATTGATAAGTTGAAGTTGATTGATAATGGTTTAAGTCAATGTACTAATATTTACAAAGTATATTGCAACACATGTTTACTTACAGCAGAGACAGATAAAGGGACTAAGGATATTCAGGAGAAAATTGTAGGTATAGTCATTTCTTTTGATTACACAAATTCTTTGACTATATCTATTGATGGACAAATTTAGGTATTGGAAGCTCAAGTTTCAGCTCTTGAAAGGGAAAAAGAAAAAATCATTAGGAGAGCTAGAGGTCTTAGAGGATTGGCAAGTCTTTGGTTGGACTCATTAAGTGTACATAAGAAAGAATGCATTGACTTGGTTGGTAGGCCTTCACAGGAAGAACTTAAAGAGAAAGAGTCATATGCCTATATGCTTAATGGACTTGTATCTATTCCTAGCACATTCAAATCAGGTTGGGATACCTATCTACATATTTTGGAGAAAGCCTATCTAGAAATTTTCAAGTATATTCAACTCTGGTAAGGTATTTTGGGACACACTCTTTGTACAGACTTTCATTCTTCATCTCAGTTTTTGGTATTTTTTTTGGGCATTGATGTCAAAGGGGGAGGTATAGGTGAAAATAATATTTAGGAGATATGGAGGTATGGAGTATTTTGTATAGATTATGATCACCGATGGATATTCAGCTTAGGGAGAGTAGTCTTAAGGTGAAACCGACAGATGGAAACCATTATCATTTTTCACATGAGTGTTGCTATCAATGCCAAAGGGGAGATTGTTGGAAATTGACACTCATTTTATTGGTTTCAGTATGTTGTCATTGGTGGCAACATGTTCCAGCTTTCATATTTTGGTTTGGTTGTTTACCGACAGACACTTCACCAACACCGACATCGACGCAGACACCAACGGGTATCTTCACCGGTAGGAAGGAATTATTTGGTTACTGACATTTCAGGCCAACATGATTCACATTCAGGATACTGATATAGGAGGCCGACATCATTTGGGAGATCCATCGGTTAGGGTTCCCATAGATACTGAGAGGGGGGGGTGAATCAGTATCTGACCGGTAGTCAAATTTCCTTAAGTTAAAACATACAGAACATAAAGTAGCAGTGTACTGGTATGCAAAAATTAATGTAATAAATAGAATCAAAAACATCCACATGAAAAGAACACCATAACACAAGATGTTTAACAAGGAAACCCGATGTGGGAAAAACCTTAGTGGGATTTGTGACCCACAATATTCACTTACTAGCCAATAAGAGAATATTACTTACAATAGGGGCCTGCACATGTAGGAAGGCCAATTGCCTAGAGCTCACTGCTCAATGAGAAGTCACACTGACTTACAATAAGGATTATACTAATCTAATGACTTGTACTGCTTTACAATAGCATCTCCAATGCTAGATTCAGTACTGGTTCTTGCTCTGTTCTTTACATATACCCTTAACCTATATTTCGCACATTAGGTCTGCCTAATAATTTTCCTTTTTGTTCGCTTACTTACCCTTTCAAATGTCTACAATGATCTCTTTTATATACAAGAGTCATTTTATAATTTGCCAAGTCGGCTTGCAATAATAATCAAAATAATATATATCAAGAATCCTGTCGGCCTTTGTGCCGGTATACATCTTTTCTTCTGTGTTGGTGCCAGTGCCAGTGTAGAGTGATCTTGTTGATGCTGGTGCACTGTCTTGCTTGAATAATGCTTTGTCGGTATGATGTCTTGCCAGTGCCATAGGATTGCAAGGTTGCCATCAATGACAAAACCTTCAATCACACACAATGTCTCATTGGAGTGTCCATATGCCAACAATCTCCCCCTTTGGCATTGATGGCAACACTCATGAGAAATTTCAGAAAGGTGTCCAAAAATGTGTAGACCAAAAAATTTACCAAAAATATGAGGGGCTCCCCTTGAGCATATGATTCCTATCTTTGAATTTTCTCATCCTACTACTCCCCCTTTGGCATCAATGACAAAGGTTTAGTAGAGTTTGTAGTTATACCGGTCCATATCCTCAACCTTGTAGTTGGGTAGTTATTATCTGAAAAAGATCGCCCAAAATTAAGTTTTTACTATCCATAAACTTTTTGCTATCTTTTATTGTTGTTTCAGTCCTCTTCAAAGTGTCGGTGAGATGCTGCAATTGTTCTGCCGATGTTTTACTTCCCGGTGTTAATGCCTCTGAGATTTCCTTCCGTAGAGATGCTAGATAGTCCAATCTTGGACTCAGTTTAGATCTCAAGTGTTTTGCCTTATTTATTATTGTCTCTTTCTCTTTCTCCTATTTAAGTAATTCTGCCTCAAAATTTTCTAACTTATCTTCAAAAATAGATAGTGAATCGGGTGAGTTAACAAAATTGTCTGCAAGCTTGTTTATCTCTTCCTGTGTCTTGCTTATTTTCTTGTCTATATCTACAGTCAGGAAGTTTGTTTTGCATGTGTCTTTGTACAGGTTTTTGTACTCTTTTAACAAACTACACAGTTTCGGTAGAAGTGTGTCAAAGTCTTTGTTACACTTCTTAATTTCTTCCTCAAAGAATTTCTGTTTCTCCTTTTCTACAATGTCCTTTACAGATTCTACCTTTATTTTCTCAATATTTTTAGAGATGTATTTACATAATGTATCCAACTGTCCTAAAGAATCTTTATTATCTATATTACAATCAAGAGCAATTATCTTCAAAATTGGTATTGAATCATCTATTGTTTTGTAAGCTTGTGAACTATAGTCAGTTATTTTCTTGATGGATTCAAGTAATACCTCAGTCACATTTGTTGACTTTGATGGTGACCCAACAAACTGAGTATCGGTGGAAGTGACCATGCTTGTATTGACCTCTGGTAGGTCAGTTTGTGTCTGCATTTCCTTTAGCACTGGTTTTCTTGCTTTATTGCTTACCGGTGGCATCTGTTCTGGAGCTTTTAGCTTTGTCGGTTTCTCTGTTTGTGCTTTAGATTCCATCTTTTTCCCTGTATCTGCTGTCGGTTGCTCTGTATTTCCTGTTACCGGAGGCTCTTTAGCCATATATGATTTTTCACTTGGGTCTTTATCAACTTTTATGTTGATCTTTTGTGTATCAACATTTACAGTGAATAAGACTTCAGGATTTGTATTGCTATCCTCTGTATCCATGCTTTCAGCTGCCGGTTGGTTTTCAGGGATTGTAATTTTTATAGGTGGAGGTAGGTTATCTTTAACCTTTATGCTTGGAGGTCCACCAATTTTCCCTTTCCCTTTGTCCTTTTCCTTCTGATATACCTTAATAGGCTTGGGATTACTATATTCTTCTTGTTTCTCTTTTTCAACAAAAAATATGTCCCAAGCATCTTCTATTTCCTCTGAAACCTCTATAACTCTACCTGCCATCAGTGAAATATGATGGTGTGCAGTGGAAAAAACTGTCTGGTTAGCCTGAGCTATCAAATCATCAATTTCTTTTGAGGAGTTTACCGGATATATAGCAAGTAGTTTTTCTATTTTTATTTTCTTGTCCAGTTCAATTACTCCTTGCCTTCTGGCCTCAAGTCTTTTGTATAAGTCATCAAGAATTTTATTTATGACTTCCATCAAAAACTTTTTGAACATGTCCATGTGAAATATTACACTCTCCTCAACTTGCCCTTTCTCATCAGCCGATAGGGTGTCATAAATTTTCCCTATGTTCTTCAGTTTTCCTTCCTCTGTGATCTCATTTAACAAAATGTCTAGAGGTGCCAAGTCAGTTTTTGCCTTTTTCTTTTTCTTAGGAGTTAGCTTCTTTTTAGGTGTGACCTTTCTGACTGGAGATCTCATAGCTTGTTGCTTTTGCCTTGTCCTTCTAGGTGAAGGAGTGGTTGCCGGTGAGGGATCTCTTTTCCTAACAACTCTTTTAAAGGTTGCTGGCATGTCTCCTTTTGAAGAAGTACCTACCTGTGATAGATGAGCTTCAGGTTGTGGGGCTGCCAACTCATCTTCAGTTATGCCGGTTTTCTTTAATACATCTTCCTTAATGGCTCTTTCTTGTCTGGATCCTTTTCTCACAAATGCTTCTACCTTCTTCACTCTTTTCTTGGACTGTATTTATTTTTCTATTGTTTCAGCACTACCAAATGCTTCCTCCTTAGGTTCATTGGGGGCTTCCAGAAGTGCTTTGGCATAAGTTTCAACTATGTGGTCATTTGTTTCATAGCCCATTTCTATTACCCAGATTGTCCTAGGGATGACTGCTTCCATCCATATTTCATCCTTTTTGATAACAAAGCATATATCATCTTTGTATTTATCTACAATTTCCTGAGATAACCTTGTCCTTTTCTTTATTTTTGTTTTTAGTGCTTGGAAAAAGTCATGAATGTTGTTTTCCTTATTCTCACCCATGGTATTGAACAGTTTTGTTAGTTGCTTTCCTACTGGTATGTCATATCCAAATTCTTTATATCTTATATCGGGAACTTGTTTTGTTATATGAAGCATTAGACACACTAACAGATTTCCAAATCTGAAGGTTCCTTTCTTATCCTTCTTTATCTTTCCAAGGTTGTCTATCAGTTCATCCTTTAACCATTCACAGATGTCAATTTTTGCATTGTTTGTTATCATGTCATAAGCACTCTTAATGCATAGACTTGAGACTAAGTTAAGTCTATTGGCATGAGTGGCTTTGTAACCTAATATCATGCTTATGAATCTTACATTTGTATCCTTTACATCATTAACCCTTAAAGATCTTTTATCAAATGTTGCACCTGTTAGGTCTATGACTAAATCATTTGAAAGTTTCTTGTTTTTGTCTGGTCTTTTACCGGTGGCCGGTAACCCTGTGATAGCCTTTACCGCTTGCTTGGTGATCTTATGAATTGCATCTAACCAGAAAAATTCTCCATGAACTCTTCTTAACACTATCCTAATCACATCCTTAGGAAATTCAGGAATACTAAGGATTTCTGTGAATCCTAGGGTTTCAATGATTTTGTGTTCAGCTTTGATATTGCCAGTATCATCACATATCTTGGTTTTGTACATGGTTTTGATTTCCTCATCTCCTAGCTCTTCAATATTGTAGTGAATATACATTCTAGGGTCTTCAGCATATACAACACCTTTAGGGATTTCAGAGAATGCACCTAAGATATCATCCTTCTTTGCTATTTTGGGGACCAACTGAAATACGGGCCTAGGTCTTTTAATTACTTCCACAACAGTAGGGTTTGCTATGTATTCAATTGCAGAGGTGGATGCCATGATAAAATACCTTTTTTCTGTCTTGGATGGATGATTGCTTGGAGTGTGCTTGCTTCTTGCTCGAAATGCCTTAGCTCGGAAATCTTCGCACTCTCTAAAAGTTTGAAATCACGGTGAAATGAAATGGAGCCAAAACCTTATTTTATAAAGTCTTTTTCACTACCTACCACATTAATTGCATGCCAGTTATGTATTCACTTAACTTTATTTGCTGGTAATAAGTGATTTTCAACTTCTTTTCTCTAACTGAGGGAATAATGGCACATGTGTCATTAGATTGCCAAACCCTCAAGACAATTTTCTTCAATTAGATGAAGAACTTCCTGCCGGTGGAGCACTGCTCTGTCCTGTCGGTGGAGCATCACTTTGTCCTGCCAGTGGAGCATCACTTTGTCCTACTGGTGGAGCATTTTTTGGTTCTACCAGTGGAGGAGTATTCCCAATATTTAGATTAGCTTTTCTAATCCACTACTTTGAGAATTATTGCTTAACCTCTTCAACTTTTTCTTTACCTTTCAAGCTAGCATTTTTGTTGTCTATCGGTGTACCTTTACTTCTACAAAATTTAGCAATATGCCCAATCTTGTTACATGGATAACAAGTTACATTATTTTTCTGAATAGCTTTCCCATAACCTATGCTGGTTTGTGTTCTGCATTGATTTCATAGATGTCCAAATCTTCCACAAACATAACATCTTACATTCATTCTGCAGTTTTCAGAGTTATGACCAACTTTGTTGCATTTGGAGCATTGACCAGTGGGAGGATTGATATTCTGGTAATTCCTAGATCTACATTCATTTGCCCTATGACCATATTTATTATAGTTAAAGCATTTTCCATTGAATTTATAAGTATTAGGTGGTCTTATCGGTTTGCTGTGATCTTGAGTATTTGCGGTACCAGAGCTTTCTCCAACTTCAAATCCAATTCCAGAAGTGTCACCTTTGAGTTTTTGATTCTTCAATAAGGTACCAAGTTCTTCTGAGCTTTTCTTGAATTTTTCTTTATGTTGATTTGCAGTTTCCAATTCCCTTTCCAAGATTTCTTTTTGTATCATTAGTTCATTTGAGTCATTCTGAGTATGCATCAGATCTGTCTTCAACATGTCATTTTCATAGCTAAGTCTTGTGTTCTCATTTGCTGCATCACTTAGTCTTTTGGTCAATTCTTCTTCATTCTTCTTTCTGTCCTCGATCTCTTTGTAAAATCTCATAGTCATATCCTGCATTTAATTTTTTGTTGTCATGATCTCTTGTTTCAACTTGCTTATCATATCATTAAGTGATTCCTTTTCATCATTCTCATTTTGCAATTTTTCACAAAGTTCTCTTCTCTTACTTCTTGTAACAGTAAGATTTTCTTGAAGTGCCTGAATGATATCCTGAGCTGCTCTTAAATCATCTTCTAATTTGATATTTTTCAACTTCTCTGCATCATAGTCAGTAAGAGCTCCTTCAAGTTGCTTCATCAGATTTTCCATCTTTACCGGTGTCAAGATCTTCCTCAAGCTGCTAGGCTTCTGAAAATAGAGGACTAGGCTCTGATACCAATTGTTAGGGTTCCCACAGATATTGAGAGGGGGGGGTGAATCAGTATCTGACCGGTAGTCAAATTTCCTTAAGTTAAAACATATAGAACATAAAGTAGTAGTGTACCGGTATGCAAGAATTAAAGTAATAAATAGAATCAAAAACATCCACATGAAAAGAACACCATAACACAAGATGTTTAACAAGGAAACCCGATGTGGGAAAAACCTTAGTGGGATTTGTGACCCACAATATTCACTTATTGGCCAATAAGAGAATATTACTTACAATAGGGGCCTGCACATGCAGGAAGACCAATTGCCTAGAGCTCACTGCTCAATGAGAAGTCACACTGACTTACAATAAGGATTATACTAATCCAATGACTTGTACTTCTTTACAATAGTATCTCCAATGCTAGATTCAGTACCAGTTCTTGCTCTGTTCTTTACATATACCCTTAACCTATATTTCGCACATTAGGTCTGCCTAATAATTTTCCTTTTTGTTCGCTTACTTACCCTTTCAAATGTCTACAATGATCTCTTTTATATACAAGAGTCATTTTACAATTTGCCAAGTCGGCTTGCAATAATAATCAAAATATTACATATCAAACATCCTGTTGGCCTTTGTGCCGGTATACATCTTTTCTTCTGTGCTGGTGCTGGTGCCGGTGTAGAGTGATCTTGTTGATGTCGATGCACTGTCTTGCTTAAATAATGCTTTGCCAGTATGATGTCTTGCCGGTGCCATAGGATTGCAAGGTTGCGATCAATGACAAAACCTTCAATCACATGCAATGTCTCATTGGAGTGTCCATATGCCAACACCGTCAATCGACAATAGATTTTGATATTTATGTAAATATGTAATTGAGCTGACATGTATATTCATTTTGTAATTATCTATGTAAGCCAACATAAGGCATGAAGGATTGTAAGGGTATATAGGCCAGTTGATTAGATCATTTTGTGATATGATAAAATATAATGTGAGTAAGAGAGATATAATTGTAATGTGAGGAATGTTGATTATGTGAGAGGTTATTCTGGTAAGGGTTTAGGGTTTTTCAGAACCAGAACAATCAGAGCTTAACCAAAACTGTATTCGGGCATAGGAGATTCTATCATTGCAGTTTACTCATTCTTCTGGATTGTAGTCTGGATTTGTATGTGTTGGCTTGATGATGATTGTAATGTATTCATCATTTGTTGTCATTGATTAAACACTCACACACACATATGATTATATTGACTACCAATGTAACTTTAATTATTTACACTATCAATTGGTATACTTAGTGGTTAATCTCTAACCGGTACTCTGTGTTAACCGGTATGTGCATAAGAGACAACTTGTGGTTATACTAAGTTAGCATCAAGATGAAGATGAAGATGGAGATCAAGAGAAGATTCAAGGACAATGGTTCATATGTTTTATTCAAACTAGTATTAATTGTTCCAACCGATATTCGTTAATTTTTGTGATTAGTTACTAGCACCGACTACTTGGTGGTCATTTTTGTGATGAGTTATGGTCACTTGTCCAGATACACTGCACATAGGAAATTGTGTTATGATTTCCTTAGGCTGACATGAAATCTGAATGTCTATAAATTGACATCTTAGTAAATCTTTCAATAACAATGTATGCATGAAGAGCGAAAGTTTTTGTTGAAGAGTGATAAGTGTCAAGATGAAGAGTGTGTTGAATAGCAATGTTGAATATGCTTAGAAGGATATGCTTAAGAAAGTGTTGTGCTACTCAGAATAGATCAAACCATTCTTGTTGTTTTCTAACTATTATAGCATAATCAAATCCCCTAACCGGGTAATCTCTAACAAGCTTCAATGTATAAATCCTTTAACAGGGTGATCCATTAGTTTGGATTCTGAAATCCTCCACCGAGGTTACTCCTAACAGGGTATAAGCTTTTAATCCAGATTTGGGATCTCTAACAAAATTCACACCTAGCAGAGCACTTTGTAGGCCTTAACCGGTCAGTTATCTATTACTGCAAATAGTTAACTTGTGAGTTCCATCTCACCGTGGTTTTTACCTATTTGGGGTTTCCACATACAAACACTTGTGTTATGGTTGATTCTTTACTTTTTGTGGATGTTGTTATATGATTTTGGATTACAGACATTATGTTTAAAAGATTTGTTAAGTTCATCTATCAGTTAGTATTTGAAGTAATTTTATTTTTGGTGTCACTGATTCACCACCCCCCTCTCAGTGCTTTTCAAGTCCATCAATTGTTATCAGAGCCTAACTTCTTTGAAGCCTAATCACTTAGAAGGGAGCCTTGAAACCACCATGGGGAACATGAGCTACTTTGAGATGGCTAGAGAGCTAGAAGCTAGCAGACATGAGCTTGAAAACCTAAGGGTCAAACTGAAAGCTTCTCAAGTCAAAAGGAGAGAGATAATTGAACAAATATTAGAGATATCTGATAATAGTTCTTCACATGAAGCCAATATTGATGCTTTAGCAGAGGAAGTTGAAAAGTTAAATGGTGAGAAATTGAATCTGAGGAGAGAGATAGAAGGTTTTACTATTTGCATGAGTCAGGAACTATAATCTAGAAGACCTTCTGAAGATCTTATCAAAGAAAGAGATCAAGAGATTGTCAAGATCAAGTGGGAAAATGCCACTATGCATGAGCATTTGATTGTTGAAAGAGAAGAAAATGAGAACCTGCAACTAGATCTTGAACTTGCATCATATCTACAAGAGAACTTGTCTAAATATAATAAAGATCTCACAAATAAGCTTACTAAAGCCAATGAGAAATTGGAGAAGTTCAACAGAAGTTCTACCATGCTGAAAGAACAAATTCAATCACAAAGAATGAAGGGTGATGTCTCTAGACTTGGTTTTCACACAACTGAAAAAGGTGAATCCTTCGGTACAAAGAGAAACAATCCTACAAACAAATATGCTCCTAAGATTAACAAGCCTATCGGTAAGAAGGTCTTTAAACCTATTTATTTTGTTTGACATAAACCTGGTCACACTGCAAATGTTTGTAGAGACAAACCTAATAGAAACACAAGTTACAATACTAATGCTAGGTATGTGTCCAAGAAATTTGAAGGTCATTGCTTCACATGTGGAATGTATGGACATAGATCTATTGAGTGTAGATATGGAGCAACCAATCTTGTACCACACATGCATCCAAGACCAAATGGTGACCGGGTGAGGAACTTTAACAACTGGGTAAACCTGAATTGGAAAAAACCCTACAGCAACTAGTTTAGTCCATTTGAGATGGAAAAGGTAACAAATGTTATTTTCACCATCTGTAATAACTTTGGTCATGTGGCTATGAACTACAGAAGAAGAATGAGAAGAGGAAATGCAGGACCTTGGAGATCATCTGGTATGTCTTGTTATCATTGTAACAAACAGGGGCACTTACAAAAATTTTGTAGATCCAGAAATAGCAAACCGGTCAACTCTTTTAAGGATCAGAAGGGAAAGCAAAAAGTTAATGTTGAAGAAATCAGAGAGGTAATGAATCAAATTTGGAATAAGAAAAGTGATGACTCACCCAAAGAAGAAAATGTTCCTTCACCCAGTGAAGAGAACCCTGAACCGGTGACTTAAGCCTTTTTAATATGGCTAAGGGGAGCTTAATGGTTAAAATTCCTCCAGACCCCTTGTGAAAAAATGAGCGGGAAAAGAATTTTGAAACATGAAATTTTGGTAACTTTTTGTCAACATGTTATCAACCGGTTTTCCCCTTGAGCGATGAAATTAGGGTTTGGAACCCTAAATGGGCGAACATTTAATGCAATAGGTTAAAAGGATAAAAGCGATTTTTACTTTGTCATTTTTACCCTAACACATTCGAGAAAGAAATTTGGAGCACTTGCTGAGCTAAGAAAGATTGCTTTGTTGTTAATTGTCGAATTGTTTCATGATTTGTGAAATTAAGCTGAATTGAAGGTTGCAGAAGGTCGAACTAGTGTGCACTTGGGCATTTCAACTAGTAAATGGGGCAACGTGTGTGAAACAAGGTATTTCTTTGAACATACTACTTTGAATCTTGTTCATCTATAATGGCGTCAACTTCAAAGTCTGTAGAGAGGTTAATGATTTACTTTGAGCCTATGGAAGCTCTAAAGGTAGATCATATTGTGTCGTATAATGCATTGTCGCAAGTTCCGAATGGAGTTTTGGTCAAAGGTGATTTGTCTAGTTATATTGACTGCAAACTAGAAGACTTAGGGTCTCTGTACATTTACACATAGTTGAAATCACTTTGTGATGAGAATGATAGTATTAAGACAAAGTATGCTAGGGTTTTTGAAAAGGGTTTTCATAATGCATCTTATTTTCTTGAAGATTTTGAAGAAGCACATATCAGAATCATTTTGAGTCGATTTCATGGAGAAAACATGTATTTAGAAAGAACTCACACAATTACAAAGGAATCCATTCAGGCTATGACTGGCTATTTCTCAACCGGTGAAGTACCTGAGTTAAGGAGAATTTCTAAGGATACTGTCTTCAACTTAACCGGTTCTACATCAGATAGGCATGCTTTTTCTATTAACATTATTAAAGACCCTGCAGTAAAACTAGCAGCAATGGTGATAGGCTATCGAGTATTTTACTCTAGTAGACTTAATAGTGTTCCATCTGCAGCAGTTCATACATCTCACAAAATGATTTTGTTGATAATGCAAATTATGATCTCTGTGAAGCTATCGGGAGACAATTGTTTTTGAATTTGCAATCTATAAAAAATGATAGCAGTTTGAAATTTAATTTTGGTCATCTATAAGTTGGACTATTCTTTTACTTTCAGAACTTTCTACTAGGAATTGGAGACATTGAGTGGTCAAAGGACTCACCGGTCTCGACACAAATTAAGAACAACATCAAGGTTGTAAAGAATACTTTCCCTGCTGCCATGAATAAGTATTTCAATGAGTTCCAAAAGAAAATGAGTATGAGAATGAGACTACCAGAAGAAGTGGTAAAGAACTATGAAAAGGATATAATATTCAATGTTACCGCTGATTTTTGCCTGATGCAAGCAATTGAGCCAAGAGAGGAAGAAATGGAAGATGAGTTATGAGGTTAACTATGATCTACTAGTTGGTTATGCTAATACGCTATTAGCATCACCTAAAGACAAAAAAAGGCAAAAATGGACATTGGGACAGTCCAAGATGCACCTGCACAAACTAAAACTGCACCTATTAAAAGTGCAAGAGGAAAGAATAAAAAGTTTGATGAAGCATCTCCAACAACAAAGAGTAATAGGGTTACCAGGAGTGTCCTAACCAAAACGAAACTGGAACCCAAAGTATATATTAAGAAGGAGACAAAGAAGAGAGGAAGAAAATTAATTTTGCAACCAGAGTCTGAGGGAATGGATTCTGATGAAGAACCAAAGAAGGTAAAAGCAATTGATAGAATATCCAAGAAGGCAAAGGTAGTGCCAAAGGCAACTACACCTATTGATATAGCTTCTTACAAACCGGATACCCTTTTTGAGAGAATAATGAAGACACTAGGGAGGAATAGGTTTGACAATGTCAAAGAATATTTTGATTCCTTCACTGAAGATGATAAAGAGCAAGTGATTCAACAGGTAATCACTCATTTGTGTCATTACAGTAGATTTACACATGATCTAGAAAAGGTTATTTCAATCTCTTTGTATAATATTCTTTTAGATAAATGGGAGGAAGCTATAAAATTGGAAAAATAAATTATTGATGAAATATTTGTAAAATATTTTCCCAATTTATCTACGGATGGAATTAGTACTTTAGTTGATCAGTACAAAGCACATTTTGCATTTAATGCAAGAAGATTGAAGCTTCTTAATGTTAAAAGGGAATTTATTGAAATAGAGACACATCAGATAGCCCATGGAATAAAAAAGATGGAAGAACTCATCCATTAGTATAAGAATAAGGACAAAGAAGAGATAGCTGATGATGTTAATAGACAGGAAATGGATGATGAAGAGATTATTCAACCTGATGAGGTCTATACTCTTAAGGAAAAGGATGATTCCATTATTTATGTTATTGATGATGTTCAAAACACAGTTGACCTATCTGGAGATAACACTACACTAGATATGGAGCCTCCTGCAAATACTAATGTATAGGTTACCTTAGTTGAACAATCGGCAACTCAACTAATAGTGGACAATCCACTGGCAATAGAACAACTGGAGAAACCCCAACCTCCACCAGTCATTTAAGTAATTCAAAAGGAGCCTACTGAAAATATTGTCACTCAGTCCTCTGAAAAGGAAACAGAGAAGAATAGAGAGAAAGAAATCATTAAAGTCATATCTTCTGAACCGACAAAGCAAAAATAGATTGATGAGGATGATGATGAGCCTTTAAGTATTTTGGGACCTATTGATATGAAAAATTTGAGCGCATCAGAAATGATGAAGATTGCAAGTGTCATGCAATCTAGAGCACATAAGAAGAGACTAAAAGAGAAAAAGGTTAAAGCAAAGACAATTCAGACTGCAGTAGATATTTTATCTGGTCTACTACTAGAAACATCTATAGCACATCTATCTACACCTATGAGAAAACTTGGTCAACTAGTTGCAGATGCATCTGATCAAATCAAGTCACTAGAAGATGTTGCTCAACTGTATGCTGAAAAGAGTCACAAGAAGAAATATGGAGAAAATTTGGCAAAGAATATTGATAGTGGCAAAATAGCTCTATCTCACAATAAAAGTCTATTGAGTAAAGCTATTGAAATAGGAGGAAAGTATCTCGCCTCTACCTCTAATGTCACTTTCTTTTATTCTAACATTTCAAAAAGCCAAATTGAAATAGAGAAAGAAATGGAAAGGATATGCAAGGCATATGTCCCACTCTAGGACTCCATCCATGCCTTTAATAAATCTGTAGATGATTTGCATAACAGACTGGACAACTATGATACTAAGAAGGCAAAGAGATTTCGATCTCTTAAAGACCTCAAAATTCTACTCACATCACAAGTAGACATACTTCAGAGAGCCTACTGCAATGCACAAACTATTCTTGCAACCCCTAAAACTTGCACACTAGACTCAATGGAAGAATTCCATTCCTAGCTGCTATCTACCTTCGAGTAAACTAAGAACATACTAGAATCATGGGAAAATGCTTGGTCATGGATGAAGATGAGCTACAATGCTATTTTTATGAGATTAGCTCATCCATGAACTTTTAAGTTATTGTTGTATATGTTGAACATTTTGATATGAATTTTCTATATATGTATATGTATATATTTTACTTTTTCAATTTGGCATTGTTGTCAAAGGGGGAGTATAAATATGTATGTGTGTTTCTAAAAATTTTGTATAATGTATGCATTAAGGGGGAGCATGAGTATATGAGTAAATTTGTTGTGTATGTACACTTAGCAGTATTACTGTAAGAATTTCTAAGTGTTGCCATCAATGCTAAAGGGGGAGATTGTTGGCTTGATAATGATTGTAATGTATTCATCATTTGTTGTCATTGATGAAACACTCACGCACACACATGATTATATTGACTACCGGTGTAACTTCAATTATTTACACTATCAACCAGTATACTTAGTGGTTAATCTCTAACCAGTACTTTGTGTTAACCGGCATGAAAGAAACTAGAGAAGACAAGACCTAGACAGAAAAGCTGCAAAAAAACCAGTAGCTAGGAAAAAAGGATAGCACTGCATAAGAGACAACCTATGGTTATACTAAGTTGACATCAAGATGAAAATCAAGATGGAGATCAAGTGAAGATTCAAGGACAATGGTTCATATGTTTTATTCAAACTGGTATTAATTGTTCCAACTAGTATTTGTTAATTTTTGTGATGAGTTGCCAGCACCGACTACTTGGCAATAATTTTTGTGATGAGTTATGGTCACTTGTCCAGATACACTGCACCTAGGAAATTGTGTTATGATTTCCTTAGGCCGACATTAAATCTAAATGTCTATATATTGACATCTTAGTAAATCTTTCAATAACAATGTATGCATGAAGAGAGAAACTTTTTGTTGAAGAGTGTGTTGAATAACAGTGTTGAATATGCTTAGAAGGATCTGATTAAGAAAGTATTTTTCTACTTAGAACATATCAAACCATTCTTGTTGTTTTCTAACCATTACAATAGAATCAAATCCCCTAACTAGGTAGGCTCTAACAAGCTGGACAATGTATAAATCCTTTAACAGGGTGATCCATTAGTTTGGATTCTGAAATCCTCCACCGAGGTTACTCCTAATAGGGTATAAGCTTCTAATCAAGCTTTGGGATCTCTAACAAGGTTCTCTCCTAGTAGAGCACTTTGTAGGCCTTAACCGGTTAGTTATCTATTATTCCAGATAGTTAACTTGTGAGTTCCATCTCACCGTGGTTTTTACCTATTTGGGTTTTCCACGTACAAACACTTTTGTTATGGTGGATGCTTTACTTTTTGTGGATGTTGTTGTATCATTTTGGATTACATGCATTGTGTTTAAACTCTTTTTTAAGTTCATCTACCGGTTACTGTTTGAAGTAGTTTTTTTTTTGTGTCCCGGATTCACCCCCCCCCCCCCCCCCTCTCAGTGCTTTTCAAGTCCATCAATATGTAGTCAGTGAGACTCCTTTTGTGATGAGAAGTGTGCTCTAGGCTGTAAGCCTTCCTATATGTGCGGGCCCCCATATTATGTAATATGTTTTTATATGGCCAGTGGATTGATATTGTGGGTCGCAAATCCCATCGTGGTTTTTCCTTTTTGAGGTTTTCCACGTATAATTCTTTGTTATGGTATTCATTTGTGCAATTTTCTTATTGATTTCTTTACTTATTTCAATCTTATATGTGCCAGTATACCGGTTGGTGAATGCATCTTTTAATAAGGTTAAAATTGATCATTCTAGTAGAACACTGATTCACCCCCCCCCTCTCAGTGTTCTTGGACTCCAACAATAGAATAATTGAGATAAAAATAGAGTAATGTCTCAACATATTTAGTCTCTTTATTTACTTGCACCAATGGAATAATAAGGGTCATCCAAAGAGAACCTACCATAACATAAAAACATATCAACACATCATAGGGGAAGCACCTTATGAACAAGCAAACACACAAAAGAGAATCCACAACACAAATGCAACTAGTCAAGCAAATTATGTGCCTTTGAATCTTGCTAAATATCATTTAGGGATGGTGGACAAGATGCAAGAGGAGCCACTTTGAACACAATAGATGGAGCTAGTGCAAGTTCCAAACAAGTTCCATGCTCTAATGATGAATCACTTTGTTTGTCACTAGAAGCTAGGGTTAATGATTTTAAAAATTGTGAAGATAATTCATGATGAATCTCAACAAGTTCATACTTATCATTAAAAATTTTAAATCAACATTGTTTGCATTAACAACATTATCATCATTCATATCATCATCTAGATTAATAAAAATAGGTTCTCTAATGCAAAAAGAAGTTGAACCATCATTTTTCTTAAGCATTTTTAATTTATGTGATTTAATTTAAACTTCCTCCCTAAGGTTAGGCGAAGGTTGGAAAAATGGGACCAAGTCAAAATTTGGTGTCTTCAGGGAGGAAATGATTTGGGAAGAAAACTCACGAGCCTTACCATGACATCTTTGTTGGCATTCTTTTGCACACCGTTTCTTTTAAGTTTTAGTTGAGACTTGAGAAGGTTTAGGATCAATTGACATAGGATTTTTTTCTTCCCCTATAGGAGGAGGAATGGAAGAAACCCCATTAGGTTGAGAGAGACAAGAAACCTCATTTCAAGTTCTGACTTTGTACTATCTAGTAAACATGCCCATATACTCCAAGACCAATAGATATTTTGAAATTTTTTCACACATTTACTATCTATTCATCAGGCCCTAACAGTGTCATGCATCCTCAAATATTTGTATATGTCATGATACATGATACAACAATGTGAGGGAATTGCGACATCCAATACAAAAGAGAGAAATTAATATCCTCAATCTTTTGTGTATGATCCCTTGCAGTTAAAAACTAGTGACAAGTTGCAATGTCAAATTGTAGTATTGGTTGCCCTAGAATGTCTCCCTGTACACTGACATGCCAACCGGTCAACTATTGGTATGCCCTTGTGAAACATACAAAGTGTGGATTGTGATATGTTGCAATGCCTAACAATCTACATAAGAAGACAATGGTAGTGTTAGTTCGTTATGTTGTAGTAATAAAAAATCATAACATTTTAAGGAAAGGTAAATAGAAATTTAATTTCAAAATAGGGAAATATATTTTATAATCTCCTTATATTGGCAAAAGTTGTGCAAGACATATCTCTACTAATGTTGCAAAATTGATACTAGTGTCGTTCACCTACATGACAAAAACACATTGTGTTATAAATTGCATGACGAAAACACAATGTGCTATAAATTTTATGACAAAATTGCAAAACACACTATATAATAAATTTCATGACAAAATTATAAAACACGCTATGTTTTAAATTGGATGACAATTGCACATTCATATATTTTTCTATGGAATCAATAATACATGCATAAATGGCCATGACACTCTATACACATGTATTATTGTAATTACTAACATCTAAGTAAAGACAAAGAAAGAAAGTAAACAAATAATATTACCTACTAGTTACTATTCTCCGTAATCCATATGTTGTGGACCCATAGTGCTATCAAAAGATAGATGTCGACGAGGACTCCTTGGGATAGAAGTTGATGATGATTTAAAAATATTGGAAATAAATGGATGATACAATCAACAAATGTAAGATAGATTCAAAACATGGACATGACTTTTTCAATATGAGATTCCCTAACAAACCCATTTTCCATAGAATAGGGGCAATACCTTTGACATGTGCTCCCCCTATTTATTGAGATTGCTTGTTGTCCTTCCTCCCCCTTTTACCATTTAAAGGTAATGTGAACAACTTTGATTGAGGAACTTCAGGTGGCATTTGTTGGATGCTACCATGGTTGCAATGCCTATGAAGCCGAACACAATCCCTAGTTGCACTAAACCATGGACGCATGCAAAAAGTGCTTGTCTCAGCTACATCCAAGTTGGGACTAAAATTAAATTGTAATGTATTCAATTTTTAAAGATCCGACTTTAACCTCTTGACATAAGAATAGAAGGATTGTATTTGTTGTGTTGATTGTGGCCTTGTTTATGACAACTTCTTCAAGAAATCAATTGATTCACTTCATAATGTCATTGTGTACATAGGTGAAACACCATCAATGGTAGTTAGATGAGACTATTGAGGAGTAGCAACCTTGGATCTATTGTCATCGATCGCATCAGGTGTGGTAGTCTCTATTGGATTTTTCATGGATTTAGTAGGCATCAAAACATCACCTTAATAAATTATTGTCAAACAGTGAGTTAATGACTTTGCAAAAAGAAAATATGTATATTACAATGGAAAAGTTTAAATAAGTAGTCCAACAATATTCAAATATGTGGGCCAACTTGAGTACCATCATGTACATCATTATTCATGGCAGCAACCTTCAACACATGCTTGCAAGTGTTTCCTTGTAAACTCAAAGGACAATTGCAAACATATAGGTGAGCACCATAAATTATGACAACATACCTATTGCAGGAAGTCTAAATTTTCATCCAAAACCATCCAGGGTGATTTTCATCAAGAACAACATCAACATCAAGGATTTCCTTTGCCCTCTCAAGACTACTCTATATATGTTGCATCCTATAGTTGTTGAGGAATTCATATTATTGCAACTTCTACTTATGCCTAAAGAATGGCTTCATTTTATAGACAAAGCTATAATACAAGTGATCCATTCACCTTGTGCATTTATTTTGATCTAATCACACACGTACTATGTCTTCAATTTGCAATAGTAAGACTAAATGGTAGCATTTGTGTCCTACTTGCCATGTGGGAAATGCTTGAAGTTTTTTGCCCACATGGTTTCAAACCATAAATATATCAACTATGAATGTAAATGTATGACGTGTACCATTAGGTGATGTAAAATTAAACAATACAAAGCTATAGCTCACCTATATGACCATTTCCTTGGCACCAAGTTCTATTGATGTAGTCAAGAAAATGGGGTTGGTCATTGAACTTCATTAAAAAAATCATGCAAAAGGCGGATAGTGTTGTCTTCACTATCATCCATTGCCATCATGATCATCCCTAGGCATTGAAATATGTCCATCACCCTATCCTTTGCAAAACACTTATGCACGTTCTCAACCATGCATGGAACACATGCCAAATACAAAACAAAACATGACATCCAAATGCAGCCCTTGTATCAAGACAACAAAAGGTCATAACCAAGACACTGAATCATAACGAGACATATCATAAGAATTTAAATGAAGAGTGTAACCAATAAAAGATGAGGTAATGTATGGCTTGTATCTCTACAATGACATCATTAGTCAAAAAGGCATTAATCCTCCAATCATGTCTGGCCTACTTTCCCTATTGTTGCACCTTTGCCAACCAAACCTGAATATCCTCGCTCTTGTTTCATGAGAACATTGCCTATGAAATAGGCACCCTAGCCTACTTTGTTAGGACCCAAAGGAAACTGAGAGGGGGGGGGTGAATCAATTGTCTAGTAATTTCAACCCAAATATAACTTAATCAAACTTGATACTTAATACCGGTAAACCAAACTTAATGTTGATTGACAGATTAGCAGTTAATATTAATACCGGTGAAACTCAATGCATAAAATAGAAAGAATAACATCCACAACACATAACACGGAGATTTGTACGTGGAAACCCTGTAAGGGGAAAAACCACAGTGGGAAACCTTACCCACAATCAGATGATACTATTGTAGATAGTATGTGTATACAAATAGGGTCTATACATGCAGAAAGGCCAACCGCCTAGAGCTCACTGCTCAATCACAAAATAGGAGTCACACTGACTACAATTGGATGGTTAAATCCAATGATAATGTATTGCTCAAAGTAGCATCTCCAATGCTAGATTCAGTACTGGTTAAGATCTGGTAATCACCTTCAAACCTTCCTTGAACCTTCTCTATGGTCTACTCATATGATCTTCAATATTCGCACATACCATGTTACAATACCATAAACCATATACCGTTATTTTCCTATTATCTCACAAATGAGATCTTACATATATACCAAAACCTAAGACCAAATGTGTAGGTCAACTTACTAAGAATATTACAATTAAATCAATTACAAATAAGTCAAGATGTGATGCATCATGTCAGCTCAATACATTTACAACAATATCCAATTAATAAGTCATCTCCATAACGTGTCATGCTGATCTGGAATAGATAATGCATGTCGGTCCATAACCTAGACCAATTTGCCGATAACAACAAACATGTCAACCCGATTAGACTAATAACCAAAATACCAAAACCAAGTATCCAAACCATGCCTTTAACATAATCAAGTGATCTCCAGAAGGTAACAAGTCATCCTTAGTGTCGGTGAACAACATACCGGTGATTGTGCATAAGGTACTGAACATACCAGTGAACATAATGTGTCGGTTCATCATAACCATAGATCTCCAGAAGGATAAGTGTTGATATCAATGACAAAACAAATGCAACACATCCATAATACTAACATACTACTCATCAAAAACTATTAGGGAATACAATTGGTACTGTTTGGCAGTCAACCAACCACAATCATTAGTAGCTATAAAGGCATCAATATTGTCAAAAACATAAATAAGAATGCATACAAAGGATTGTGAGGATCTCACCCCATCTTTATTGGTCACAAACATGGAATCCATGGAAATGATCAAACCATGGGGGTTTTGAACCATCATATTGAGCATCCATGGAGTCTAGATCCCCATAATGAAAGGCTTGTTAGTGTCTTGAGTTGGTTGAAAATTAAAAAAATTAGTCGCATCCTCTAATTGCCATAGCATTATACTAGTGGCATCATGGACATTGTTCTGCAAGTGATTGGACTTCACCCTTCTTGATGCATTCATGATGTTCTTACATATTAGGAATTCATCCCTCCTAATCAACATGCTAAAAAAAATATAAAAAAGGTGTTTATCCATGATAGCATCAACAATAACATCCATTACCAACAAGCTCTCAACATAAATTTTGCATTTAGCTGAAAGGTTTGGAGAAAATTAGGAACATGTCTTATTCATTATATCATCAACACCATGAAAAAAATCACCCTTTGTATCTACATGAAACCTTTGATTGAATATCAAGATTGCTACATCCGGTCTACCTTTCAACACCTTAACAATAATGTGGCATTGATAGCCCTATTTTTTTCTAAACTTCCTTACACGTTCCTTTGTGGAAGGATCATTCCTATGGTCCTCTTGACCAAATTCACACTAATAACTGAAATGCATATTGTCATGTTGACAACTACCAACCTAAAGACAAAAAAATATTGTCTACATATTGAATTAATGATGCAATGTACTAACCAAGAATACATCTTTGTCGAGTTCTCTTTTACACATGCACTGTGGTTCTCTCTATGATGCGTGTAGGTAAATGTGGCTTCCACACTTTAAACCAAGGCTTCCCCTATAAGGAAATCATCCAATCTATGAAGTGGAATTTCTACACAATGGTCAATATCACTATCAGCTTCAATGACAATTCGACTCTAGTGCAGATTGTTGGCTGAGAAACAACTGACTTTGTTACCAACATCTTGCACTTGCAAGTCCATTAAGATACATCATTTGCATTGTCTCACCATCCTAATCACATACACATGATAATATTCTCATGAATGCCAAATGTTATTGCTTCACATAGGAAAAAAAAATTAAAAGTAATGCCAAATGTTATTGCTTCACATAGGAAAAAAAAATTAAAAGTAAGTCGAATGAGTGACTATAATAATTCATTAACAAATTGAAATAGCTAGTAAGAGAATGTATTATTCCAACCATAAATGTACTCATATCCTCCATAACTAAAATATTTCACTCCAAACCTATAGTGAACCTTACATAACAATAACAATATTTAGATTTGTTATGAAGATGTTGGATAAGTATATGATTCCATTTGTGAAAGCAACATTAGATAAGACAAAAATTGGCATTTGTATAAAAAATGTTGAATCAGTGTTTGAGAGGAATAAAGAAAGAATGGAAATAAATGACATCTTACAAACTATGGGTAGAAGGTGTGCAGGTTGAATAGAACTTGTTGCTCTACATAGTGCACAATGACATTTACAATCTAGAAAAATTAGCCATCCTCATCAAAGTAATATGAAGAATACATTGTTTATTGTGGTTGACAACCTTGATTTTGCCATGGAGTAAAAACCTTAAATATACATATACAATAAAGGAAAGATCCTAGCCCTATGACCAATTTCCTCAAATGATAGATGTTGTGAAACCGTCTTCAAATCCTTTCCAATAATATGAAATGAGTATCACAAATAGCTTCCCTTTAGAATAGTAGGGATCTGACTCATTCAAATTTGGTGAGGATTCAAACCCATTATTTTGGCTCAATCATTATCCAATCCTCAAATCTGAATAGAGTATTCCCCTCATTAGCTGTATGAGAATTCCAATGAAACTAGTTGAATTTCAGAGCTAGATGTCATTGAGTTAGGCCATCCCCCACCTACAAAACAAATAAAATTTTCCCATTAGAATAGTAGGGGTGAAATTTAGATTGAATTGACCAATAACCAAAACTTTATCTGGCTAAAGAGATCACCTTGTCAATAGTAGGGTAGATCATCAAGTTCCATACATAACATGCCAACTTTGGCAAGGTGGGAAGAGGGTGGCCGATAGAACTAAAGAAGTGAAGGAGGAATTAGAGAGGTGAATCATGTCTCCAATGATTGAATTAGCGATACAAAGCCCCCTAGTAACGATTGCTAGTGGAGAACTAGAGGAATCCACCAACAATTCCAGCAGAGTATTAGCAAGAGTTTCTACTACCATTACCAACTTTTATTGAACATAGCCCATCCTCTAATCTTAGGCATCAAGGAGTTATCCGTCCAATGAGGGAGGAAGGAAGGTCCAAAAAAAATAGAAGGAAACTCAACTTTTCTTGGGGTAGGGTCCTCCGAAACCACTTAAATAGTAGGGGCTCCCACTTTTTAACCCTACTCCAGTCGTCATTGCCTTCACTATCACTCCCATTAAGCCTAGCCTTAGTAGAAGTGGGTAGCAGCACTGGTTGGATGGTCTCATAATTTCTACCAATTTACATGGCCTTTAGGAAGGGATTTGGATGTGAGGATAATGTTCGGGGACCTTATTCTTCCATGCCCCTCGAGTAACTCTCTATCAAGGCTCTGACCCACAGGACAACTATACAATCTTTTCAATTAATAAAATATTATAAACTTATTGTACGACCTTTGTCTTATGATAAAATCCTCGTTGGCAACTAATGAGGCATAAGATTGAATTAGCTCATTTGAAAGAGAGGCAAGTTGCAGCAACCTCAGATATGAAAGAAATCATTGACATAACTACAAAAAATATGGAATTAATATTTCATAGAAATAAATGAAGCATAGAAATGAATGAGATCCTACAAACTGTGGGTAGAATGTGGCCAACAACATAAACTAAATGATACATTGTTTAATGGGGCTGCCAAATTGCGGTTTCTTAATGACTAATAACTTTAAGTGTACGTATTCCATGAATCCAACATTGTAGTCATATAGCTAACTGCATAGAGGCAAAAAAAATTTAAGGGGTACACAAACCTTGTTTACCTGAGGAAATATTTTCTCAAATCATGTGAATCATTTCAAGAAATGTGCAATGAAGGCCATTGAGAGCACATCATATCATCCATGAGCTTAACTTGTTCATATTTTAAAACACAACATGATATATGACCTGCAAGCCTCTATCGTGAATTAGTTTAACAATGTTCAATATGAATTAGCATACCATGTAGATGACAAACAAAATGGTAGAGCATATAAGAAGATAATACCATTGTGTTTCACATACATGGAAAGAATGAGGGGCAAGTACACTAAAACCCATGTGGTAACCTACAAAACCTAAATATGTCCATTGCTGCCACCAACCTCAACCATATGATACATTGTTTACATTTGTACAAAGAAAGGTCAATCAGTAATAGAAAGAAATGGGGAAAGCATAAATATGTGATACATCCTAGAAAGCATGACTAGAAGATGTGCATGTTGTGATGAGAATTAAACAATCAATCATCACATATGTTGTTGGATTTGTATTTAATTTTGTATAGTGAGAAAAAAAAGGAGAAGACAATAGATAGAAAATAGAAGAAGAATTTTTAAAATAATAATATGTGACTACACTGCAAAACTAAAGATTTCACTACAAGAAGCAACAAATGGTAGTTTAGATAGGAGGTCCAGAAATGAGAATAGACGCCCTCTCAGAAAATGCAACTGTAGAAAATGCATTTTCATTAACTACCAAATCTTATTTGTGTGTTGGGCCTAGCTTATATCAAGAATAGCTTTGGGCCATTTCTCTTGGTGGAATTGAAACTGTTCTTACACATCATACAAACTAAAAACTTGGTTTCTGCGGGTTGCAAAACATAGTGTGTTATCCTACTTGCAAAATTCTATTCATATTAAACTTAACAAGAAGCCAATTTGACTATTGAAAATCAATACCCACGAACACCATATCAATATATAATAAAAATCCCATGATGTCTAATAACATATGAAATATGGACAAGACATCATATGAACATAAAACTTGGTTTGTACGTGTTCCAATAAACAATTTGTTTTTCAACCTTGACTCTTCTATTCACATTCAATGTTACAAAAGACAGTAGGAGTATTAAAAATCAATGCCCACATAGACTCTAATAGTAGATAAGAAAAACTCCTTGGAGATTCAAAGAAGTGATGTGGAATGAATAGAACAAAGACATCACAAACTTGGTTTTCATGGGTTGAAAAACACAATGCATTTTTCGTGGTTGATAAAAATTACTTTATTGACAGAGGAGGTGTGTTTTCTATGGTTGCAAAGTGTGTATATTGATATTGATTAAATTAAAATCACTTTATAATTTAAAAACAAAGAGAATTAATCTAAATTAAACTAATATAAGAGTCAAGATAGACAATGTAAATTCAAAACACAAAAATAAAACTAGGGTTTTCCACACTTAGCGTAATCTTTCCAAGAATATGAGGGTTTTCCACACTTAGGGGTTTTGTAATATTAATAGGGTTTGTAATAAATTTAGGAAGTAAACTAGGGTTTTCAAAAGAGTGTAAAAAGTTTGAAGTTTTGAAATATACCCATTCTGTATGTGTGCTTTGTGTGGATGCATTTTTTGACCCACCTGTAAATGCAAGTTTGTGATTCTTCAATGGGATTGTGAAGGAGGATTTTTTTCATAATCTTTTCAAACACACAACAGTTTTGTTGTTGGAATCAAGGAACACTGAGAAGGGGGGTGAATCAGTGTTTTTCAATTTTTAACATTCTTAATTTGTCTTTTAAACCGCTTAATGCAAATGAATAAAAGTAGAGTGTAGAAACACAAAGCAAATAACCACAACACCATAACACCAGGATTTTTACGTGGAAATTTGGTTAAGGGAAAAACCATAGTGGGATTGAGAACTACAATATTAATACACCTTGTTATAAGTATAATAATATTAAATGAGGGGAAGGCAATGCATTTAGGCACATTGCCTAGAGCTCACTACTCAAATTATAATAAGGGCTACAACCCTGGAAGGCTCACTGCCTTACAAAATGATCTGATAATAATTGGAATATTTGAACTGATAAACATCATCTACAAATGCCAAAAATGGCATTAGTTAAGCACAAATCACATAGTCTTACTCTTCTCTACTACACTGCTCAAAGCTAATATTTTGTTGAATTTCAGAGCACAAATCCTTCAATTTCACACTTGAAACTATGCACAATCGCTCATACACACTTCACATACATCTACCAATATAAAAAATGATGAAATCAATCAGTCTTATATATCCGCAACATCAATTTAGGTCTTCTTCCTATCGGCCCAAAAATGCATAACACAAATGAAATGTGTTACCCAAGTCGGATTAATTTGATCCAAAAACAACCATGTGGACCAAAACAAATTGTCTACATGCTTCCCACTTGTCAGCTTAACATCCATGAACACAAAAACAATCACCAAAATTACTCTGCATGATCCGCATAATGAATCTCCACATGTTACTACTGATAAGCATTGTTCTAACCAGAAACCTGTATACTAGACCTTCCAACTCACTCAACACTAGAGGCCATAAATATGGAATAAGGAATATTACACACCACAATGCTTCTTTGAGATTCACAACACCAAACATGGAACACAAATGAACTGGCAACCAAGTTACTGTACACTGTGGGATACACTATTCTATCTCATTGGACCTCACCGAACCTTAGACTCTCTTCTGGTATGAATGAATCATGAACTGTGGATTTAATATCTTACTCTAGTTGCCATCAATGACAACATCTGAACAACAATGTAGTGTCTCTTGCCAACAGTCTCCCTCTTTGGCATTAATAGCAACACTTAATGAAAAATGACTAAGTGTCAGACCAAAACCAATATGATGTACACTGCAACAAGAATATGTCAACTAGACTCCAAGGATTAGATACTCCCCCTAAGATCAAATTTTTCACTGACATCAATGGCAAATGTAGGGTCCCCCAAAAAAAAATTCAAGACAAAAATTCTATTTACATATGTACACACAATCCTTACATACTCACAAAAATTTGAAGATGTCTACATAAGAATTATTCAAAGAATTTAGGTGGCTATCCTAGCCCTTCTTGAGGCATTCCAAAAGTGCCTTTGCTGGTTGGAGATTTGTTGGCTCCTTATATTTCATGGCACTTTGGGCATCTTGTAGAGAACTAAGCATGATATCCAACTTGAGAGTAATGTATTTCTTAAGTTCACAGACTCTTCCAATTATATTTTCTATTTTCCTGACTCAAACTCCTGATTTTCTCAACTAAAGATATTACTTGGTCTTCGTAACTGCTCATGGAAACTGATAAGAGATCAAATGACTGAGACATCTGGGCAAGTTGATCCTCATGCTCTTTGGATTTCTTCTCAATATCCTAGGTGAACTTGGGCAATGTTAAGCATGATTTATAAATATTTCCATCTTCGAACAAACTATCCTGCATACTTTTTACACACATATCTAAAGTGACTCTGCCATCAACAATAATCCTCTTCAGTTTCTGAAGCCTTCTTGCATTGAACTCATTGTGGACCTTCTCTTCAGGGGATTTTTCAAAGGACTCAAAGTGGTTGTCTACTGAATTGATCAAACTCTTCATCTGATCGAATGGGGTGTCTGAAGTGTCATTTTGAAATGAGGGCATGAGTTTCTCCAGAACACCGGATGCCAGGGTAAACAACTCACTATCATTTGTGTGAGATTTTAGCAAGTCCTCACTAGCTTTGTCTTGAGATAATGCAACCAATTTGAGTTCCTATATGGGGGAAAGAGAAGCTAGGTTGATGGGGCCTTGGATGAATTCTAAATCCTTTACATGAATCTGCTTCCCCTTCACTGATTCCTCAGTGTCTCTTGCCTCAACTTCAACCTTAACCTCCATGTTTTCTTTTTTGCATTCTTATGTGTATCTTCTTTCTTCTCAAGAACCATAGGGTATGTGCATCAACTTGAGGATTAACACTCTTGTCCTTACTCTAATCTACTTTCCCTTCATCCACTTCACCCTTGTCACCCACATCCTCAACTCTAACTTCTTCTTGCACATTAACTTCTACTTTCTCAACTGTCTGAACTTCTAGGACAAAAATAGTGTCATCCATTATCTAGTCAGCTTCTGGATTAGTATCAACTTGTCCTTTTACCTAATTAACTTCATACTAGTTTTCAAGTAACACTTTTGTCAAAATCTTCTCAGTTTGTTTTACAACATCATCAATTTTCCCAAATGTGATCTTATTCACTTTGTACTTACTCCTGAACTCATTCTTTGCTAACTTAAGTAATCTTTCTATCTCTTCCTTAGAAATTACTGAACATAGATTAACTAATACATATTATTTCAATCTCTCATCTTCTTTATTTGTCGTTTGTCTCCTAGCATCCAAAATTTCATACAAGCTCTTGGGTATGACTGACATTATCTCAATTAGAGATAATTTACTATATAAATTCAAGTAATATATAGTAGCTTCTTCTAATGTCCTTTTCCCATTCTCATCAAAATTATCATACCACTCTGATAGTGGCTTTAAATTCCCATTCTTAATGACTTGATTCACAATCTCACTCAAAGACATAGGAGGTTTGACTTCAAATTTTCCTTGCTTTAATGACTCATCAATTTTGGATGGCTTTAGTTTCTTACAAGTTTTTGGTTCACCGGATGGTTTCTCCTTGACTACCTTAGAAGTCTTTGAGATTTTCTTGACTTCCTTAACAACTTCATCAGACTCTGTCTCTTCTTCATCAATAGGGGCTACCACATAGACTCTGGATGGTTGCTCTTTCTTTCTCTTCCCTGCACCACCAAATGGCTTGACTTGAGGCTTAGGAGATTTGATAGGTTTCTAAGCATTGAAGGAGGGTAAAACACTCCTTGTCAACCTGGGCTTAGGTGAAGGGGCATCCAGTTTAGCCCTCTTTGGCTTTACAATATCTTTTTCTTTCAAAATATTCTTCTCTCTCGCTCTTTGGACCACCTCCTTGGTAATCCCCATGCTCTTCGCCAACTGCTCTACCTCCTTCCTAACCTTCTTCTGAATCTTAGGCTTCTTGAACTTAGTATACAAGTCCAATCTCTTTTCCTTGTAAATTCTAAACCTCTCCTTAGATTTATCCACCGATTTTCTCAATGTGTTGAGCATATGCATCAAGAACATGTCCTTCAACTTCATACCCCATGGGCATGATCCATGAAGTTCTTGGCTCCACAACTTCCATTAGGCACTGATTAGTATCAACCATAAAATAGATTGTGTCCTCATATTTCTCCACTATTTCATTAGGGATTTTGTCCCTTCTCTGCATCATGCTTTGCAAGGCCTTGAAGTATCCCCATAGTATGCCATTTTGGACTGTAGCATCTCCAAGGCCATGAAATGTCTCTTTTATTTGCACTAACACTGACCTATCATAGGCACATTAAACTTTCCCCATTCCCAAAATCTCATTCATAAAATAGAAGTATAAACATATAATCAAAGTTCCAAATTTAAATACATGATTATTATCATGTTTGATTTTATTTAAGTTACTCAATAGCACCTCACATAAGTCATATTTCTTATCTTCCTTCAACATCTAATATGCCACATAGATGGTCGTACCGAATATTGAATTGTCCCAGCTAGAATGATATATTTTGTATCCCATCACCATTGATGCAAACCTGACATCATATTCAATAATATCACTAATTGTCATCGACCTTTTGTCAAATTAGGAACCAGTAGCCTCTGTTACCATATGGTTCTTAACATTTCTCAAAGTAGGCACCTCACCGACTGAGCTCAAACAAGTCACTACCTTAATTTCACTCTTGGTACTCTTGTGGGGTTTTTCAAGCCACATGAACTCATCATGCATTTTTCTTAGAATGTATCATACCCACTCAGTTCATTGAACACTGGAAAGCTAATAAACTACATGAAAACCTTCTCTTCTATCAACTTAAATTCAGGTTTTAGGTTTCCCTTTCCATAAATCATGTGTTGTGTGTATAATTTCATCCTTTGAGCACTCCCAAGTGATAAATCAATGATGAAAAGTGAGTACCAAACTGGTACTGAGAGGGGGGGGGTGAATCAGTACAGGCACAAAAAATTTTCCTGAACCGGTTTGATTGCAAACTAAAAACTATTGGCAATCCTTAAACATCGGTCCAAACCAGATTACTATTGATTAAACACAGTGCAACTGTGAAAGACATGAACCGGTCAATCTTCTTAACTTTTCATACAACCTACTCCCTCATTTCCACTTTGTCCTTATGTATAAATAGATAATCTATCATGAGAGATACAATAACTAGCTAGATCAACATGATTCACCGCTTGACAAAAAACAACAAAGCATCACATGAAAAAAGACATCACACATGACACACACATTTTTCACATGGAAACCCAACTTGGAAAAACCACAGTGGGGATGAGTACCCACAAGCTGTTTTGAACTCTTTAGAAGTCCGCTCTGTTAGAAGCCTAGTCCGGTTAAAGACTGTTACAATAGGTTCTGTTAGGAACCAATCCTATTAGGGATCACCCGATTAAGGGATGGCTAGAATACCCAATTAAGGGTTAAACCCTGTTAGAGGTTACCTTGTTAGAGGATTTTATGAACTCAATGGTTTTGAGTCACCCTGTTAAAGGATTTACAGAAAGCTGGTTAAAGCTACCCTATCAAGGGATTTTTCAACTGTTGAAGTGATTAGAGATCAATAGGTATTACAATGATCTGGTAATAGCACTCAATGCCAAAATAGATCTGCTTTAGTTCCTTCCTTCTGCAAACACACTATGCAGGTATCAATCCTCTCAACTGGTCTAGTAAGAATCACGTATCTTTGGATGTAGATACACACATAACATTTTCCATTAACCTCAACATGAAACATCATATCGACCTTATAGGAAACATATAGGTAGGTAGCATAAATGCTAAACCCTAAACACTTAGGTTGAGAAATTTAGTCGGTTCAATCCTGACCATTGAACACTATTCATTTGAATACAATGGTCTTGAACAGATCTCAAGACATTCTCCATCATTCATTCTTCACCACTCCTTGGAGGTGATAACCCATCATGCGTTCTCCATCATTTGCAAAGACCTCGAATATTCCTGAGGTAGATAGGATCAATCTCCTTCATGCAAGATCCTTCACGTGCATGAGGCTGACGTGGAAATCATGATCTGATCTCTATTACAATGCTAACTCATCACACAATGCCATCGGTTGAAACACAAAGGCTTGTAACACTTCAACCGGAAACCCTGAAGCTGAGACTACCAATTGGTAGTTATGCCATATGAACCCTAGATACAAAACATTCCTTATACCAGTTCTCGGTCCAACATACCGGTTCCAGTTCACAACATCATAACGGTTCACTTGAACAAGAATACCGCTTCACTTTTTCACATATGCCAGTTCACAACATCATACCGGTTCACTTGAACAAGCATACTGCTTCACTTTTTCACATATGCTGGTTCACAACATTATACTGGTTCTCTTTGAGCATATTGACATCAATGACAACACAATATCATCATGTCAACATATTCTACACATATGCCAACACCAAGTTCCTCAATATTGTAGTGGATGTAAGCCCTGATGTCTTCCACATGCAATACTCCATATGGGACTTATGAAAAAGCACCACTCAGATCATCTTCCATTGGCTTATATGGATGCTTCTTAAAATTAGGTCTTTCCCTTTTTGTGACATCTACTACCAATGGGGTCACAATTATAGAGGATGCCATTTTAAAAAATTTAAGTGTCAAATGATAAATACCAAGTTCAATCAGATGCAAGATCACATGACAAAAAAAAATTTCGGTCTGTATCTCTAGAAATTCTTCTTCATTGTTCTCTTATTCTCTCTCACTTTGAATGCAAGGTGAGAAATGAATAGGTTCATTTTATTTTTATCCTTTGCATGCCTAAATTTTAGGTATAACAAATTCTCTTAGCCCTAATCTTTCGAATACGCTGCATATAGATAAATCTTCAAGAAATCTTATGTGGATCATCAAACACTTCCAAAAAACCTTCCACTAAGTCAATCATCACTAAATATAACATCGGAAACTTGTTGAAACTAGGTATAGATCTCCAACAAGGATCTGTAATCTTATCATGAAAAACTCCCCCTAAGGCCGGATGCCTTAGCTTAGTTACCAGATGAGGTTCCAGCACCAAAATCAGGTGTGGACCCATTCACTACATTATCATCACTCTTCTTCACCCAAGTCTTCTTCATCTGATCTCTAATCTCTTCAAATTTTTCTTTTCCCTTCTCATTTGCCTTCACATTCTTATTCTTGTCTTCCAAACCTCTCCTATTCACATTTTTGCTTCTTCAATACTTAGCAAATTGACTGGATTTGGTGCAAGCATAACAAACAACATTTCCTTGCATAGGTCTAAAATTCATTTGATTTCCTCTTAATCTGCATTGATTAGCAACATATCCAAACCTACCACATGCATAACATCTGACTTTTCTCCTATTTTGAAAGTTATTCATCATACATCTACATTCATTTGCCTTATGACCATACTTATTGCATTTGAAACATTGACCTAAGAAAGATGGACCATTGTTATTCATCCTATTTTTGCATTGACTATCCATATAACCAGATTTATTGCAAACAAAATAGTTACCATTAAACTTATGATCATTAGGTTGCCTTACTAGAGGCCTTCTTGAATCATTCTTTTATTGTGCTGATTTGGAGCTTTCACCTTTCTTAGATCCAAGACCTCGAGTATCATTAGGATTCTTCTGGCTTGCAAGCATTTCATCAAGCTTGGTTGAATTGACCCAAAACTTCTTCTTGTACTCAATTGCAACATCAAGATCATATCTAATAAGAATGATCTTCCTTTCAAGATCTTCCTCGTGTTGTCCGGAGTCTTGTAGGTCAAGCTTCAGTTGTCCATTCTGATTCTCAAATCTGCAACATTCTTCAGATTTGTCTTTCAAGGACTAAGCATGCTTCTCCTCATTCTTCTTCCTTTCCTCAATCTCATTTGTCAATCCCATCAAAATGGATTCCATCTCATTCTTTTGGACACCATTAGATCTAAAAGGTCTATCACATTCTTCTATCTTTTCCTTTAGGGATTTTTCATTAATGCTTTGACTTTCTTTCTCCTTCATCTTATCAACAAGTTCCTTTCTCTTTTCCCTTGACTTGTTCAACTGATCCTTCAATGATTCAATGAAGTTATCAACATCCTTAAGGTTTACTTTTACTTATCAAACCTTAGCATGGGTTTGATCAACATCTTCAAGTGCTACAACAAGTTGATGTCTAAGGCTACTGTAATCCATTGATTCACTTTCTCGAATCCTCCTCAAGTTGTTAGGCTTCTTTTGAGGAACTAGGCTCGGATACCAATTGTTGGAATCAAGGAACACTGAGAGGGGGGGGTGAATCAGTGTTCTGCAATTTTTAACATTCTTAATTTGTCTTTTAAACCACTTAATGAAAATGAATAGAAGTAGAGTGTAGAAACACAAAGAAAATAACCACAACGCTATAACATCAAGATTTTTACGTGGAAAACTATTCAAGGGAAAAACCACAGTGGGATTAAGGCCCACAATATTAATATACCTTTCTAGAAGTATAATAATATTACATGAGGGGAATGCACATGCATTCAAACACACTTCCTAGATCTCACTTCTCAAATTACATTAAGGGCTACAACCCCGAAAGACTCACTGCCTTAAAAAAAAGATTACTGATCATAATGGGAATGTCTGAAATGATAAACAGTATCTACAAATGCCAAAAATAGTTTTGGTTAAGCACAAATAGCATAGTATTACTCTACTTTGCTACAATGCTCTGTTCTGATATTTTATTGAATTCATGAGCACAAATCCTTCAATTTCGTACTTGAAACTGTGTACAATCACTCATACACATTTCACATATATCTATGAATATAAAAAATGATGAAATCAATGGGTCTGATATATCCACAACATCAATTTAGGTCTTCTTCCTGTCAACCCAAAAATGTATAACACACAAATGAAATGTGTTGCCCAAGTTGGCTTAATCCGATCCAAAAACAACCATGTGAACCAAAACAGATTGTCCACACACTTTCCACATGTCGGCTTAACATCCTCAAACACACAAACAATCACCAAAATTACTTTGCATGATCTGCACAATGAATCTCTACACGTTACTACTGATAAGCATTGTTCTAACCAGAAACCTATATATCAGACCTTCCAACTCACTCAACACTCAATACCAGAGGCCATAAACTTGGAACAAGGCATATTACACATCCATAATGCTTCTCCGAGATCCACAACACAAATGAAATACCAACCAGGTTACTGTACACTACCAAATACATTGTTATATCTCACCAGACCTCAGTGAACCTTAGACTCTCTTTTGGTATGAATGAATCATGAGTTGAGGATTGGATATCTGACTCTAGTTGCCATCAATGACAACATTTTAACAACAAAGCAGTGTCTCTTGCCAACATTTCCACACCTATCTATTGGAAAATGCACACTCCAATGAGACATTGTAGGTGATTGAAGGTATTGTCATTGATGACAACCTTACAATCATATGATACCGGGAGACATACGCACCAACACTAGTAGACTCTACACAAACATTCAGAACATCGACACTGAAAAGGAAGATTACCAACACCCTGGCTGACAGGAATTTCACATATGTATATTTTGTATTTAATTGTAAAATCTTTTGTAAGCCGACTTGGTGAATTGTAAAATGACTCATATATGTATGAGATCAATGCAGATCATTTATGAGAGTGAAGTATGAAAAGATAATAGCAGACCTAATATGTGAATTATTGGATAAGGGTTTATGTATATAGCAGAGCTTAAACCGGTACTGAATCAAGCATAGCATATGCTAAATTGAAGCAGTACAGGACACTAGATTTGTATAATCCATTTTTATAAGTCAATGTGACTTCCTTTGTAATTGAGCAGTGAGCTCTAGGCACTTGGCCTTCCTGCATGTGCAGGCCCCTATTGTAAGTAGTAATATTCTCTTATTGGCCAGTAAGTGAATATTGTGGGTCACAAATCCCACCGAGGTTTTTCCCACATCGGGTTTCCTCGTTAAAATATTGTGTTATGGTGTGTCTCTTATGTTGTGGTTGTTATTCTTCTTTGCTACATTATTTTTTGTTTACTGGTACACAGTTTTGATATGATTTTCATGTTATAAGTTAAGAAAATTTTACTACCGGTCAGATACTGATTCAGCCCCTCTTCTCAGTATCTTTGGGAATCCTAACAATTGGTATCAGAACAAAACACAAACCGGCATAGGATATGGGAAAGCTATTTAGAAGAACAATGTAACTTGTTATGCTTGTAACAAGATCATACATATTGCAAAAAAAATTAGAAGTAAGGCATCACCGGCAAATAATTAAGGTCCTAGCTTGAAAGGTAAAGAAAAGGTTGAAGAGGTAAAGCAAGAATTCTCAAAACAATGGATCAAAGAGTCAGATCAGAATGTTGATGGGAATACTCCTCCATCAGAAGAACAAAATATCACTCCACTGGCAGGAGACTCTGCATCTAACTAAAGGAAAATCCTTTGGGGGTTTAGCAACAAAATAAAAAACATGTTATTATTGCCTCGGTTGATGGTGAGAAGTGGAAATTACTTCATTATCGGCAGATGAGTTAAGTTGTGACTTAACTGGAAAGCATTAAATGTGGTAGTTGGAGAAAATAAAATTATAAAGCAAGTGTTTTTGCTCCTTTTTCATTCACTGAGCATTCAAATCTTCAAGAGCGTGAAAATTCCCGAGCGAAGGCATCCTTAGCGAAGAAGCAAATCAGTTCATCCAAGCACTCATCCTAAAGGGAGATTGAGGTATTTATAATTATGGCATCCTCATCCACTCCTGAATTTATTGTAAACCCTACTATGATTGAAGTAATCAAGCGCCCTAGACCCATATTCAAGCTTGTTCCCAAAATTCGCCAAGAAAGATGATACTCTAGGTGCATTTTCTCAAATTCCTAAGGGAGTAGTATATGCTGAAGATCCTAGAATATACATACATTGTCATATAGAGGAATTAGGTGATGATGAGATCAAAAACATGTATAGGACTATGATTTGTGATGTAGATGGTAATGTCAAGCTGGAACATAAGATAGTGGAAACCCTAGGTTTTACTGAAATCCTTAGTGTCCTAGATTTTCCCAAGGATATTATAAAGATTGTGCTAAGCAGAGTTCATGGGGAATTCTTTTGGTTGGATTCAATCCCTAAAATCACCAAAGAAGTCGTTAAGGAAGTAACAAGGTTACCTTCCACTGTTAGCAGACTTGACAGAACCAAAAGAGTCTCAAATGACACAGTGATGGATTTAACTGGTGCAACATTTGATAAAAGGTCTCTAAGGGTAAATGATATGAAGGACATAAATGTTAGATTTATCAGTATGATCTTACGCTACAAGGCTACTCATGCAAATAGGTTGAACTCAGTTTCTAGCCTATGTATTAAAAGTGCATATGACATGGTAAACAATAATGCTAGAATAGATGTGCGTGAATGGCTCAAAGATGAATTAATAGACAATTGGGGAAGATAAAAGGAGATAAGAAAGGAACCTTTAGATTTGGAAATTTACTTGTATGCTTATAGCTGTACATTACAAAACAAGTACCCGGTATTGGTGCAAGAGATTTTGGTTTTGACATACCGATAGGAAAGCAACTATTGGGTTTATTGAACAACATGGGAGAAGACAGAGAGAAAAACATAAATGAACATTTTCAAGCACTGAAGACTTGAATGAAGACAAGGTTAAGACTTGTTGGCATTTGTGCAGAATATGTTGACATAATGATATTGTATGCTATCATTGATGTCAATATGCTAAAGAGTGAACCAGTATATTGAAGTTTTCAACAGGCAAAGAGAACCGGTATATGTGAAAAGGTGAAGCGGTATGTTTGTTTGAGGTAAACCGGTACATTGGTATGAGAATTGATATATGAAGGTTTTGCATGACTACCGGTTGGTAGTCTCAACTTCAGGGTTTCTGGTTGAAGTGTTCCAAGCTTGTGTGATGAGTCAGCATTGTAATGAAGATCAAATCATGTTGCCACGTCAGCTTGAGCATGTGAAGGATCTTGCATGAAGGAGATCGATTCTATCTACCTCAGGAATGTGCGAAGTCTTTGTAAATGGTGGAGAATGCGTGATGGAGAAATACAGGAGAATGGGAAAGTCATGGAAGCCCTAATCAGTAGCTTATTTGACATTGAGTTTATTGATGTCCAGGATAAAGATAATCCCAAAGAAGTATGGGACACTCTTGAGAATATCTATGGCAGTGATGAGCATGTAAAACAAGCTAAGGAAGAAAGCCTTAGAGGGAAGTTTGAAGACATGCAGATGGTTGAAGGTGAGACCATTCAATAGTATGGAATAAGAATCAAAACTGTTGTTGGAGATATCAAGAGTGCAGGTGGTAAAATGGAATATTCCACTATGGTAAGCAAAGTTCTGAGATCCTTATTACCGGTCTATGCAATAAGGGTTGCTGCTATTCAGGAGTTGAGATCAATAGGCAAGAATAAGGTATCCCTAGACTCCATCATTGCAAAATTGACAACCTATGAGCTAAATAGTTTTGAAGGCAGTGTTCAAAAGATTGAATCAGCTTTTAGAGCTTCTACTATACCATCCCGAAAAGGAAAAGAAGCAAGCACAAGTGGTGAACAAAGATAGAGCAAAGAAATGGATGATGAGGAGATCCTAATGGAATTTGAAGCTCTTCTTGACAAGAAAATTTCTAAAGGAACTGGTAAATACAAAGGTAAGCTCCCTTTGAAATTCTTTTCTTTTAACCGGATAGGACATATTGCTATAAACTGTCCTAATGGTGACAACAAGGACAAACCGGAGAGGTTCAAGAAATTCAAAGGAGGAAATCGGAGAAACTATTTTGTTGTAGTTGATGAAGGTGTCACAGATGAGGAATCAGAAGATGAAGAGAATTAAGATATTGTATTTATTGCAGTAAAGGAAGATGTGTCAGACAAGAAGGCTCTTGTCTCCCACTTTGATAATTCCAAAGAGTGGATTATTGACAGTGGTTGTTCTCATCATATGACTAGTGACCGGAGCAAGTTCCTATCTTTGGAAGAATATGATGGTGGTGTGGTTTGCTTTGGTAATGATGCACCATGTATGGTCAAAGGAAGAGGGTCCATCTCTCTTAATGGAAAGAGAAGTGCTGACAATGTGTATTTGGTGGAAGGTCTCAGACACAATCTATTGAGTGTTGCCTAGCTGAATGACAGTGAACTCACCCTAGAATTCAAAAATAGAGCATGCAAAATCAAAGGAAAGAATGGTGATTTGATGGCCACTGGTATGCAGACTAAAGGTAACTTATTTCAGCTCAATGCAAATATAAGTACATGTCTTATGGCTAAGTTTGATGACAACTAGATATGGCATAGGAGACTCTACCATGTAAACTTTGATAACATTGTGAAGGCCAGTAAGATCAAGGTAGTTAGAGGACTGCCGATGCTGAGCAAACTAGAAAATCCTTTGTGCAGAGAATGTCAACTAGGGAAAATGTCTTCCTCAACCTTCAAAGGTAAATCCTTCACAGCTGATAACTTACTTGATCTTGTGCATACTGATTTGTGTGGTCCTATGAAAACTAGGAGTGTGTAGGGAGATAGGTATTTTATGATTCTTATAGATGATTTCTCAAGAATGATGTGGGTCACATTCTTGAAGGACAAGTCTGAAGCATTAGGAAAGTTCAAAGCTTTCAAAGCATTGGTAGAAAAGGAAAGTGGTAGAAGAATCAAATGCCTTAGAACTGATCGAGGGGAATTCACTTCCGATAAATTCAACAAATATTGTGAAGAGAATGGCATCAAGAGGCAACTGTCTACCCCCTGAACTCCACATCAGAATGGCTTACCAGAGAGAAACAACTGGACTATGGTTGAAGCAACTAGAACTATGTTGATCCAAGGAAAAGTCACTCACACCTTTTGGATAGAAGCAGTGAGCACTGCAGTCTACACAATGAACCGGGTACTCATCAAAAAGGGAAAGGATAAGACTCCTTATGAGTACTAGACCGATAAGACACCAGTGGTAAGCTACTTTAGAATGTTTGGTACCAAATGTTATATCAAGAGGAGTGAACATCAGAGCAAGTTCGATGCAAAATATGAAGGAATATTCCTAGGATATTCCACCAAGAGTAAAGCTCTAAAATGTTTCAACAATAGGACTTAGAGAATTGTTGAAAGCATCAATGTTAGGGTTGATGAAAACTTTGGAAAACCTGAGGAAACCGACAGTGAGCAAGTAGTAGATGAACTAGTAGTAACCTTCTAGGAACCGGTTGCAAATCAGCCCAGTACCAGTAATTGTGTTCCTACACTGGTGGATGCTGATGCTGATGAAGATGAGGATGAAGAAGAAAAGCAAGAAGAATTTGTTAAGAACATACCTAATTATGTCAAACTTGATCATGATCCAAAGCAGATCATAGGAGACAAAGATGCAGGAATTCTTACAAGAAGAAAGGTCAGAGAAAACTCATGTATGATCTCTGAATTTGAGCCTAAATCATTCAAAGAGGCACATAAAGATGAAGACTGGATCAAGGAAATGGAGGAGGAACTTGACCAGATAGAGAAGAATGGTACATGGTCTTTGGTACCCAAACCAAAACATAAAAATGTCATTGGAACCAAATGGGTTTTTAGAAACAAGCTATAAGAGGATGGCACAATGGTAAGGAACAAAGCCAAACTAGTGTGTAAAGGATATGCCCAAGAAGAAGGAGAAGACTACGGGAAAACCTTTGCTCCAGTAGCAAGATTGGAAGGAGTGCGTATGCTTCTTGCATATGCATCTTTTAAAGGATTCAAGGTATATCAAATGGATGTAAAATCTGCATTCCTAAATGTAATACTTGAAGAGGAGGTGTACATAGAACAACCAGATGGTTTTTCCCTATCAAAAGATAGTGACATGGTCTGTAGGCTACATAAAGCCTTGTATGGACTGAAGTAGGCACCTAGAGCATGGTATGAACACTGGCACTCCCATCTTGTGAAGATTGGATTTGAAAGAAAAGTGAAGATAGCAATATCTACTTGAAATTAGAAGGAGATCAGATTCTGATCTTTGAAGTATTTGTTGATGACATCATCTTTGGAGGTCATGACAAGATGAGTCATGAATTTGCTGATGAGATGAAAACAGAGTTTGAAATTTCACTCATAGGGGAGATTAAGTTCTTCATTGGACTACAAATTCAACAAATGAAAGATGGAATCTTTATTACTCAGTCCAAGTATGTCAAAGAGGTGTTGAAGACCTTTGGCATGGAAGACAGTAAACCAGTTGGTACACCAATGGTGACCAGTTGTAAATTATCAAAAGAGGATGACTTGACATTGGTAAATGAGAAGGATTACCGATCAATGATTGGTAAGTTGCATTATGTAGTGCATAGCATACCGGACATTGCACATGCAGTGGGTATTACCACTCAATTTTATCAAAGCCCAAGAGAATCCCACTTGGTAGCAGTCAAGCGGATTCTTAGATATTTGAAGGGAATAGTTGACTATGGGTTATAGTATCCATACAATAACGATTTCAACTTGAAAGTGTTCATAGATGCTAATTGGGCTGGTAATGTAGATGACCAGAAGAGAACAACTGGTGGTGCATTCTTCCTTGGTGGTAGGCTGGTCTCATGGATGAGTAAAAAGCAGAGTTGTATCTCTCTATCTACAGTAGAAGCAGAGTATGTTGCAGCTTTTATGAACTGCACCCAAACTATTTGGATGAAGCATGTATTAAATGGCTTCACAGTTCCTGTATCTAAACCGGTAAGCATATTTTGTGGCAATACAAGTGCAATTAACATTTCCAAGAATCCGGTTTTGCATGCTATAACCAAGCACTTTGAGCTCAAGTATCATTTCTTGAGGGAGAAGGTTCAGAACAAGGAGGTTGTGTTGGAACATGTTTCCAGTAAGGAGAAGTTAGCAGACATATTTACCAAGCCTCTACCAAAGGCTATATTTACCTATTTGAGAGATGAATTAGGGGTGTTTCCCCTTCAAGAGATGAACTGAAAATATGTGCTCCACATCAGTTAGGTATGGCAGTGTCCAATATTTTTCAGGATTGATGTGTTGAAGGATGCTACTCCTCAGGGGGAGCAACATAGTGGAACAGGAAAACTTGTGCCTGCACTTTGGCATTGTTGTCAAAGGGGAAGAAGATGTGAAGATGAGAACTAGTATATCTATAGCAAAAGATGTGATTCTAGGTAATATCTTTGTATATTGCCATCAATGCCAAAGGGGGAGATTTTTGGCATTTGTGCAAAATATGTTGACATAATGATATTGTATGTTGTCATTGATGTCAATATGTTGAAGAGTGAACTGGTATATTGAAAAGAGTGAACTGGTATATTGAAGTTTTCAATAGGAAAAGAGAACCGGTATATGTGAAAAGGTGAAGCGGTATGTTTGTTTGAGGTAAACCGGTACGTTGGTATGAGAACTAGTATATGAAGGTTTTGCATGACTACCGGTTGGTAGTCTCAACTTCAGGGTTTCCAGTTGAAGTGTTCCAAGCTTGTGTGATGAGTTAGCATTGTAATGAAGATCAGATTGTGTTGCCACATCAACTTGAGCATGTGAAGGATATTGCATGAAGGAGATCGATCCTATCTACCTCGGGAATGTGTGAAGTCTCTATAAATGGTGGAGAACGCGTGATGGGTTATCGCATTCATGAAGCGGTGAAGAACGAACGATGGAGAATGTCTTGAGATCTGTTCAAGACCATTGTATTCAATGAAATGTGATTAACGGTCAGGATTGAACTGACTGTATTGGTAAACCTAAATGTTTAGGGTTTAGGGTTTATGCTACCAACCTATCTATTTTCTATAAGGTCGATGATGTGTTTCATGTTTAGGCTATTGGAAAATGGTGTGTGTATCTAAGTGCTGAGATACGTGATTCTTGCCAGACCATATGAGATAAGAGGATTGATTCTTGTATAATGTGTGTGTAGAAGGAAGGAACTTAAGCGGATCTGCATTAGGCATTGAGTGCTATTATCAGATCATTGTAATACATGTTGATCTTTAACCACTTCAACAATTGGAAAATCCCTTAACCGGGTAGCCTTAACCAGCTTGCTATAAATCCTTTAACAGGGTGACTCAAACTCATTGAGCTCTTGAAATCCTCTAACAAGGTAACCTCTAAGAGGGTTTAACCCTTAATGGGGTATTTAGCCATCCCTTAACCGGCTGATCTCTAATAGGATTGGTTCCTAGCAGAACCTATTGTAACAGTCTCTAACCGGACTAGGCTCCTAACAGAGCGGACTTCTAAAGAGTTCAAAAGAAGCTTGTGGGTATTCATCCCCACCATGGTTTTTCCTAGTTGGGTTTCCACGTGAAAAATCTGTGTCATGTGTAGTATTTTTTATGTGATGATTTAAGTGATTTGTGTCTAAAGGTAAATCATGCTGAGCTAGCTGTTATTATATTTATGATGATAGATTACCTATTCATGCATAAGGGTGAAATGGAAGTGTAGTATTAAGTTGAGTGGTAAGCTAAGTGATTAACCAGTTAATGCAAACTATTTCAACTGATGACAAAGAGAGCATAGAAAATAGTGTAATCTTAGACTTGGATATTTATAAGAAATTTCTGAATGAAATTGTTGGTGAAATACCCACTGATCTTTACAGAAGACTTGAAGCTAGAAGGGTAGCTATTGTTGAGCTAGATAAGAAAATTTAAATTGAGAAACTACTTGCAGTTCATCCAATTAACTCATCGGAAGAGATTGATCAATTAATTAGTGAAGAAAATTGGACTGCATTTTCAACCTCTCACTGACATGTAGCACTGATGGCTGGCAGAGTGTTTCTGAAGAAACAATAGATGGATTGGACATATTCTTCATTACAAAAGAGGAACAGGAAGAACTAAAAAGACCCAAGACTATCAAAGTATATCAAAAGGACAAGGATAAAGGGAAAGGCAAGATAGGAGGTCCTCCACACCTTAAGATAACTGACAACTTACCTCCACCTCCTTCTGATACTCCACCGGTAGAATTAGTTGACACACAACCCACTACAAAGAGTATGGAGACTCCTCAAGAGGATACCAATCCTGAATCTAAATTTTTTTATACCATGAATATTGTTACACAAGAGGTAAATATTGTGGTAGATAAAGAAACCACCGAGGATAAGAAGAAAGATGTGGCTACTAAGTCACCGACTGAAGATGTGGAAACTAATGTTAGCAAAGAGACAAAGAAACCGATAGAGGACTCTACTGAGAAACAATTAGAGAAACAGAGAATGAATAGTGCAGAGGCAAATACATAGAAACTGAAAGTACATTCAGAGACTACATCTGAGAAACCAACAGTTGAGAGCTCAGAGAAACCATTTGAGGCACTGAAATAGAAAAAGGTTGATGTTCAAGTTCAAACTGAGATAGTGCCACCAACAAGAACTGACAAACCAAAACCTTTGCTAATAGAAATGCATACCCAAACAGATCTTCTAGAGAAAGAGGAAGGCAAGGTTATTACTACAACCGATAACATGGAAATTATAAAAATAGTTGGACAGACACCTAGTACTTCTATAGAAGAATTATGGCCTACAAATGTAACAAAGGTCTTATTGGAATCAATAAAGAAACTCACAAAATGTAATGCACAAGCCTATAAGGCTATTGATGATGCAATCCCCATTCTTAAATTGATAGCACCCAAGTGCATTGTGGATAAGAAAGATTCTTTAGGACAACTAGACACATTGTCTAAATACATCACCGACAACACCTTGACAATTGATCAAATAAATGAGGTGCATTTAAGGAGAAAATGAATAAAGAGAAAGAGAAATTCTTTGATGTAACAATAAAGAAGTGCATGGGCCACATTGGCACAATTTTACAGGCACTAAACAAAACAAGAAAGGAGTTCAAGGAACTCTATAGAGATACATGCAAGACAAATGTTCTGACAACAGATATAGACAAGGAAATAGGGAAGGTACAAAAAGAAATTGACAATATAGTTGATAACCTCATCGGTTCATCTAAACCATTATCAGTTATAGAGCAGAAGATACACAGTCTTGAAGAAAAACTTGAGAAATTTGAAAACGAGAAAAACAAAATAAATTGGAAGGCAAAAGACCTTAAATACAAACTTAACCCTAAATTGGAGTACCCCATCTCTTTGAGTAACGAGATCTCTGAGGCACTTGTTTAAGACACCCAAGGAAAAAATGCATCACCTCACTGGTACTATTCAAAGAACAGAGGCTGCACTAAAAGACAATGAAAATTTCACTGAGAGTATAAATTTGGTATTAACAAAAATTCTTCAAAATGTAACACATAGGTTACAAGGATCTAGGCAGGGAACACACTCCACTGACAGCAAATGACAACCTTCGTCATTGATGTCAAAGGGGGAGTAGTGGGATGAGAAAAAAAGGACAGAAAAATGGACATCATCTACTCAAGGGGAGCACTTATTTTGGGTAAGACAATTTTGGCAAACCATTTTTTGGATCTTTGGATTTTTCTCATGAGTGTTTCCATCAATGCCAAAGGGGGAGATTGTTGGCAAATTCACACTCCAATGAGACATTGTAGGTGATTCAAGGTATTGTCATTGATGGCAACCTTACAATCATATGATATTGGGAGACACAGGCACCGACACCGACAGACTCTACACCAACATTCAGAACACCGACACTGAAAAGGAAGATTACCGGCACCCTAGCCGACAGGAATTTTGCATATGTATATTTTGTATTTAATTGTAAAATCTTTTGTAAGATGACTTGGTGAATTGTAAAATGACTCATATATGTATGAGATCATTGTAGATCATTTATGAGAGTGAAGTATGAAAAGATAATAGAAGACCTAATATGCAAATTATTGGATACAGGTTTATGTATATAGTAGAGCTTAAACCGGTACTGAATCAAGCATAACAGATGCTAAATTGAAGCAGTACAAGACACTAGATTTGTATAATCCTTTTTGTAAATCAGTGTGACTTCCTTTGTAATTGAGCAGTGAGCTCTAGGCACTTGGCCTTCCTGCATGTGCAGGCCCCTATTGTAAGCAGTAATATTCTCTTATTGGCCAGTAAGTGAATATTGTGGGTCACAAATCCCATCGAGGTTTTTCCCACACCAGGTTTCCTCATTAAAATATTGTGTTATGGTGTGTCTCTTATGTTGTGGTTGTTATACTTCTTTGCTGCATTATTTTTGGTTTACCAATACATAGTTTTCATATGCTTTTCATGTTATAAGTTAAGAAAATTTTACCACTGGTCAGATACTGATTCAACCCCCCTCTCAGTATCTTTGGGAATCCTAACACTATCCAGATTGGGCATGTTAAAAAACACAAAATTTTTGCAAAGTATACTAACAAGTTTGGGTTTGTAAATTAGTTATGGGGAGTTTCTAGCTAACAAATGTGGATTTCAATAAAACTATCCACAATGAGACATTTCAATCAAAACAAAAATGCCCCTTTCACAACCCAAAAACATAAAAAAAATCTCCATCTGGAACTAAGACTGGAAAATAAATTAGGCTTTTTTACTCACTATTTTTTATAGTAAAATCCTTTACTATCCATTCTCCTATCAAAGTTCCCTCTTTCACATGGTCACATTGTTGGCAAATACACACTCCAATTAGAAATTGTAGGTGATTTAAGGTATTGTCATTAATGGCAACCTTACAATCATATGACACTGGAAGGTAGACACAGGCACTGACACCGACAGACCCTACATTGGCATACATATTACTGACACCAAAAGGAAGATAACCGACACCCTAGTCGACAAGAATTTTGTGTATATATATTTTATAATTAATTGTAAAATATTTTGTAAGCCGACTTGGCAGATTGTAACATGACTCATATAAGTATGAGATCATTGTAGATCATTTAGTAGTGCGAGATATGAAAAGATAATGGCAGACCTAATGTGCAAATTTTTGGGATAAGCATTTATGTATATTGCAAAGCTTAAACCGGTACTGAATTTGGCATAGCAGATGCTAATCTGAAGTAGTACAAGACATTGGATGTGTATAATCTAATTTTGTAAGTCAGTGTGACTTCTTTGTAACTGAGCAGTGAGCTCTAGGCACTTGGCCTTCCTACATGTGCAAGCCCCTATTGTAAACAATAATATTCTCTTATTGGCCAGTAAGAGAATATTGTGGGTCACAAATCCCACCAAGGTTTTTCCTACACTGGGTTTCCTCGTTAAAATATTGTGTTATGGTGTGTCTCTTATGTTGTGGTTGCTATTCTTATTTATTGCATTATTTTTAGTTTACCAGTACACAGTTTTGAAGTGCTTTTCATGTTATAATTAAAGTAAATTCTTTTACTGGTTAGATACTAATTCACCCCCCCTCTCAGTATCTTTGGGAATCCTAACAATTTGTATTAGAGCCTGGTCCTCTATTTTCAAAATCCTAATAACTTGAGGAAGATCTTGACACTGGTAGAGATGGAAAACTTAAGAAAGCAATTGGAAACAACTCTTTCAGACTATGATGCTGAAAAAATAAAGAATATCAAACTTGAGGATGATCTGAAGGCTGCACAGGATATTATTCGAGGACTTAAAAAAAAATTCACTATAGCAAGAAACAAAAGAAGAGAACTTTGTGAAAAGATGCAGAAAGATGAAGATGAAAAGGAAACTCTCAATGATCTGGTAAACAAGCTGAGATAAGATAGTAGTATAATGAAGAATGAGATGCAAGATATGACTATGAGATTTTGTAAAGAAATTGAAGATAAGAAGAAGAATGAAGAGGACTTGGTTAGAAGACTAAATGATGTTGCAAATGAAAACACAAGACTTAGTCATGAAAATGATATGTTGAAGACAGATTTGATGCATACACAAAATAACACAAATGAACTTATGAGACAAAAAGGAATCTTGGAGAGTGAATTGGCTGCTGCAAATCAACACAAGGAGAAATTCAAGAAAAGTTTAGAAGAACTTGTTGACATACTGAAGAATCAGAAACCTAATGGTGATACAAATGGCCTTGGCTTTGAAATTGGTGAAAGCTCTGATACAACAAACAATCACAATCATAGTAAACCGGTAAGGAAACCTAATGCTTAAAATTCAATGGGAAATGCTTTAACTATAACAAGTATGGTCATAGAGAAAATCAGTGTAGATCTAGAAATTATCAGAACACTAATACACCCACCAGTCAATTTTCTAAGTGTAACAAAATTGGTCATAATTCAGAAAATTGCAGAATGAATGTAAGATGTTATGTTTGTGGAATATTTGGACACTTATCTAATCAATGCAGAACACATACCGGCATAGGATAAGGGAAATCTATTCAAAAAATCAATGTGACTTGTTATGCTTGGAACAAAATTGGACATATTGCAAAATTTTGTAGAAGTAAGACTTCACTAGCAAATAACAAAGGTCCTAGTTTGAAAGGTAAAGAAAGAATTCTCAAAGAAATGGATCAGAAAGTCAGAACAGAATGTTGATGGGAATACTCCTCCACCAGTAGAACAAAGTATCACTCTACCGATAGGAGACTCTTCATCTAACTGAAGGAAAATCCTTTGAGGGTTTAGCAAAAAATTGAAAAACATGCTATTATACCCTCAGTTGATGGTGATAAGTTTAATTACTTCTTTATCGACAAATAAGTTAAGTTGTGACTTAACCAGCAAACATCAAATGTGGTAGGTGGAGAAAATAACATTATAAAGCAAGTGTTTTGGCTCCTTTTTCATTCACCAAGCATTCAAATCTTCGAGAGCGCAAAAATTCCTGAGCGAAGGCATCCTTAGCAAAAAAGTGAAGAAATTCATCCAAGCACTCATCCCTAAGGCAGATTGAGGTATTTATAAGTATGGCTTCCTCATCCACACCTGAATTTATTGCAAACCCTACTGTGATTGAAGTTATCAAGTGCCCTAGACCCGTATTTAAGCTTGTTCCCAAAATTGCGAAGAAAGATGATACTATAGGTGCATTTTCTCAAATACCTAAGGGAGTAGTATATGCTGAAGACCCTAGGATATACATACATTGTCATATAGAGGAATTAGGAGATGATGAAATCAAGAACATGTATTAGACTATGATTTGTGATGAATTTGGAAATATCAAACCAGAACATAAGATAGTGGAAACCCTACATTTTACTAAAATCCTTTGTGTCCCAGATTTTCCCAAGGATATTATAAAGATTGTGTTAAGAAGAGTTCATGGGGAATTCTTTTGTTTGGATTCAATCCATAAGATCACCAAAGAAGCAATAAAGGCAGTAACAGGGTCACCTTCCACCGGTAGTAGGCCTGATAGAACTAAAAAGGTCTGTAATGACACAGTAATGGACCTAACCGACACAACATTTGACAAAAGGTCTCTAAGGGTAAATGATGTGAAGGACATCAAGTTAGATTTGTTAGTATGATTTTAGGCTACAAGGCTACACATGCAAATAGGTTAAACTTAGTATCAAGCCTATGTATCAAAAGTGCATATGATATGGTTAACAACAATGCTAGAATAGATGTGTGTGAATGGCTCAAAGATGAATTGATTGAAAATCTGAAGAAGATAAAGGGAGATAAGAAAGGAACCTTTAGATTTGGAAATTTGCTTGTATGTTTAATGTTGTACATTACTAAATAAGTACCCAGTATTGGTAGGAGAGATTTTGGTTTTGACATACTGGTAAGAAAGCAACTTATGGACACATTAAACAACATGGGAGATAATAGGGAGAAAAACATAAATGAACATTTTTAGGCACTAAGAGCTCAAATGAAGACTAGAACCAGACTGTCACAGGCAATTGTGGATAAATATCAAAAGGAAATATGTTTTGTAATTAAGAAAGATGAAATCTGGATGGAGGCAGTTGTCCCTAGGACTATCTGGGTAACTGAAATGGGCTATGAAACAAATGATAACATCATAGAAACTTATGCAAAAGCCCTCCTTGAAGCACCAAAGGAACCCACTGAGAAAGTCTTTGGAAATGCAGAAACAATTGAAAGTGGAATTCAGTCAAGGAAAAGGGTTAAGAAATATGAACAAACAGTGAAGAAGGGAACCAGATAGGAAACGGCAATTAAGGAAGATGTTTTGAAACAAACTGGTATCAAGGAAAGTGAGCTGGAAGGACTTCAACCATAAGCTCATCTTTCACTAGTTGGAACTTCTTCTAAGAGTGATATACCGACAGTATTCAAAAGGGTAGAAAGGAAAATAAAACCCTCACCGACATCCTCACCTACACCTAGGAGAACAAGACAAAAGCAACAGGCAGTGAGGCCTCTAGTAAAGAAGTTGACTCCTAAGAAGAAAAAGGTAAAACAAGACATTGCTCCATTGGATAAGCTCCTTAGTGAAATAACAGAGGATGGAAATTTGAAAAACATTGGCAAACTATATAATACACTTTCCACTGATGACAAAGAGGGCATAGAAAATAGTGTAAATTTACACTTCGATATTTACAAGAAATTTTTGATGGAAATTGTTGATGAGATACCCACTGATATCTATAGAAGACTTGAAGCTAGAAGGGTGGCTATTGTTGAGCTGGATAAGAAAATAAAAATTGAGAAATTACTTGCAGTTCACCCAGTGAACTCACCTGAAGAAATTGATCAATTAATCAGTGAGGCCAACCAGACTATATTCTCAACCGGTCACCGACATGTAGCACTGATGGCAGGGAGAATGAATGAAATTTTAGAAGAGACTGTGGACCAATGGGACATATTCTTTATTGAAAAAGAAAAACAAGAAGAACTCAAAAGACCCAAGACTATCAAAGTATATCAAAAGGACAAGGACAAAGGGAAAGGTAAGGAAGGTGGACCTCCTAACCTGAAAATAATAGATAACTTACCCACACCTCCTTCTGATACTACATCGGTACAATCAATTAATACTCAACCTACTACTGAGAGTATGGAGACTCCTCTAGAGGATACAAATCCTGAGTCTAAAATTTTGTATACCATGAATATTGATACAGAAGAGGTGAATATTGTGGTAGATAAAGAAACCACTGAGGATAAGAAGAAAGATGTGGCTACTGAGCCATCAACTGCAGATGTGGAAATCAATGTTACCACAGAGACAGAGAAACCAGCAGAGGACTCTACTGAGAAACAATTAGAGAAACTGGCAATGGATAGTGCAGAGGAAAATACACAGAAAATAGAAGTACATTTAGAGACTACATTTGAGAAACCGACAATTGAGAGCTCAGAGAAATCCTTTGAGGCACCAGAATAGAAATAGGTTGATGTACAGGTTCAAACTGAGACAATGCCATCGACAAAAACTAAAAAACCAAAACCTTTGCTAATAGAAATACATACCCAAATAGATCCTCCTGAGAGAGAGGAAAGCAAGGTTATTACTAAAACCGGCAGCATGGAAATTGCAAAAATAGTTGGACAAACATCTGGTACTTCTATAGCAGAATTCCTACCTACAAATGTGACAAAGGTCTTACTGGACTCAATAAATAAAATCACAGAGCGTAATGCATAAGCCTATAAGGCTATTGATGATACAATTCCCATTCTTAAATTGATAGCACCCAAGTGCATTGTGGATAATAAAGATTCTTTAGGTCAACTAGACACATTGTCTAAATACAACACCGACAAAATTTTGACAGTTGATCAAATAAATGAGGACACATTTAAGGAGAAAATGAATAAAGAGAAAGAGAAATTCTTTGATGAAACAATAAAGAAGTGTGTGGGACACATTGGCACCCTTTTACCGGCACTAAACAAAACAATAATGGAGTTTAAAGAACTCTACATAGATATATGCAAGACAAATGTTCTGACAACAGATATAGATAAGGAAATAAGTAAGGTACAAAAGGAGATCGACAATATACAGTCTTGAAGAAAAACTTGAGAAATTTGAAAAAGAGAAAGATAAAATAAAAGGGAAGGCAAAAGACCTTAAATGCAAACTCAACCACAAATTGGACTACCTCGTCTCTTTGAGAAAAGAGATCTCTGAGGCACTTGTTCAAGGACTGAAGACACCGAAGGAACAAATGCATCACCTCACCGGTACTATTCAAAGGACAGAGGCTGCATTGAATGACAGTGAAAAGTTCACTGAGAGTCTAAATTTGGTAATAGCTAAACTCTTTCAGATTGTAACCCACTGGATACAAGGATCCAGGCAAGAAACACACTCCACTTACAGTGAATGACAACCTTTGTCATTGATGTCAAAGGGGGAGTAGTGAGATGAGAAAAATGATCAGAACAAGACATCATCAGCTCAGGGGGAGCATACATTTTTGACAACACAGTTTTGGTAAGATATTTTGGGAGATTCTTGTTTGGACATAATTTTTTGGACACTTTTTGATTTTTCTCATGAGTGTTGCCATCAATGCCAAAGGGGGAGATTGTTGGAAAATACACACTCCAATGAGAAATTGTAGGTGATTTAAGGTATTGTCATTAATGGAAACCTTACAATCATATGACACCAACAGGCAGACACAGGCACCGAAACCAACAGACTCTACACCGACATACAGATCACCGACACCAAAAGGAAGATAACTAGCACCCTGGCCAACAAGAATTTTGTGTATATATATTTTATAATTAATTGTAAAATCTTTTGTAAGCCGACTTGGTAGATTGTAACATGACTCATATAAGTATGAGATCATTGTAGATCATTTAGTAGTGTGAGATATGAAAAGATAATAGTAGACCTAATGTGCGAATTATTGGGATAAGGGTTTATGTATATTGTAGAGCTTAAATCGGTACCGAATCTAGCATAGTAGATGCTGATCTGAAGCAGTACAAGACATTGGATTTGTATAATCCAATTTTTTAAGTTAGTGTGACTTCATTGTAACTGAGCAGTGAGCTCTAGGCACTTGGCCTTCCTGCATGTGCAGGCCCCTATTGTAAACAGTAATATTCCCTTATTGGCTAGTAAGCGAATATTGTGGGTCACAAATCCCACCGAGGTTTTTCCCACACCGGGTTTCCTCATTAAAATATTGTGTTATGGTGTGTCTCTTATGCTGTGGTTGCTATTCTTATTTATTGCATTATTTTTAGTTTACCAGTACACATTTTTGAAGTGCTTTTCATGTTATAATTCAAGTAAATTCTTTTACCAGTTAGATACTGATTCACCCCCCCTCTTAGTATCTTTGGGAATCCTAACACACACAAACCACAAAAATTGTGATTTGTTTTGCCTTATTTTAAAAGTTTCAGTGCATCAAACCCTATGTGCTTTGGGGAAAATCACACCCGTGTCCTTTAAGACACACTATGATTTCCACATAGTTTTGGCAATAAAAAAATTCCTGTCATTTATGCCTTTTCTAGATGGTGGTACAGTTTCCTACTACTTTGTTGGCTTCACATCGACAATTACCATGCTATCAGCCTACCTTTTCCCAACAGTCAAAGGGCTCTTTTGCACGGTTGCATGGTGATGCATGTTTTGGCCTTTTTTTGTATATTCCCTATGTTACCAAAGTCATGTTTCAACCCACGTATGTATGGTGATGGCTATGTTTTGTACGGGCATGCTATTTTGTGTGGAGACTAAATTTCCAATAATCTTCTACCTATAGCATAAATGTGGACATTCTAGTTGGCTTGACAATAGGAAGCTCTCATACTTGAACCTTTATTATTTGTCTTGTTAATATAAATCTTATTAAAAAATAAGAAAAGCAAATGATGACACCATTATTAATTGAGTGATCATTTGATGACTAGGACCTTGAACGACTAAGGCCCACCTATTAATTATTCCATAGTTGAAAAAAAAACCGGGTCATGGTACATAGAAACAAAGATTGGATTGATTGTGAACATTTTTTTTGCAGCTTTAAACTATGTTGTTAAAAAATTCATTCGGTTGTAGGTTTAGGGTGAATAGTTTGATGAATACTAAGAGGGGGGGTGAATTAGTATACCAAAGAATACTGAACTTAAACACTTAAACAATTTAGTAGTAAACCAGTATAACAGTTTTACTAACAAATCGGTTAACACAAATGCAAACCAGATAGCAAAAAAGGCATTCACCCACAGAAGCACAATCACCATAACACAAGAGATTTTGACGTGGAAACCCAAATGGGAAAAATGACGGTGAGATGAAACTTACAAGTAACTATCTACAAAATAGTAACCAGACCAGTTAAGGTCAAACCGGTTAAGGTCATACAATGTTCTTCACCATAACAGATCCTATTAGGAATCTCAATCTCTGTTAGGAGATAAGTCTGATTAAAGACTACCTTGTGAGAGGATTTTAGATCCATAGATGTGAACCACCTTGTTAGAGGATTTGCAAAGGCTTTTCTGGGCTTACCCGGTTAAGGGTTTCAGACTTGTCAAAGATATGAGTAATCAACAAGTGAATGATCTAGCAAATAGCATAGTTTTCTTGGTTAGATCCATGATAGCTCATTGCTAATGCATTTCAGCATTACTTAAGTCTTCAATAAATCCACACTCTATTATAGCACACAGACTCAATCTTCTCTTCTAAGATCGCACATATAAAAACTCATCAACCACGAAAAACCCTAACAACTACATCTCCTAAAACCCTAGACATGATGTCCTTAAAAAGGAATCTGATTTCATGTCGGTCCAATAGGATTACATTGCAAGTTCCTAAGTTCATTGCATCTAGACACATTTGATAACACGACACAAAATCACCGTCAAAGTTTCGGTGGATGGTAAATCATCACAAAAATACCGGTTGGTAACTCATCATAGAGTATTACCAGTTCATACAACTTTACCAATTACCGGTTGGTAACTCATCACAGAGTAACACCAGTTCAAACATTAAACTGATTACCGGTTGTCAAAAAATGAAGATTGGTAAAATGATAACTGCTGCTTTAGTTTCTTCGCTCCGCTTGAGATCCTGAAACCACTTGAGGTCTTCATACTGCTTGAGATCGGTAAACACTTTCTGCAAAACACCGATAGCCTAAAGACTATAATACATAATACTGGTTTGGAACAAATACCGGTTGAGCATAACTCATACATAAAAAGTGATCTCTAAGAAAGTGTGTGTCCATCAATGACAATCACAACATAAACATAAAAAATGCCAACATAGTTGGTACATGCCTATGACATAAGCTCCTCATTAAAGGGATCTTCATCTCCTTGGTGTGGTTGTAGAAAAAGAGAGATGGCAAGGAGTTTGAGCTCCAAATTATTTAGAAGTGCACTTTCAATTTCCTCCTCCATCAAAAGATGCAACGATGAGGAAGAAGACCTCCTATGGGCTGCCATCTAGAGTTTGGGAATGTGAAGTCCAAATTGATCTCATCTAGATGTGGTTAGTCATCATAGATTGTCATCTAGAAGTATTTAGTCATCATGGATTCTCATCTAGTAATTTTTGAGACTTACTATAAATAGAAAGTTTTGTTAGGAGACTTACTGTAATTAGTAATTTTGACATGTGTTATACATCTAGTGTGAGTCATACTTACTAAATTTAGTAAGTTGTCTTCTATTCGGACTCTACAACTCGGTTGTTATATGCTATTCAAAGTCATGTTTTCATGTATTTTTTGATATTTTTGTAAATTTAAAACTTCTTGAGAATTAATTTATGAAAGATATTTGCCTGTGGCTTTTTACTAGTAGAAGTTTACCTCATTTTTCCACATAAATTCATGTGATGCGATTTTGTTCTTCTCTGTAATTTTTGGACTTCTAATTTTTCTTACAATTGGTATCAGAGTGAGGTTATTTGTGCAGAAGTTATTTATTTTGAGAGGTGAGAAATGGAAAGAACTACTATTACTAGGTTTGAGGTGTAGAAGTTTGATGGTTCCAATTTTGCTCTATGGAAGCTAAAGATTTAAGCCTTGTTTGTGAAGGATGGATGTGTGATAGCTCTTAAAGTGGTAGCATCAAAACCTACTTCCATGATCCTTGTAGAATGGAATGAAAGGGATAGTACAACTAGAGAAATAATCTAGTTATCTCTAGCAAATTCAGTTATGTTCAATGTTGCAGAGGAGAAAATTGCACACCACTTGTGGAATAAGCTTGTAAAGCTATATGAGATGAAGTCATTGGAAAATAAAAATCTTCTACGAAGGAAGTTATATAATTTGAGGATGTATGACAATTTATTAGTTATAGATCATTTGAACTATTTCAAAACATCGATAAGCAAGTTGGCTTCAGTGGGTGTGAAAATTGATGCAGATAAGGCATCAATATTACTATGCTCCTTTCCAGATAGTTGGGATCAGTTGGTTATGGATCTTAGTAATTATATATCGAGTGGGAAGTTTGTCTTTGAAGATGTGGTGGCTACTTTAATCTCTAAATATTCAAGGTAGAAGACATCTCAAGGATCTTCTTCAAATGAAGCCCTTGTTGTGAGAGACACAACTTAGGAAAGAGAAAATGCTTAGCATGGATAAACCAAGCCCAAATCCAAGGGGCAGAAAAAGGTAAAGTGTTGGAACTATGGAAAAAATGGGCATGTCAAGAAAGATTGCAGGTTTCCAAAAGAAACCTAAGAGGATCCTAGTACACTAGCATCTGAAGAAAATACCGCTGAATTTCAAACACATTGGAAGATGGAGAGGTATTAACCACTGATCTGAGAGGCTCTTTACTTCAAGTTGGATTATTGATTCTGGTGCCTCCTTTCATATGTCTCCTCACATAGACTATTTTTCTTCATACTAATCTTGTGATGGAGGTATGGTTTACATGGAAAATGACAACCGATGTGAAGCTATTGGTGAAGGAGAGGTAAGAATCAAGATGTTTGATGGATAAGTTTGAAATATTCAACATGTTAGACATGTACATGGTTTAAACAAAAAATTTCTTTCACTTGGAGTGTTTGATGAACAAGGTTATCGATTCAATGGTGAAAATAGTTGTCTTAAGGTACCAAAATGGAAAAAAGTTGGCAATCTCTATAGATTGGTTGGAAAAACTAACATTGGAGAGGCTATTGTGGTATTTGATGCAAAGATGGACTCATTATCAACCTAGCATCAAAGGCTAGGCCATATGAGTGAATGAGGTCTCAAGGTACTGCTAGATAGAAATCTTCTTCGAGGTGCAAAATCTAAATATTTAAGTTTTTGTGAATATTGTCTATCTAGAAAATAGTTTAGATTGAGTTTTTCTAGAAGTACTACTAGAAGCAAAGATGTATTAGATTTAATTCATGCAAATACTTGGGAATATTTTGTAACATCTATTGGAGATTCGTCATATTTTGTTTCATTTATAGATGATTATTCTTGTGAGGTGTGGATTTATCTTCTCAAGAAGAAATCTAAAGTGTTTTCTTGTTTCAAGAGGTCTAGGGCTTTGGTATAGAATCAAAAAGGTAAGACAATAAAATGTCCAAGAATTGATAATGGAGGTGAGTTTTATTTAGCAGAATTTAACTAGTTTTATAGTGAGCATGGAATTGCAAGGCAATTGATGGTTGCGCGGACACCACAACAAAATTGTGTTGTTGAATAGATGAACTGTACATTTATAAAGTGAGCCAAATGTAAGTTGAGCACTGCTAGTTTGGAGGAAAAATATTGGGGTGAGGCTATAAATATAACTTGTTTCTTGATCAATAGATCTCCCATTACTGCTCTTGATAGCAAAATTCCAAAGGAAATATGGAAAGGTAAACTAGCTAATTATTCATTTCTCTATTTTTTGGTTCTAATACTTATTTACATATTCTTAAAAAGAATAGAAATAAGCTGGACAAGAAGTCCACAAAATTAATTTTTCTTGGCTCTATAGAAGGTACAAAGGGGTACAACTTGTGGGATACTGCTTCCTGCAACATTATAATTAGCTAAGATATTTTTTTAATGAAAAATCAATACAAAGAAGTGAAGAACAAAAAGGTACAGAAGTTATTCTAGTAGAGGTGGAAAAATGAGATGATCATCTAGATGTGCTTGATGAAGAGCAACTAGATGAAGATCCAATAGATGAAGATATACCAGAATAGTTAAACAACCAGTTGAGACACAGGGTCAATTATCACCTATTTTAAGGAGATCTAGTACAGTAATCAAACTACCTGTAAGGTACTCTCTTACTTGTAATTCTTCTTTTGCATTACTAACTAATGCTAGTGAACCTAGTTCATATAAGGAGGCTTGTGAAGTTGAATGTGCAAGCAAATGGAGAGTTTCTATGGAAGAGGAGATGGAAGATTTTCATACGAACAAGACATGGGAGCTTGTGCAATTTCCTAAGGGGAGAAAAGCTATTGGAAACAAGTGGGTCTTCAAATTGAAGGATATAACTTATAATTTCAAGGAGAAATTTAAAGCCCGGTTGGTGGCCAAGGGGTATGCACAAAAAACTAGTATTGATTTTGATTAAATTTTTGGTTTTAGCTCTTGTTACTAGTCTTGATTTGGAGTTAGAATAGTTAAATGATAAAACAACCTTCCTACATGGTGATCTCTCTGAGGAGATTTATATGCAGCAGCCAGAAAGAAGGTTTTGAGGAAAAAGGCAAAGAGAATCTTGTTTACAAGTTGAGATAATCACTGTATGGTTTGAAATAGGCACCAAGGTGTTGGTACAAATAGTTTTCTTCCTTCATCATGAGTTTAGTTTTTAGTAGATATTAGGTTGATCATTGTGCCTATGGTCAAAGGTATGATGATGGCAATTTTATTATTCTACTACTATATGTTGATGATATGTTGGTAGCAAGTCCCAACATGTATAAAATAATCCATTTGAAAATTCAACTTCATAGGGAGTTTGAGATGAAGGAATTAGGTAGTGGCACAAATCAAATTCTTGGAATGGGGATATGTAGCTCAATAAATTTAATAGGAAATTATGGTTGTCACATAAAACTTATGTGGAGAAGGTTCTGTAGTGCTTCAATATGCAGAATGCACAAATAGTTAGTACTCCATTTCTTGTTCATATTAAATTGTCTTCAGAACAATGTCCTAGCACAAAAGCAGAGAAGACACAAATGTCTCATGTACTGTACTCATCAATAGTTGGTAGTCTTGTGTTCACCATGGTGTGTACCAGACTAGACATTGCACAAGCAGTGGGAGTTGTTAGTAGATACATGGTGAATCTTGGTATTGATCATTAGATAGTTGTGAAGTGGATTCTCATATACTTGAGAGGCACTTCAGATGTTGCTATCTATTACAGTGGGAATATACTTCAAGTTATTGGGTATGTGGATGCATATTTTGGTGGAGATAGAGATAAGAGAAAGTCTACAATGGGTTATTGTTTCTCTTCAGCTGAAGGTGATGTTAGTTGGGTGTCAAAGTTGAATTACAAGTGAAGCAAGATAACATGGTGTTGCATTGTGATAGTTAAGTGATTTACACATCACTAAACTCAGTATATCATTCTAGAACAAAGCATATTGATATTCAATATCACTTTGTTCATGAAGTGGTCAAAGAAGGACATATCTCTTTGCCCAAGATTCACATTGATGTAAGCCCTGTAGATATTATGATGAAACATAATGGTAGAGAGAAGTTCATTTGGTGCAAAACTTCTCTTGGTCTATAGATTATGTGATGATAGGAAACATTGGCAATGATCTTTCAATCAAGGAATTGTTCATGATTTTGAAATTTGACTCCAAGTGGGAGAATATTGGAATGCGAAGTCCAAATTGATCTCATCTAGATGTGGTTAGTCATCATAGATTTTCATCTAGATGTGGTTAGTTATCATGGATTCTCATCTAGTAATTTTTGAGACAGTATAAATATATAAAGTTTTTTTAGGAGACTTACTATAAATAGTAATTTTAACATGTATCATAAATGTATTTGTGTGTGTCATACTTGCTAAATTTAGTAAGTTGTCTTCTATTTAGAGTCTACAACTCGGTTGTTATATACTACTCAAAGTCACGTTTTCATTTAATTTTTGAGATTGTTGTAATTATGAAAACTATTAAGAATTAATATATGAAAGATATTTTCTCGTGGTTTTTTACAGTATAATTTTATAAATTTTTTTCATATAAAACAATGTGTTATGCGATTTTAATCCTCTATAACTTTTTTAACTTGTAATTTTTCTTACATAGAGAAGCTCCCCACCTATGACTGCTTGACAATGTCCATTCTCCAAGATACCTTTGACTCCAAATAGATAGAAGTTGCAGATTGGGATAACCAAGTCTTTCTCAGAAAGCTTCACGAGATGCTCGATTGGTTAGATGTTTTTATAAGACACTTTATGCTTATTTTTATCCATCTACTATTTGTTCATTTTCTAAGTTTTATTTTTGGTATTCAAAGTTGGTTTCATCTTACCTAAAATTGAAATGTGTTTTAAGGAGCTCACTATTTTTGCTATTATCTACATGGGAAAATGGGCTTTGCCAACCCTAATTAATTGGAGAATTAATAAGTTAGAGGTAGGATGATTTTTTCTTCTCCAAGTCAAGATTCTTATTTTCCACTTGCATTTTCTAAAACATAATGTAATAGGGAAGGCCTTGTATAGTTTTCGATATGAAATTTTTGCTGTTCATTTTAGGATTAGGTTTTTGTCTTGGTTTTTGAGTTGTTTCAACATTTTAGGGTTAGATTTTTATCTTGATTTTTGAATCATCTCTATTATTCAATTATCAATTCTCTTCTCTTCCCTTACTTATTGTAATTATGAATCTTATAGTATAATCCAAAACTTTAACAAAAAAAAATACTCACATAATCTAATTTCTTATCTAATGAGCATGCTGTCATTGAAATAGGATGTTTTGGGATCACTTGGGCTCTGTAAAACCAAGAAGAAAACATTGAGGATTCTAAGGAATGTTAGCATTGTATAATCAAACCCAGAAGGTAAAGGAATTATGTAGCAGGATAGTTGATTATAATTATCTCTTATGATGATTATGGTGATGGTAACTTCACATTCCTATTTTGGTCTACTTATAGTCAGGATGACCCTTCTTCTCAAGCTATCTGCTTCAGGTAAAACTACTTTATTATTGGGTTTGACTAGAAAATTGGACATGACTTTCTACGTAAGTAAAAATATAATGATAAAAAATAATTGCCAATGTTCATTGCTTCAACAGTATTAGTACAAACATGGGATTAACATAAAGAAAGAAGAAATAAATTATTCTAATGTCCACGAGGTTAAATATAGCCTATGGTACAGACCCCTTCACAAAATGACTTTTTCATTTTAACTCTTTTCTTATGTAGCATGATGATGAGTGCCCCTAACTTCTCAATAAACCTCTCGCTGAATAAATTATCCCAAGAGTTGGCTGCCAGGGTGCTTTCATAACTATCCTCTTTGGCCTTGAAAGTGTCATAGTTTAGAATGAAGTGTTTATTAGTCTCAACGTTACTTGAAGTGTAAAAATGTACTCTTTCCTCCCAATCTTCTTTTTGGTCTTTTCCAACATCCGATTTTGTAGCGGAGTTGATGAGAATTAGTTCTTAATTGAGTAATGAGGATTTTGACTTTCCACAGTATATTGCTCCCTATGTACACTTTTTGATGATGGTTACAAGAGGGGTTAAACTCTTCAATATAGTATTTTTCTTTCTCCCTAGCTCTTTATCTCAAGTACACTTGGAACTTATCCATAAAATAAGCCTTTATCTCCTTACTATCCATGGGCATGTGTTCAAGTAGATATCCCATTTTCTAGGCCATTTGTTATTTTGTCCCATCCAAGTCTTCTTTCTTATGCATAATGTGTCATTGAAGATGACCTTAGGCCATCAACCCTCTTCCATTTCTCCAATTATTTTGAAACAACTTATGATCTCACCAAAGCAATTGCTTCTATGGGTGTATCCCCCACTTTACTCAACATGATATCATAGGGGATTGAACTTTTGAGTTTGAACTTGTTTGAAATCAATCATTTTTTAATTTTCTCAATTTGTTTCCACTGTAAGTCAGAGGTGCTACTGGCCCACACTTTGAAACTATAAAGTACAACAATGAATATTAAAAAGGAGGACCACATCTTATGGGTTTTGCATAAACACTATGTGATTTTAATGTGTTACTTCAAATTTTACTTTTTAATAAAATAATTAGTTTGGGAAGTTGGGAAATTGCTATCCAAGCATACATAATGCTTTTGATGTTATAATTTTGTGTTTTCAAAAAAAAATTCAAAAACAAAAAATAAAATAAAATAATTGTATTGTGTTTTCGAATTTATTTATTGAAAATACCAAATGGTCACATCAAGGCCATTCTATCTACTCCATCACGAAGTTGAAATCTTATTGAATTGCACAAGATCTTTTTATAAAAATATCTAGTGGGAGTGTGCAAGTTATGGTTTATTGTGTTATGAAATATTTTAAGTTTTATTAAAATATATAGTTGAAGTAATTTTAAATTGTATTGTGTAAGATTTTATGTTTAAATAAAAATGTGGAATAGAAATGGAGTCTTGGTAGAAGATTATTTTATCATTTATTTATTTTCCTTTTTATTAAAATATAAAAAATCAAATCTTATAAAATTGATTATATTAAAAATATCTAATATTTTTTAAATTTTATTTCTTTATTAAAAATAAAGGGTGGATATTATTTTTTATTGTATTACTCAACATTTTCTTTTAACACAAATAGACAATGGAAATAAAATCTTATAGAAATATATAAAATTTAATTTACTTAAAAAATATACAATAAAAATATTTTTTATTACTCTCTTTTTCATACAAATATAAAAAAAGACAGTGTTTTATTTTGTTACAATTATTAAATTTTTCTTTTCATTGAAGAGTATATAATAAAAGTGATGTTGAGGAAATGGGGACAAGACAAAAACAAAGTTCAATGTTAATAAGTTAGTTTCCAACCATAAAACTAAGACAAAGAACTAAAACCATTCCAAACATATCAAGAAAGATTAAAAAGAATGTAAGTAAAGCAAGATAAAAGAGGAGAAGGAAGAGAAATCTCCATAAGATGCTTCCATGATGCCTTTTGATGCTTCTTCCTTGTTTCTCCCCTCTCCAAGTCCCAAATGAGTGTAGCTCTCACCTTTAGCACTATCCATGAATGCCATATGGAGATTCAAGATGGTTGTAGATGATAAACAAATGCAATGCAAGTGTAAAAAGGTTGCTATGAGAAAGCTCCTAATGTCTATGTAAATTTCACTATAATAACCATGCTCTAATGCTCTCTAATGCCTTTTTTTGCTTGAGGAATGAGGTCCTTTTATAGGAAAAAATGTTGATTGTATGGCTAAGATTGAGTGAGCTTGTGAAGGGTCAAGATTGATGGGTTTAGGATCCATGTGATGGCTTTCAACCCAATCCCATGATGACAAGTGTCAACATGAGATGGCTTGAGAGGAGAGGGAAGGAACACTTAATGCCTGAGGAGACATGAGGGTAACCTCATGTAGGTTAGGTTATTGGATAAATCTATTATCCAAGGGTAAAAGGGATAACCATGGTCAAAACAATGAATACTTGAAGAGACCCATGATTTAAAGGATGGTTGAGTTAGAGAGAATGTCTCTAACCAAAGGTTGAGTTTGAGTTAGCCATTTATGGTCATCTAAGAGCCTTTAATGGTTTTAGAAGACTTTAGATGTTAGCTTTTTGGAGACACAAAGCCTTTAATGGTTATTGAAGACTTTTGAGTTGTTTTGAGAAGTGACCTTTCTTAAGGGATGTACAAATGATTAGAGAGGGGGATTAGGCTAATTAGAAGGGGTTAGAAGAGTCTAGAAGAAGGGTTAGATATACAAGCGGATTTGGTGGGTGAGAAAAAATAGGATTTTATTTAGAAATAAAATCTATTTATGTGTGCAACTTGCATTTGTAGGAAAATGCAAGTGGGGAGGGATTTTAAATAAATATTGATTTATTTAAAAAGGGGAATTTGATTTGTGTTTTTAAATAAATGTTAAATTTATTTAAATGAGAGGAATGAGGGAAATTAAATAAATTAAATTTATTTAATAATTGGGTTATAGATAGGGGTTTTTAATTTAAATAAATTTATGTAATTTATTTATATAAAATAGCAGAATGGGGGTTGAATGAATGAATTAAATGTGAATTCAATTAATAGAGGAATATATGTTTTCCCCTCTTTGAGATGGTGTGGTTTATCTACGATTGTTTCAAAGAACAATAGATAAACATGGTAAAAGTGCCCCAAGAATGGTCATTCTATGGGTTGATATGCCCCCTCGAGAGATGGGCTGAAAATTTCAAAAAATTGGGCGATCTCTTGAAAAATAGAAAGAAATTAGAGAATGGTAGAGTAGATGAATTTAGAGAAAATGGCGAAAGAATGGAGGAAAATGGGGGTAAAAGGGAGAAATGGCAAGCATAGGAAGTACCCAAGGGTCACGAGGTGATTCAGCAGTAGACTATATGTAGGTGAGGAGGGGTAAAATAGTCCTCATTTGTACATGTTGTTCTCAAATTTTGATTCCCCATAAAAACCCTTATGATAAAATAATAAACTCTGTCTTCAAAAGAGAAATCAAGGAGAAGGAAACTTCAGAGCAACATATGACAAGGTTTGATGAACCTTCTACACTTTGAACTTATCCACAGTAAACCAGTCCGAAAACCAATGAATCTTATTGCCTCAAAACTAACTGAAACAAAGAAAGAAAGCTTATGCTCATGTTCAGTATCGACCTACAAGATATGTAAAAGATAACCACAATAGATACCAGTACCTTATCCAGGCCACAGAGCTATTTAAGTTTAAACAATAATCTCCCAATTGAACATCTCCATACATCCCATCACATTGACTTTTACAAGCCCCACATATGCCTGACATACATAAGAATTTACCCTCATCAAACTAGATAGAATTCATCAAATTCAAAGTCTCCCACAAGGAATTTACTGATAGAAATGATTCTTGCATATTTAATTTCCCCCCTGAAGAGAAAAGATAAGAAACACATCTATTTAAGATTGCCTTACAACCCATACTCAAATGAACAACCCTAGATTACTCAAATTGAAGACAATAAATATTTGAAAGCACACTTGAAGACAACACAAATTCTAGGCTCAAAGTTGATGGTTTGTGTATTGATATTAATTCAGAAAATATTATAAAAACACTTGAATGTTCTAAATAAGACTTAGAAAAAAGCTCAAATAAATTTCTGTAGCATTTCTTTACAATTTCTTGCGATCCCTTTTCCTACAGTCCTGGTATCCATTTATAACAACATGGATGCATAAAAAGCTTCGGACTTCCCTAGGAAAATTTGATACAACTATACTTTGTTTCAAAAAGCAGTTACATGTCTCTTTCTGTCTCAACGACTTTTTCAGTTGGTAACTCTTCTGCAATATCCTCTAACTGTTCTGGAGCATCTTCTTCTTGCACCGCATATTTTTTGGACCACTCTTGAAAAACATCATCGGTAGGCCATGAGTAACAAATAACCTTTTTCTTCAATTTTAATAACCTTTTCCAAGAGTTAATTATTTTCCTTACCTCTGACTACAAGAAACCATAATGTGATTTGATCTTTTCTATTTCCTCTATTGTTTTAACAAATAGTGAGGTGTTATCTTTATTAACTATTTCATTTACCCTTAGAGACAGATTAGCTCCTAACTCATCCAGCCATACCTATTTGTCCTTTATCTAATTTTGGTTGACAAAACCTCTGGGAAACAGTTCAAATTTGTGCTCAGTATACTCTTTTCTATATAGGTTAGCCTTCCTTTCCACATTGGCTTTCCCTTCTGCCAGCTTTGTGAAATCTTTGGTTAATTCATATGTGGACTTAATAGTGGCATCGGATCCAACTTTGTCATAAGAAACACACATGAATTCTAAATCTACCTCCCTCGGGATCCACTTATTTAAAATAGGCTCTAGAATGGCCTTGTCCTCATTTAACTCATATAGAGTGTCAAAAATTCTCTTCATATTGATATGTACCATGGGAGCATCAATGGTATCAGCAAAACTCAAAATTATAGCCTTTATCTTCTCCTCATACTTATTTGCAAATAAGGCCTGAGCCTATTTCAACTTCTCCAATTCATGTTGATAAGTCTCAGTTGGTTGAAAAATAGAAGGCATAGGAGAAGGAGGGAATTCTATGATGGGGCTAGTAGGTGGGGGCCTAACTGGAGATGAAGAGATTGCCAAGGTAGAGGACTCACCTCCTTGGTATTGTCCCACCAACTGACTTTGAAGTTTGGCAATGATAGTGTCCTTGCTGGCTACCTCCTTCTTTGCTTCATCACAAGCTTTTAGATCTGTCTCCAATTTGATTTGAAGATAAGCCCTTTCTTTTGCTTCCTTCTCTGCTATTGCTATATTGAACTTAGCAGTCTCCAAAATAGTACTAGCTACTTCCACCACCCCTGTGTCCTAGACTCTCCTGACTATCATTCCTCCCAAGAGAAAAGACTCTGAGGTGTCCTTCCTTCTTCTACCCTCATCTCTTTTAAGGGACCACATTACTAGAAAGGCATCATCTTTACTAAATACCACTCCTTTCATTAGCTTGGTTTCCATTCTAACTGCTTCTAGGACCAATGCATCAGCTATATCCCATTCAAGGAGAATTAGCACACCGGCTTTTGAAACCATTTCCCTTCCAGCCTCAGGAGAGATGGCTTTGAATTCAACCATCATTTATTGTTTGACCTCTTCTTCTATTGAATTTGTATCTTTGTGAGGTTGTTCACTTGTTCTTTTTGCACATCTGATCTTAAATTGATCAATATTTTTTTTCCAAAGAAACTGCATGAAAGCACCTGATGCAACAAAATTGTTGTTAGCTAGGAATTCTTCACTAGCTTGCTTGACAATGATGTCCAACTATTTTCCTTGTAGCTCACCATCAGTTATGTCTATTTTAGCATTGGGTGGCTCCTCTGGCATTCCTTCTTGAGTCTCATTGTAGGTGTATGCAATTTCACCCAGACTCCCTAATTGTATGTATGCAATTTCACCTAGACTCCCTAATTGTAATAATTGTTCTGCCACAACTTGTTCGTCTCCTATATGAATTGGGGACTGAGAGGGAGAGTACTGAGGCTCATTGGATTCAATTTCTTTTCCTACTCTCTGCCTTTTTGGTGAATCTAGAATCTCTATAATATCTTCAATGGCCCTCTTCCCTTTGGAAGTTGAAGGTTCACCTGACACTGGCATCATCACAGTGTATTTAGATTTTTTCTACATTATATATTTACTTGGTGGAACAAGCTTAGCAAAGGCATTCTTGGATAGGACCAATTTAGTCCTATCAGGATCATTCTGCATTATGGCCTCTGTCTTCTCCTTCAGGGTTTGCATTAAAAACTTTAAAATAAAGAATCAAGAATTTAATCTTTTCCTCAAATGGGGTAAAATTGGAAAGATGATCATAGATAGAATCAAATTGGTGGATGAAGTCAAGGGCTCTCTTGTAGGCAATTGGATTTTCTTTCCTTATCTCCTACTCATCTAGACTGAATTCATTCCTGATCAAATCTTCAGGAAACTAAAATTGATGAGGCCTGATCTTACATACTGCCCTCTTTCTAAACTTGCCATTGAAGAAATCTTCAGGGTGGGTACACCTTGATACTGCAGTTGATAACACGTACAGTGTAAAGAATTCTTCAAATTACTTCCATCCACCTTTGGTTATTACAAAATGATGAGCCATTGTGATGGTTGGGAAAATTGTCCCTTTGCCCCTGTTGGTCAACTCGGTTTCCTGCACTCCACCAATCTGTCTCAACACCTCTGCATCCCTATCTTCAATGGAACTTGATAAGGCAATAAGTAGGGGGTTCCTCTGAAACCATATACTCTCAAAATAGTAGAGACTAGATACAAATACATATCTCCCTATTTATGAACAATCTTGATGTCCTCTGCAAACTCTTTGGGCCTAAGCAATTCTAAGAGAGCCTTGGGAATCCTAGGGTTTTCTGCACATAACAACACTCTAATATTAGATGCAAAGCATCTATCAAACTTCAAATAACTCGCTTCCTTTCTATCCCAAGATAGAACAGTACTCCACAATTGCACTTACATCTCCTCTTTATCCTTGACCTTAACTAGGTCCATCTCTTTTGCAAAATAATCAGCCCCTTTGAAAATAAAAATATGCATCAACAAAGAATACCATCCAAATGGCTTGTCTACCTTACCATTTTTAATTCCTACTAGGCCTGCATGGATAGCATCAATGAGGAAAGGAGCAAAGTCAAATGTTATGGCTAGGGAAGGGTTCAAAATTTGGGCAATCATTAACATACAATGGACTGGCATGTTTTTCTCGGCATCTTCCCCAAAAGTTTGACATAGTGTCCAGTACATACCCTTAGCTCTCAAGGTAAATAGATTCAAGGAAAATGGCTCCATTGTGCCAGGGCCTACAAATATTAACCCCCCTATTTTGACAAAGAATTCTCTCAATGGGTCACTCCTAAGATGATCTCTTTGGGCATTGTAAACTTGGGTTAATGCCTCAACATCAATAGGCTCAAGATAGCTGGAAGCTTCACTAAGCTTGAAAACATTCCTAAATTCTTCATCCTTGATCTCAACAAGGGATGATCCCTTTATGTTTCTGATGCATTTGGCAACAGGGTCATAACTTTGTTCTATTAAGGTCAACAAATCAACGTCCATGAACACACCAGGGACCACAAGTTTTCCCACATCTAAATCCCAAATACTATTCATAGGGGAAGAGGCATGCCTCTTACCAAAACCCACTTTAAACAAACTAAGACCAGATATCCCTATTTCAGGGTCCCGTAACCAATTTCCTTTATCATATAAACCATCCCCAATTTTTAGATGAGGGTTCTTTTGTACTAATTCCTTAGCTCTAGCCCCGACATTGGTTGACATGGTTAACTGCTCAAGAAAATCATCACAAATATTTCGGTCCTGGTAATTTACCTTCCCTTTTAATTCTCTTCTAGGTCCCATTTTAAAAATATATGACTGAGCCAATTATCAACCAAAACGATGTTCTAATAGCACAAGACCACAATCTAGCAATTTTTAAGCAAGGGGTAAACAAAGAGCAAGAGAACTTGATTTTTGGTTTGCAAACTTCTACTCTGCACCAGCTCCCTCTGCAACTTCTTTTGTGAAATGATACCCTCATTCAATTGATGCAGGTATATATATACAATAATTTGGCTCCTTAACTATGACATTAACACTGCATGCTTCAGTCGTCCCTTCAGAATTGAATTCATAAAAGAATACATAAATTTGGCTCCAACGGGTTAGAAAAGCTCTGAGTATTTTTTCTTTTTCTCTTTCATTGTTTCAAAGAGTGTAAAGTGCTTGCAGGTTCATCTAATGAAATCACACCAACCGTCCGATCAACTGAAACTTGATTGACTTTTAGCTTTTGACTTTTCCTCATTTGGCGATGGACTAGAAAACCTTTTTTCTACTTCATGGTAGGTAGCCATCCTGCATCTTGTCCTCGTGAAACTGCCCTAGCCATCCGATCAACCGAAAATTGACCAGTCTTTACTCCATCTTAACCTAGTGGTTTATATTACTAACTGTGTTCAAATTGGTTACCGCTAACCGTCTTCACCATTTTTCAAATGGTTACAAGCTCACATCTTTGGGTTGCGAAAAAATGTCAACCATTAGATCTTCCTTGAGATGCTCGTCCCTTATCAAACTATTGGAACCTGCAGATGTGGGTCCTCTGAATTAGCACCTTCCACTTTGGCATTTGATCCCTTCTGGACTAATGTGCCAACCTCTTACTTGCTAAGAGACTTCAATGGGATCCACTTCTTTCATTGCCACCTGTGCCTGACATATATCCTCTTTGTCTTCAGTTTACATCATTCTGTTTGTTTGGCCTACCACTTGGTCGCCAAGTTTGTTCTTTGATTTACATGATCTGGAGGACACGTGTAACCTTTTTATTCATGATCCCTACCTCCTGGATTGCCCACTTGGAATGCCATGTCATTTCATCATCTTGTGAAAACTAACTCTCGAGCATCTTTGGGTTGTGAATCAACGCAGGTCATTGATTATTCTCTAAACCACCCACTCTTTACTCGTCAGAAAACCCATTGGCTTCTGGGACCCGCTACAACCTTGCACTATTTCACAATAGTTAAGACACATGCACCTTGATCTCACAAAATAACGAGGGCTATCCTATCAGATAGAACATGATCGGTCTTTAAACCTCAGATGAAGCATGGACGTTGGGCCCACCAAACTCTTTTGCTATTTTGCAATAGTTAAAACTCAGTTACCTTTATCTCGTGAAACAACGTGAGCCATTCAATCTCATAGACTTGCACTACTGTTACTCTTTCTGCTAACCACTTCACCTGGGCCCACCATCTTTTCGCCATTTTGCAACTTGTAAACCACGGACATCTTTAGGTTGCGAATCAATGTGGGCCATTGATCTCTTTTCAAACTCATCGCCTTTTAGCCAAGGGAGAAGTCCTTATTGTTGGATCCCACCAAACCTTTTCGCTATTTCACGATAGGTAACATTCAGGCACGTTGAGTTTGCAGATCCACACGGGCCGTCCGATTGACTGAGAGTTGATCGAATTTTATAAGGCCCGACGAACATTAGAAAAGGCATATTTAAAGGTGAATAAAATTTAAAACATTTAAAAGGGACCACCTAGGTAAATAGCAATGGGGGAAACACTTTGCACGACAAAAGGACCCATCACTTAAGTGAATAAAGTAATGCAGGATTAGAAACCAAAGGTTTTTTCTCAAAAAATGAAGTGACTTAAAAACCAAAATCCTGAAAGCCTTAGGACTTAAAACAATTTTTGAAGCAACTAGGGCACACCAGACTCAAAATTTTCAAAAAATGTAGCCAATTATGGACTGAGAACATCCATTTTTAAAACAGTGATAACAACGACTCTGATCGGGGATGGTTGATCGCAAGATCAACACAAGAAACATAGAAACTCTAGAGAAATAGACCAAAACAAGCCGAATAGAAAACAAACAAAACAAACCCAAATATATACAAACAGAGGACCTACTATGCATGGATGTCAAGAAAAGTAATGCTTCAGGAATTGTCCATGCACTAGAAATTCCTGTACTTCATCATTCATATTCTTTAGAATGTATGAGTCTTTTCCATTCACATCACAGACCACAGAAGGGCAAACCCATAATGACTCAAACTTCTTATGCTTTCCCTTGTCCTATCTTTTTGCATTCCACTGAAGAACAACATCACCGATTTGAAACTTTCTCAATGATGTCCTTTTGTCAAATAGATACTTAGACTGTAATTGGATCTTCAAATTCCTCTTATGGGCTAAAGTTCTAATTTCTTCCACTTCCACCATCTGAATCATTCGATCCTCCATAGGCTCAAACAACTCCATGTCTTTAGCTTGCATGAATTTATATACTGGAAGAAGATTGTTTACTGGCACTCTATCTTGTGTACCATAAACCGGTTCAAAAGGTGACATTCCAATGGCCTTCTTGACAGTAATTCTGTCAGCCCACAAAGCTAATTTCAACTTTTGATCCCATGACCTCTTGTTCTCTTCTAAGATTTTCTTAATAATGTTCAAGAGGCTTTTATTTCTGGATTCATCTTGTCCATTCCCTTGAGGATGATAGGTTGAAGAGTATGACATAATTATCCCATGACTAGTGCAAAATGTAACAAACTCTTCAGACCTAAAACTCATAGCTAATTTTGCAGGAACTCCAAATCTAGTTATAACATTATCTATCAGGAAATCAATGACAACTTTACTTGTAGCTCTCCTGGTGGGTATGGCTTCGATCCATTTAGTAAAATAGTCAGTTGCTACTATAATCCACCTATGGCCTCTTCCTGATCTTTCAAAAATTTCTCTAATAAAATCAATGCCCCATTGGACAAAAGGGGCTTCCACTGTGACCGGATTTAAAGGTAAAGCTCCTTCATATTTAGCTTGGATGAAAACCTTTGGCATGGGTCACATTTCCTAACATGTTCATGAGCATCTTTAAATAAGGTAGGCCAATAATACCCAACCCTGACTATCTTTCTAGCAGTTGTCTTAGCAGAGTAATGACCTCCGCATACTCCATCATGCATTTGAATCAACACTTTCTTGGCCTGGAATTCATCCAAACACATTAACAATGCTCCATCTCTATTTCTCCAGAAAAGGTCACCTTGAATGAGAACATATTTTTGTGACTTAAGCTTTAATGTCCTTTTCTGATTTTGGGTCATCCCCTCTGAAAATGTAGCATCTCTCAAGAAATGTACTACTTCTTAATACCAGGGCTGCTTTTCAATGCTGGTGATTACAATGTTTTCAACTTCAACATTGTTTATTTCAATATCAAGAAGATTGGATTCAGCCATAAGCTTGGCCAGGCCTAAGCCTCTCACCAATTTGGTGATCTTTATTTCCAAATCAAATTCTTGGATTTTGTTAATCCATCTACACCTTTTGCCTATGACCTCAGATTGGGATAAAATGTCCTTGACTACAGCATGTGGAACATAAGCAACTACTTGTGCATTTACAAGATATGGCCTAAAATCCTTGACAACTTTAACCAAAGCATATGCCTGTTTTTCCATGATCTCATACCTTAATTCTATTGCTTGTAAAGACTTGCAATAGAAAGCTATGGGATGTTCGAATCCCTCATTAGCCTTTTGCAACAACACTACAGCTACTGTATGATATGAAGCAAAAGAGAACAAAGAAAAGGGCTTACTATAGTTCGGGGATTTCAACACAGGTGCTTCTTGAATGGCTTTTTTTCTCTCAGCAAAATCCTTTGAAGCTTCTTGATCCCAACAAAACTTTGTATCCTTCTTGAGTAGTCTAACAATGGAATTTACCACCTCTACAAAGTTTGCAATGAATCTTCTAACAAAATTAACTTTGCCTCAAAAAGACAGAATACCTTTAACACTCTTTGGTTTAGGCACATTGTTTATTACTTCAATTCTTTCAGGGTCTATCCTTACCCCTTCCTTGGAGACAATATGCCCCAACAACTTCCCTTCAGTAACAACAAAATGACACTTCTTGGGGTTTAATGACACACCAAATTCCAAAGCCTTACTGAACACTTGCTCCAAATGTCCACAGTGGCCATGAGCCCTTTTTGAGAAACATGTTAAATCATCTTGGTACACAACCATGATGATGTTAATAAATTCTTTGAAGCCTACATCCATTTCTCTCTGAAATGTAGCTCCAACATTTTTTAATCCAAATGGTATTCTTACATAAACATATGTTCCCCATGGGGTGGTGAAAGTGGTTTTGAATTGGTCAGATTCCTTCACTAGCACCTAATTGTACCCTAAGAAACCATCCATCATTGACAAAAGATCACAACCAGTTACTCTCTGCAACATGGCTTCCATATTGGGAGAAGAATAATTATCCTTCAGGGAAGCAACATTTAAATTTCTAAAATCAACACACAATCTTATGTCCCCATTTTTCTTTCTAACTGGGACCAAATTGGAGACCCATGAAGAATGTCTTATAGGTTTAATAATCCCCCCTTCTCTTAGCTTAGTCAATTCTTGCTGCATCTTGGTTTCTAGTAGGGGATTAATAGGTCTCTACTTTTGTCTAAAAGGTTTAACATCTGGAAGTAAATGAACTTCATGCTAAAAAAGGTCTTGTCTATATGCCTTTAGGTCTTCATAGGACCAAGAAAACACATGCTTATATCTCTTCAATAAATTAATAAGATTAGTTCTAACATGAGGAGGCAAGTTTTTTCCAATGTATACCAACTTAGGGGATAATTCTATCCCCAAATTTAGTTCTAACATGAGGAGGCAAGTTTTTTCCAATGTATACCAACTTAGGGGATAATTCTATCCCCAAATTTACTTCCTCCAATTCTTCTAATTTGGTAGTAGATTGCTAGTGCAGGTGACTATCATTATAGCTGAACATGCCCTCAAGCTCTACCAACCCTTTTGGTATCTCATTTGTTTCCAATTGAACCAAGTCATTGCCGAATACTATCTCTCTATTGTCAATCACCTCTACTAATGCATTGCAGTCAATTTTTTGTCCATCATAATCATCAATGCATTGTATGAACCTAATAATATCTTCATCATCTGCAAAAACTTGCCAATTATACACATTATCAGGGATGGAAGGCCTAGATTTTATTTCCATAGTGGATATGTCGGTTAGTGTTGCATCATTATTTTTCAATGCAACATTGGCTAAAAAGTCTGCTATGGTATTCTTTGATCTCTCTATCCAATTAATAGAAAAAACACTAAAATGTTCAATGACATCCCAAACTGCATGCTTATATCTTTTCAATCTATCATTTTTTGATGCATATTTGGATCTTACCTGAGAGACAACCAATTCTGAATCTCCTAAAACTTTCAACATTTGTATCCCATGCCTCTTTGCAACTTCAAGCCCCAATAACAAAGCTTCATATTCTGCAGTGTTGTTTGTGCATTGAAAGGCTAATTAAAAAAAATATTTAAAAGTTATACTTGATGGGGATACAAAAAGAACTCCTGCTCCAGACCCTTCTTTGGAGAAAGCTCCATCAAAATACATTTGCCATAGACCATGTTGTTGGGATTCTAATTCAATCACAATGGAGTCAGTATTCTTTAACTGAGGTAAAATTGGTTGCACTCTAAAGTTGTCAAGATCCACATCAATCATACAATTGAGCATGCTAGGATCTACATTTTGAATTACTCTAGGAGCACATGATTCTCTGTATAACTTGACTTGATTCCCATTAATTGGGATGGTAGCATAAGATAGATCCAATTGGACATTTCCACCTACTATTGCTGCCCACTGCCTGGATAATAACATGCCATAATGAGGCTTAGTGTCAGTGACAATAACATCCATCTTATAGGTTGCTTCAGGGAATGCTTCTATCTTCACTTCAACATCTTTCATTGTACCTGTCATAGGTACTTCTCTGTTATCCATAGCATAGCATTTCCCATATACTGTAGTCACTGATAATCCTAATTCTTTCATAACACCATAAGGCATTACATTAGCAGCTGCACCTGAATCTCATACAATTTTTTATCAACCGGTTATTCACTAACAAAGTGGCATAAAAAGGATCTACCTGTGAAGGCTCTTGAGTAATAGTTGTTCCAACATAAACCTCTGGGGTTTGGAACTCTTGATCCTTTCCATTTTTAACTGAACTGATGGGTACGACTGTGTTACTGTCAGATATATTAAAAAACAAAGACAAGGCAACTTCTCTATGTTCTTTTATTTTCAGTAACTCTATTAATGGGACAATAACTTTCATTTGTGTAAGAGCTTGAGCCATGTCAAATGTAGAATTAGTGTTCAACTCAGTATTAGCTTTAGCTTTTTCTACCTTAGGCTGAGCCGCCTTCTTTGTTGTGGCAGCTCCTTGCATATCATTAGTATTTTTATCATCTGTACTCTTGGGTACATCTTTAATTTGATCTTTCTTTTCTTGACCCATTTGAGGGGTAGTAACACTACTTGTTGCTTTCTTCTGGGATATCTCTTTTATAAATATAGAACCAAGCTCACCCTGATCACTATCCCTTTTGCTACTCCTCAGATTGTAATTGTGCTTGGATTTAGCTATAGCCACCTTAGTGAGATTTTTAACTTCTTCCTCACTAGGCCTTCTAAGATGAACTTCTTCATCCTCAATGGTTACCACATTTAGAGTAGGATGCCAATCAAGTGTTAATTGTCCTTGGTAGGACCTTTCACTATCCAACACATCACTAAATTCACTTTGTACAGATTCCTCATCACTTTCTATAATGGTTTCAAACATATTAATATCAGGCTCGACCTCTTGTCTCATGGACTCTTCTAGGGCTTGAGCAACTGCACACTGATGAGGAGAATGTGGCCTGTCACAAGCAATACACCAAGGAGTGTTCTCTATGTTGTGAACATTTTTTCCTTTCAAGGGATCAGGGGTGTCTTGGCTCTGAACATTCTTAGGCTTCTCATTCTGAGGTTTACCATCCTTCCAGTTGGTATTATAAGGCATATCATGCAATCTGGGAGGTCTATCTTGCCAATTATAGTGAGGCTTATCATTTTTATTTACCTTAGTAGTTAGATCCTTCATAGAAGTGACTAAATTTTCTATCTTATCTTCCTCCTTAGCAAGTTTGTTTGGTTGTTGTTTTGTTTCCTCCCATAGCCTACCATCAGTTCTTCTTCCTAATTTTCCGGATGCTTTCCTATTGCTCTCCACATTGATAGAAATTCTGAATGCATCTCTTAGGCTATGTGGATTCTTATCCCTTAAAATATAGGCTATTTTGGAATCAAATGCATTATAATAAGTGTTTAGGCACATGTTATCATATAGTCTCATCACCTAATACAACCTATGCATGGCTTTCTGAAATCTAGCATTGAAATCGGTGACCATTTCATTATCAGATTTTCTAATATTATTGAATTCATTTAACATGAAACTCACATTTGTTTTGTTATTGTTTTTGAAAGAAATTTTTGAAATCCTCCCAAGACCCAATGCTATTAATAGGGAGATTCCTATACCAATCTCTTACATCATCTATTAGGGATTGGACAAATAATTTCATTATGACATCTTCATCTACTATCTCATAATCATTTATCAAATCACCATAAGATTTTAAATGCTTCTCTGCACTAATTGCATTATTTCTAGCAAATTTATGGAGTCTATCTCTCAATTCAGTAGGAACATGGTCAAAATATCCTAGGATTCCATTAAAAAATAACTGTCTATACTATTCTAAGTTGATAGGTCTCCTTTGGAAAGGGTTAACAATATTATTATTACCCATGTTCATTCTCACATCGGGGATTTGAGTTTGAGAGATCTGGTTACTCTGATTAATTATATGGGCTTGACTAGCTATTGTTGTATTGGCAGACAAAGTGGGTTGAATTTTGACAGGGGGGAGGGAAACTTGCTAAGGAGCAGGCTTATTGAGATCTTCTGATGGGAAGATGATAGGGGGAGCTTTTAAGTAACCAATTTTTCTTTTAACTTCCTGGTTAGTCTAGCTCAGCTTTCTCTAGCTCCATTTGTAGATATTCTTTCTCTTTCCTCATTCTTTCCATTTCTCTCTCATGTGCTGATAATCTATGGGAGATCTCCACCGTAGTCTTTGATCCTGACCCACCTTCCATGCATTTTTGCTTCCCTTTATAAACCTCATTTCTAACAGGTTGTGGGTCACCAAAAACCTCCTTATTTGGTTGGATTACTGACTTATATGCTGGTTTGGCTATGGGAACAAGAATCTCCCTAATCATAGGACCTTCATCATCACTCTTTTCATTTTCTTGGGCCAACAATTCAAGATCAGCAATTTTCTTAAGAAGCCTATCTCTTTCCATGAGTTTTTCTTTGACCTCCTTCTCCCTATTTTCTTCCTTTTGGGTTCTTAAGGAGATTAAGTGATGAACCTTTCTATTTAGGTCCTCTATTTCTTGGGATACTTTATCTTCATCAAGGAAGATCTCCTCAGAGTCAGATAGGTTAACTTGGTCTATATCAATCAAGTTGATGTTTCCATCAACTGTTCTAGGCACAGAATGTCTGACTACATTAGAACTACTTATGTCTCTCTTGGAAAAACTAGCATGAGATATATCTTGATTTAAAACATGAACATCATCTATATTTCCAAGTAATCCAGAATGGAAACCTAAAACATCATGTTCAGATTCTCGGGAAGAAGAATTAGACTTTGCATAAATAGGTCTATCAGATACCTTACCAGTATTGTTACGTTTCTGCACCCAGGCAACATTTGATGGCTCATGTAATACTGATCTCTTCTGACCTCTTCATGACTGTTCAGGTAATCCCTCCTACAACATCTCACGAGGATGCTTTTTCATGAAGGATCTGGTGTTTTTTCCTCCTTGCATTGTGCTTGTTTCCTTTTAAGAATCGTATTTATTTCACAATGAATGGTTATGACTAACAGAGTCGTCACCCACAAAACTATGGGAAATATGAAAACAAGCTTGAACAAAATATTGTGAACCTTCAGACCAAAATCACACATCAAAATAGAGAAGAAATCCAAATAGAGATTTCCAGACAACACTGATATTTCAATGAAGCACCAATTTATACCATAGACACACCATGATTATTCTTTACTAATTTAAACACCAATCTGCATCTGGATTCACAGAGTGACTTGGTCCCCAGCAGAGTCACCACTTTTGTTGTTCTCAAATTCTGATTCCCCCTAAAAACCCTTATGATAAAATAATAAACTTTGTCTTCAAAAGAGAAATCAAGGAGGAGGAAACTTCAGAGCAACATATGACAAGGTTTGATGAACCTTCTACACTTTGAACTTATCCAAACTTCAGGCGGGTATACCTTATGTGAATTGACTTCACACTTTTAAAAGACAGATCCATAGTAAACCATTCTGAAAACCAATGAATCTTATCACCTCAAGACTAACTGAAACAAAGAAAGAAAGCTTATGCTCATGTTCAGTATCGACCTACAAGATATGTAAAAGATAACCACAATAGATACAAGTGCCTTATCTAGGCCACAAAGTTATTTAAGTTTAAACAATAATCTCCCAATAGAACATCTCCATACATCCCATCACCATGGCTTTTATAAACCCCACATATGCTTGACATACATAAGAATTTACCCTCATCAAACTAGATAGCATTCATCAAATTCAAATTCTCCCACAAGGAATTTACTAATAGAAATGATTCCTGCATATTTAATTTCCCTCCTCAAGAGAAAAGCTAACAAACGCATCTATTTAAGATTACCTTACAACCCATACTCAAATGAACAACCCTAGATTACTCAAATTGAAGACAGTAAATATTTACAAGCACACTTGAAGACAACACAGATTCTAGGCTCAAAGTTGATGGTTTGTGTATTGATATTAATTCAGAAAATATTACAAAAACACTTGAATGTTCTCCATAAGACTTAGAAAAAAGCTCAGATAAATTTCTGCAGTATTTCTTTACAATTTCTTGCGATCCCTTTTCCTACAGTCCTGGTATCCATTTATAACAACATGGATGCATACAAAGCTTCAGACTTCCCTAGGAAAATTTGTTACAACTATACTTTGTTTCAAAAAGAAGTTACAAGTCTCTTTCTATCTCAGTGACCTTTTAAGTTGGTAACTCTTCTACAATATCCTCTAACTATCCTGGAGCATCTTCCAACTATTTTGGAGCATCTTCTTCTTGCACCGCATATTTTTTGGACCACTCTTGAAAAACATCATCGGTAGACCATGAGTAACCAATAACCTTTTTCTTCAATTTTAATAACCTTTTCCAAGAGTTCCTTATTTTCCTTACCTCTGACTCCAAGAAACCATAATGTGATTTGATCTTTTCTATTTCCTCAATTGTTTTAATAAACAGTGAGGTGTTATCTTTATTAACTATTTCATTTACCCTTAGAGATAGATTAGCTCCTAACTCATCCTGCCATACCTGTTTGTCCTTTATTTGATTTTGGTTGACAAAACCTCCAAGAAACAATTCAAATTTGTGCTCAATATGCTCCCCTCTATATAGTTTAGCCTTCCTTTCCACATTGGCTTTCCCTTTTGCTAGCTTTGTTAAATCTTTGGTTAATTCACATGTGGACTTAATAGTGGCATCGGATCCGGCTTCATCATAAGACACACACATGAATTATAAATCTACCTCCCTGAGGATCCACTTATTTAAAATAGGCTCTAGAATGGTCTTGTCCTCATTTAACTCACAGAGAGTGTCAAAAATTCTCTTCATATTAATGTACCATGGGAGCATCAATGGTATCAACAAAACTCAAAATTGTAGCCTTTATCTTCTCCTCATACTTATTTGCAAATAAGGCTTGAGCCTGTTTAAACTTCTCCAATTCATGTTGATAAGTCTCAGCTGGTTGAAAACCAGAAGGCATAGGAGAAGGAGGGAATTCTATGATGGGGCTAGTAGGTGGGGGCCTGCTTGGAGATGAAGAGATTTCCAAGCTAGAGGACTCACCTCCTTAGTATTGTCCCACCAGCTGACTTTGAAGTTTGGCAATGATAGTGTCCTTGTTGGCTACCTCCTTCTTTGCTTCATCATAAGCTTTTAGAACTGTCTCCAATTTGATTTGAAGATCAGCCCTGTCTTTTGCTTCCTTCTCTGCTATTGCTATATTGAACTTAGTAGTCTCCAAAATAGTACTAGCTTCTTCCACCACCCTTGTGTCCTGGACTCTCCTGACTATCATTCCTCCCAAGAGATTAGACTCTGAGGTGTCCTTCCTTCTTCTACCCTCATCTCTTTTAAGGGACAACATTACCAGAGAGGCATCATTTTTACTAAATACCACTCCTTTCATTGGCTTGGTTTCCTTTCTGACCGATTCTAGGACTAATGCATCAGCTATATCCCATTCAGGGAGAATTAGAACACCAGCGTTTGAAACCATTTCCCTTCCAGCCTCAAGAGTGATGGCTTTGAATTCAACCATCATTTCTTGTTTGACCTCTTCTTCTATTGAATTTGTATCTTTATGAGGTTGTTCACTTGTTCTTTTTGCACATCTGATCTTAAGCTGATCAATATTTTGTTTCCAAAGAAACTGCATGAAAGCACCTGATGCAACAAAATTGCTGTCAGCTAGGAATTCTTCACTAGCTTGCTTGACAATGATGTCCAACTCTTTTCCTTGTAGCTCACCATCAGTTATGTCCATTTCAGCAATGGGTGGCTCCTCTGGCATTCCTTCTTGAGTCTCATTGTAGGTGTATGCAATTTCACCTCGACTCCGTAATTGTAATAATTGTTCCACCATAGCTTGCTCATCTCCTATATGAATTCGGGACTGAGAGGGAGAGTAGTTAGGCTCATCGGATTCAATTTATTTTCCTACTCTCTGCCTTTTGGTGAATCCTGAATCTCTATAATATCTTCAATGGCCCTCTTCCCTTTGGAAGTAGAAGGTTCACCTGACACTGGCATCATTACAGTGTATTTAGATTTTTTCTGCATTATATAGTTACCTAGTGGAACAACCTAGCAAAGGCAGGGTTGGATAGGACCAATTTAGCCCTATCAGGATTATTTTGCATTATGGCCTCTCTCTTCTCCTTTAGGGTTTGCATTAAATCCTCAAAATAAAGAATCAAGAATTCAATCTTTTCCTCAAATGGGGTAAAACTGGAAAGAGGATCATAGATAGAATCAAATTGGTGGATGAAGTCAAGGGCTCTCTTGTAGGAAATCCACTTTTCCTTCCTTAGCTCCTGCTCATCTAGACTGAATTCATTCCTGATCAAATCTTCAGGAAACTAAAATTAATGAGGCCCGATCTTACATACTGCCCTCTTTCTGAACATGTCGTTGAAGAAATATTCAGGGTCGACACACCTTGATACTGTAGTTGATAACATGTATGGTGTAAAGAATTCTTCAAAATACTTCCATCCACCTTTGGTTATTCTAAAATGATAAGCCATTGTGATGGTTGGGAAAATTGTCCCTTTGCCCCTGTTGGTCAACTCGGCTTCCTGCACTCCACCAATCTGTCTCAACACCTTTGCAATCCCTATCTTCAATGGAACTTGATAAGGCAATAAGTAGGGGGTTCCTTTGAAACTGTATACTCTCAAAATAGTAGAGACTGGATACAAATACATATCTCCCCAGTTATGAAAAATATTGATGTCCTCTGCAAACTCTTTGGGCCTAAGGAATTCCAAGAGAGCCTTGGGAATCCTAGGATTTTCTGCACATAACAACACTCTAATCTTAGATGCAAAGCATATATCAAACTTCAAATAAATCACATAATTTCTATCCCAAGATAGAATAGTACTCCACAATTGCACTAGCATCTCCTCTTTATCCTTGACCTTAACTGGGTCCATCTCTTTTGCAAAATAATCAGCCCCTTTGAAAAGAAACATATGCATCAACAAAGAATACCATCCAAATGGCTTGTCTACCTTACCATTTTTAATTCTTAATAGGCCTACATGGATAGAATCAGTGAGGAAAGGAGCAAAGTCAAATGTTATTTCCAAGGAAGGGTTCAAAATTTGGGCAATCATTAACATACAATGGACTGGTATGTTTTTCTCGGAATCTTCCCCAAAAATTTGACACAATGTCCAGTACATACCCTTAGCTCTCAAGGTAAACAAATTCAAGGAAAATGGCTCCATTGTGCTAGGGCCTACAACTGTTAACCCTCCTATTTTAACAAATAATTCTCTCAATGGGCCACTCCTAAGATGATCTCTTTGGGCATTGTAAACTTGGGTTCATGCATCAACATCAATAGGCTCAAGATAGCTAGAAGCTTCACTAAGCTTGAAAACATTCCTAAATTCTTCATCCTTGATCTCAACAAGGGATGATCCCTTTATGTTTCTGATACATTTGGTAGCACGGTCATAAATTTGTGCTATTAAGGTCAACAAATCAACATCCATGAACACACCAAGGACCACAACTTTTCCCACATCTAAATCCTAGATACTATTCATAGGGGAAGAGGCATGCCTCTAACCAAAACCCACTTTAAACAAACTGAGACCGGATATCTGTTTGCATTTTTTATGTTTATGTTGTGAGACCGGATATCTTTAGACTATTGGTGTTTTGCAGACTATGTTTCCCAGTCTAAAGCGACATGTTGACCCCAAGCAGTTCGTAGATCCCAAGCTGTAGGAGGGATTAAAGTGGTATAACACATTTTACCAGTCTTCATTTTTGTCAAACCGGCAACTAGCATTTTGTATGAACCGGTAGTACTCTGTGATGAGTTACCAACTGACATTTTTTGATGAGTTACCATCCACCGATTGTTTGATGGTGTCGACACTTTAAGGATGCTTTTTGTGTCGTGTTACCAAGTATGTCCAGGTTCATTGAACCTAGGGAATTGTAATGTAATCCTATTGGACCAACATGAAATCAGATTCCTTTATAAGGACATCATGTCTAGGGTTTTAGGTTGTTGATGTGGTTGTAGCAAAAGTTTATGTTGTTGCTAGGGTTTAAGGTGGTTAAGGAGTTGGAGAGAATATGAATGTGTAGAAGACTGAAGTAATGCTGGAGTGCATTAGGAACGAGCTATCAAGGATCTAACCAAGCAGTCCGTGCTATTAGCTAGATCAAACACTTGTTGACTACTCACATCTTTGACAAGTTTGTAGCCCTTAACTAGGTAGGCCCAAAAGCCTTTTGTAAACCCTCTAACAAGGTGGTTCACATCTGTGGATCTAAAATCCTCTAGCAAGGTAGTCTTTAATCGGACTTATCTCCTAACAGAGATTGAGATTCCTAACAAGATCTATTCTGGTAAAGAACATTGTAAGACCTTAACTGGTCTGGTTCCTATTCTGCAGATAGTTACTTGTGAGTTCCATCTCACCGTGGTTTTTCCCATTTGGGTTTCCATGGTAAAATCTCATGTTTTATGGTGTTTGTGCTTTTGTGGGTGAATGAATTATTTGCTATTTGGTTTGCATGTGTGCTAACCGGTTTGTCTGCTAAACTGTTTTACCGGTTTACTGTCAGTCTTGTAAAGTGTTTAAGTGCAAAGATTTTTGGCATACTAATTCACCCCCCCCCCCCTCTTAGTATTCATCAATTGGTATCAAAGCCAACCTTTCTATAAGTTTAACCACTTGGAAAGAGATATGGGGGAATACTCTATAAGGGAACTTACTCATCGGCTCACTCAGTCTGAGCAAGCCTATGATGATCTTATGGTCAAATACAAGGCATCTCAAGCAAAAAGGAGAGAACATGCTGAAAAGCTGATGGAGCTATCTGAAAATAGTTCTTCAGATGAAGTAGACATGGAAGCCCTAATTGCAGAAGTAAATAAGTTGAATGAATCAAACTCCAACCTGAGAAAGGAGTTGGAAGGATTGACTATCCGGATGTGTCAAGAGCTTGAGAGCTGGAGGAAAGCTGAAGATCTGGTGAAAGAAAGAGATCATGAGATCTCCAAGCTGAAACAAGAGATCAGTGCCCTAACTACTCAAATCCATGCAAGCAAAGTGGAAAAGGAAGACATGCAAGGAGAAATGAACATTGCCATCTCTAAGAATGAAAACCTATTGGAAACAAATGCTGCTATTTCCAAAGAACTCTTTGAGTCAAAGGAAATACTCACTAAGTTCAACAAGAGTACTGTCAAGCTAAAGAAACAGCTTGAATCTGCCAAACTGGTTAAGAATACCAATGGACTTGGTTATTCCAGTCATGAGGAAGGTGAGACCTCTGGTACAAATGTTGAAACATCAAAGAAACAACTGGCATCAAAGGATAAAGGTAAGCAAAAGTTTAAACCTGTTTGCTTCAACTGTGGACATACTGCAAATGTGTGTAGGAGTAAGGCTTACAACAATTTTCCTTATTTCCAAAATGATAAGCCTAGATCCTATAGATTCAATGGTAACTATTATGCATGCAACAAGTATGGACATAGAGCATTTGAATGCAGGTCAGTTATGAACAACATTGGTAGATATCCTCAGAGGACCCAAGGAGTTGGTCCTGAACCTTTTGTGAACTAGAATCACAACTGGTTTAATGCCTTCAATCATCAGCCAAGAAGTGGTGGCTATCAAGTGGCAACCGAATGGAGAGAAAATTGTATGGTCTGTCATGGTCATGGTCACACTACTACAACATGTAGAAGGAAGAATGGAAACATGAGCAATGGACCTTGGAGAGCACCTAGATTGGTCTGATATCATTGCAACAAACCAGGTCACATTGCCAGATTCTATAGATCAAGAAAGGACATATCTGATGATATACTGGTCACTCTGGAAGGAAACATTGATGTTGACACTGTTCAAGAGGACATGAACAAAACCTAGAAGAAAAAACCAGTAGTGTTACAAGAGGAACTGGTTTCTGCACCTAGTGTGGAAATCATGAAACCGATAAACTAAGCTTCAGAAAAGCTTAGGGGAAGAAAACGGCGAAATGTTTCGAATCCCTGGTTTACACCGGTAAAAGACCTTAACCAGTATGTGATACCTGTTGTTTGGCAGAAGACCAAAAATGGTAAAAAGGCAAATTAGGGTTTACGCCCTAATGGAGGAGTATTAATGATGGTAGGTGAGGAATATGCTTAAAAGCATTTTTCAAATCATTTCTCACTATTAGTTTTCAAGCGAAGAAAAGTTTTTCAAAGAGTAGCGCGACGAAAAGGCAATTTGAGCTGAGATTTTGAGAAATTGAGAAACCGTGAAGGAGATTCAAATTCAAACTGCAAACGGTCAAGTGGAGAACACAAAGCGGTGATTCAGCAACCGATAGAGTGTGAAGTGAAGGAGAATTTGCAAGCCCTAAATTCATGTGTTTCAAAAGGTATTTCTCGAGTTCTTAAAATTTATATCATGGCTTCCGCATCTCATACTAGTTCTAGTGCATCTGTCGAGTCTGCAAGTTTTATTCAATGAAAGTCTAAGTATAATTCCCTATCACAAGTTTCGGCTGGTGTGATAGTAGAAGAGGGAATTTCTGACTACATAGATTGCAAGATTGAAGACCTAGGGTCTCTAGCTATCCACTCCAAGTTATGTTTATTTTGTGGAAAGGATAAGAAGATCAAACCGAAGTATAATATTTTGGAGAAGAAGAAGCTCCACAATGTTGTTTACTTCCTAGAGGATTTCACAGAGGATCATATAAGGATCATTCTAAGAAGAGTCCATGGTGACAAGATGTACCTGGAGAGAACACATGATATTAGGCTGTAGGCAATTCATGCAGTCACCGGTTTCTACAACATAGGGGAAGTGCCAGCCCTAAGGACGGTAAGCAAAACTAAAATGTCCAAGCTCACCAGTTCAATGAGCGACTCACGAGGCATGACATTCAATTCTATCAAGGATGGTCTGGTTAAGTATGCCTGCATGGTGATAGGCTACTGGACATTCTCTGCCAGCAGAATTAACTCTGTATCTGTTGTAGTGGTAAATGTTGCTTACCAAATGATAAAGGAGGATGCATCATTTGACCTATGCACCGGTATGCAGAGACAACTCCTGTTGAACTTGAAGTCGATCAAACAAGATAATGCACTAAGGTTCAAGTTTGGACAACTACTAGTTGGGTTGTTCTTCTATTTCCAAGGCTACTTTCTAGGAGTAGGAGATGTCCAATGGTCTGCTGACCAACCGGTGACCAAGCAAATCAAGGAAAGCATTCAAGCAATTGGAACCGGTTACCTTGATGTTCTGAACAAGTATTTTGATGAGTTCAGATGGAAAATGAGCTAAAGAATGAGGATATCAAGTGACATCGTCAAGAAATATGAAGATGATATTTGTTTCACCATCCAAGTGGATAAATGCATAATGGAGGTTGTTGAGCCCAGATAGACAGGAAGAAGTGGAGCCAATGGGCTATGAGGTGATGTACGATATGTTGGAAGGGTATACCTCTACCCTTATTGCCTCACCTCTTGATCCTAAGGCAAAGAGGACTAGAACATATCTGGAAAGGGTTACACTAATCGAGGAACCCTCTGCAAAGAAAGGAAAAGAACCTGTAGTGAAGAAGGCAAAGGCAGTGCCTGCAGCATCAGCACCAGTTATTACTGCAACTCCAAAAGTGACCAAGCGGTCACCAGCTAAGAAGAAACCTGAAGTGGCACCGGCTAAAGTGTTCAAGAGAAAGAGGAAGACAAGGAATACCTCTCCAGACTCAGAAGAAACTATGTCTGAGGAAAAACCAAAGAAAACACGTCAAGCAAAGAGAAAGACAAAGAATGAACCGACGTCATCTGCACTGGTAAATATAGATATCTCTTCCTATAAACCTTTGACACATTGTCAAAGAACAATAAATAATATTAGGAGAAAAGTGCTACATGACTTAATTGAGTATTTTGATGACTTTAATGATGATGAAAAGGAAGTAATTGAAAAGGAAATAATTCAGTATTTATGTGTTAATGACTGGTCACCCTCAGAGATTAAATCTCAGATACTGGATTCTTTAGATAAGTCATTAGATAATATATGGCGCATTGCCATAGAGAAGGAACAGGAAATTAGGGAGAAAGTTTTTGCACAGTACTTTCCTGACCTGTCAAATTCTGAATTATTTGATGTTATTGACCAAAATAAAGGACTCTTCTTCACTAGAAGAAGAAGACTCTGGTTGTTAGAAGGTAGAGTTGATGATGTCAAAAAAGACACTCATTAGTATATGACAACCATTGTCTAGTCTCATGAAGCGCATCTAGCCAACTGGCAAGCTGAAAAAAAATTGGTTATATCCAAACCAGATGAAGTATTTGATGATGAAGGAAATTCATTTGTTGAACTGATCGAGACCATTGATGTCGATACTCTGGACATAGAGTATGTTACTCAGGAAACACCATCTGAGGCAATAGGATAGGAGCAACAAGCTAAATAGGTTGATAAGCAAGCCGAGGACAGATAGGAAGCGGCAAAGGAAGAGGCCGAGCAGAGGAAAAAGGATGAAGAAGAGAAGCGGAAAAAGGGTGAAGAAGAGAAGAAGAAGAAGGATGAAGAAGAGAAGAAGAAAAAGGATGAAGAAGAGAAGAAGAAGAAAGATGAGGAGGAGAAGAAGAAGAAGGATGAAGAAGAGAAAAAAAAGCAAGAAGATGAAAAGAAAAAGAAAGAAGAGGAAGATAAGGAATAGGAGAAGAAGAAGGAAGCATAGAGGAAGAAGAAGGAAGAGGAAGATAAGGAACGGGAGAAGAAGAAGGAAGCAGAAAAGAAAAAGGCTGAGGAGGACAAAGAAGAGGAGAAGAGAAGAGACGTAGAGAAGAAAAAAATAGAAGAGGATAAGGAAAGAGAAGTGGCAAAGAGAATCTAGATGGAGACTCTGAAGGCAACCAGTAGTCAAGCCAAACTGGTTGACCTCACTAGTCCTATCGATGTCTAGTCTGTAAGTGAAATGGAGCTGATGTAGAGCATCAAAGTTTCCCAAGAATGGCTTGAAAACATATGGAGGAAGAAGGAGTAGGATGCAATTCAAGTAGCTATGGACACTCTTACCAGTTTGATACCTGGTACTAACCTTCCCAATACTGAATCATCAATGGCCAAACTAAAGCTCCTATGCATAGTAGTGGATGATCAGGTGCAGAGTCTAGAAGAGGTAGCAGAGGCAAATGTCAAGAAGGAGCATCAAAAAGCTCTTAATATAGATCTGGTGAAGAAGTTGAATGAGCTCCAGTCTGAACTAAAGAAACAACAAAAGGATATAAGGGATGCTCTGGATGAGGGGAATCTACTACTTAGCAAGATCTGCCAACCCCATCTGTTCTATGATGATGTGCTAGCTCAGAAGAAAAAGCTTCAAACGGACTTGCAGTCCTACATGAGCACATTCAAGCCACCTTATGATTCCTTTATAACTTATGGGCAAACTGTTCACCAGTTTCACATCTTGTTTGCAAAAATGGAGCAAGAGATCAGCACCTGGTCTAGATATTTGTAGGAGCTACAACTGGTTCTACTCCCATGATTGCAAATTCTTCAAAAGTGCTATCTAAACCTAGATGCCTTAATAGTTACACAGGAGATGAGCACAATTGATGCCATGGAAGAAAAGGTCTCCCAGATGTAGACAAAGAAAGAAGTAGCCACCTCCCTACTTGAGTCCTGGTCTTTGTCAATGAAACAATTCTTGCAGGGCTTTAAATCTATTTTTGGCAAATATTATTCCTTATTGTCATAAACTTTTATTATTTTAATATCTAATGAAAATAGGGTTGTTCAGCTGTACTTTGTCATTGTTGGCATAGGGGGAGAAGAATTCTATTTGTGAGAAGTATTTGGTAATCAAAATTTTGATATATGCTCTTAATATCTCAATGTTTATGCTCTTTATGCAAAATTGTTATACATTGTATTGCCAAAGGGATAGTGTATATGCTTAGGGGGAGCAATTTTGCTAATGGCATGATTTTGTTGTAAAACACTTAGAGGTCAAAATTTTATTTTCCTCAGTGTTGCCATCAATGCCAAAGGGGGAGATTGTTGGCATTTTTGATGTTTTTGTTGTGATTGTCATTGATGGACACACACTTGCATTGAGATCCCCTTTATATATATGAGTTAGAGCACAACCAGTATTTGTTCCAACTGGTATGTTGTATTATAGTCTTTAGACTATTGGTATTTTGCAGAATGTGTTTCTCGGTCTGAAGCGACATGTTGACCCCAAGTGGTTTGTAGATCCCAAGCGGTATGAGGGATTAAAGCGGCATAACACATTTTTACCAGTCTTCATTTTTGTCAAACTGGCAACGGTATTTTGTATGAACCGGTAATACTCTGTGATGAGTTACTATCCACTGATTGTTTGATGGTGCCAACACTTTAATGGTGCTTTCTGTGTCATGTTCCCAAGTATGTCTAGGTTCATTGAACCTAGGGAATTGTAATGTAATCCTATTGTACCGACATGAAATCAGATTCCTTTATAAGGACATCATGTTTAGGGTTTTAGGTTGTTGATGTGGTTGTAGAAAAAGTTTATGTTGTTGCTAGGGTTTAAGGTGGTTGAGGAGTTGGAGAGAATATGAATGTGTAGAAGGCTGAAGTAATGCTGGAGTGCATTAGGAATGCGCAATCAAGGATCTAACCGAGCAGTCTGTGCTATTAGCTAGATCAAACACTTGTTGATTACTTACATCTTTGACAAGTCTGTAGCCCTTAACTGGGTAGGCCCAAAAGCCTTTTGTAAATCCTCTAACAAGGTGGTTCACATTTGTGGACCTAAAATCCTCTAGCAAGGTAGTCTTTAATCGGACTTATCTCCTAACAGAGATTGAGATTCCTAACAAGATCTATTCTGGTAAAGAACATTGTAAGACCTTAACCGGTCTGGTTCCTATTCTATAGATAGTTACTTGTGAGTTCCATCTCACCGTGGTTTTTCCCATTTGGGTTTCCACGTCAAAATCTCATGTGTTATGGTGTTTGTGCTTTTGTGGGTGAATGCATTATTTGCTATTTGGTTTGTATGTGTGCTAACCGGTTTGTCTGCTAAACTGTTTTACCGATTTACTGTCAATCTTGTATAGTGTTTAAGTGCAAAGATTTTTGGCATACTAATTCACCCCCCCTCTTAGTATTCATCAATATCCCTATTTTAGGGTCCCTCAACCAATTTCCTTTATCATATAAACCATCCCCAATTTTCAGACGGGGGTTCTTTGGTACTAATTCCTTAGCTCTAGCTCCGACATTGGTCGACATGGTTAACTGCTGAAGAAAATCATCACAAATATTTTGGTCCTAGTAATTTACCTTCCCTGTTAATTCTCTTTTGGGTCCCATTTTAAAAATATGTGACTGAGCCAATTATCAATCAAAATGATGTTCTAATAGCACAAGACCACAATTTAGCAATTTTTAAGCAAAGGGTAAACAAAGAACAAGAGAACCTGATTTTTGGTTTGCAAACTTCTGCTCTACACCAGCTCCCTCTGCAACTTCTTCTGTGAAATGATACCCTCATTAAATTGATGTAGGGATATATATATATGGCAATTTGGCTACTTAACTGTGCAATTAACACTGCATGCTTCAACCATCCCTTCACAATTGAATTCATAAAAGAATTCATAAGTTTGGCTCCAACAGGTCAGAAAAGCTCTGAGTATTTTTGCTTTTTCTCTTTTGCTATTTCGCAGAGCATAAAGCGCTTGCAGGTTCATCTAACAAAATCATGCCAACTGTTCGATCAACTAAAACTTGATCGACTTTTATCTTTTGACTTTTGCTCATTTGGCGAAGGACTGAAAAACCTTTTCGCTACTTCGTGGTAGGTAACCATCCTGCATCTTGTCCTCGCAAAACTGCGCTAGCCATCTAATCAACTAAAAATTGATTGGTCTTTACTCCATCTTAACCTGGCAGTTTATATTAGTAACCATGTTCAAACTGGTTACCACTAACCATCTTTTCCATTTCACAAATGGTAACAAGCTCACATCTTTGGGTTGCGAAAAAATGCCTGCCATCAGATCTTTCTTGAGATGCTCATCCCTTATCAAACTGTTGGAACCTACAGATGTGGGCCCTCTAAATTAGCGCCTTCCACTTCGGCATTCGATCCCTTCTGGACCAACGGGTCAACCTCTTACTTGCTGAAAGACTTTAGCGGGATCCACTTCTTTCATTGCCACCTGTGCCTGACATATATCCTCTTTGTCTTCAGTTTACGTCATCCTATTTGTTGGGCCTACCACTTGGTTGCCAAGTTTGTTCTTTGATTTACGTGATTTGGAAGACACGTGTAACCTTTCTATTCATGATCCCTACCTCCTGGACTGCCCACTTGGAATGCTATGTCATTTCGCCATTTCGCGAAAACTAACTCTTGAGCATCTGTGGGTTGTGAATCAACACAGGCCATTGATTATTCTCTGAACCACCCACTCTTTACTCATGAGAAAACCTGCTAGCTTCTGGGACCCACCACAACCTTTTGCTATTTCGCAATAGTTAAGACACGTGCACCTTCATCTCATAAAATAATGAGGGTCATTCGATTAGATAGAACATGATCGGTCTTTAAACCTCACATGAAGCTTGGACGTTGGGACCACCAACCTCTTTTGCTATTTTGCAATAGTTAAAACTCAGTTACCTTTATCTTGCAAAACAACGCAAGCCGTCCGATCTTAGAGACTTGCATTGTTGTTACTCTTTTTGCTAACCACTTCACTTGGGCCCACCATCTTTTCGTCATTTTGCAACTTGTAAACCACAGGCATCTTTAGGTTGCGAATCAACATAGGCCATTGATCTCTTTTCAAACTGATCGCCTTTTAGCCAAGGGAGAAGTCCTTATTGCTGGGTCCCACCAAACCTTTTCGCTATTTCACAATAGGTAACTTTTGGGCACATTGAGTTCGTAAATCCATGTGGGCCGTCTGATTGATTGAGAGTTGATCGACTTTTATAAGGCCTGACGAACATTAAAAAAGGTTTTTTCTCAAAAAATGAAGCGACTTAAAAACCAAAACCCTGAAATCCTTAGGATTTAAAATTTGTTTTGAAGCAACTAGGGCACACTAGACTCAAAATTTTCAAAAAACCTAGCCAATTATGGATTGAGAACATCCATTTTTAAAACAGTGATAACAGTACTCGTGTCCATAGCAATCTAGAGCCTCTGACAGCGACCTGTGCAACAGTTTAGGAGAGTGAAAATGGTGTTTCCCATTGTCAATCATCGATTGGAGCACATGTGGAGGTATACACAGCCAACTTGTTAGGATTCCCAAAGATACTGAGAGGGGGAGGTGAATCAATATCTAATCGGTATATAAATTTACTTGACTTAAAACATGAAAAGCATATTAAAACTGTGTACTGGTAAACCAGAAATAATGCAGTAACTAAGAACAATAACAAAAACATGAGAAGCACACAATAACACAATATTTTAATGAGGAAACCCAGTGTGGGAAAAACCTTGGTGGGATTTGTGACCCACAATATTCGCTTACTGGCCAATAGGGGAATATTACTTTTACGATAGGAGCCTGCACATGCAGGAAGGCTAAGTGCCTAGAGCTCACTACTCAATTACAAAAGAAGTCACACTAACTTACAAAGATGGATTATACTAATCCAATGTCTTGTACTACTTCAGATTAGCATCTGCTATGCCAGGTTTAGTACAGGTTTAAGCTCTGCTACATACATAAACCCTTAATCAGTAATTCGCATATTAGGTCTGCATAATTTTGCCTGTATCCTTATTACAAAATGATCTACAATGATCTTATACATATATGAGTCATATTACAACTCGCCATGTCAGCTTACAATGATTTTACAATTAATTACAAAATACATTTTAAACAAAATTGAAGTCGGCCAAGGTGTCGGTATCCTTCCTTTCACTATCGGTGTTCTGTATGCCGGTGTAGAGTCTGTCAGTGTTGGTGCCGGTATCTTTGTCTTGCCGGTGTCATATGATTGCAAGGTTGCCATCAATGACAAAACCTTCAATCACCTACAATTTCTCATTGGAGTGTGCATTTGCCAACAATCTCCCCCTTTGGCATTGATGGCAACACTCATGAGAAAAATCAAAAGTGTCCAAAATAATATCCAAAAAATAGTCTACCAAAATTGTCTTACCAAAACTATGTGCCAAAAAATGTATGCTCCCCCTGAGCAGATGATGTCCTTTCTTCTGACCATTTTTATCATCCCACTACTCCCCCTTTGACATCAATGACAAAGGTTGTCATTCGGTGTCAGTGGAGTCTGACCTGTATTCTTGTAACTGGTGGGTTACAATCTGAAAGATATCTGTCAAAATCAAATTTATACCATTATTGAATGTTTTGTTGTCTTTTATTGCCTCTTGAGTTCTCTGCACTGTATTGGTGAGTATGTGCATTTTCTCTTCCTGTGTCTTCAGTCCGGGAAACAGAGCCTCAGATATTTCTTTTCTTAAAGAAATAAGGTATTCTAGTCTTGGACTAAGTTTGCATTTCAAGTCCTTTGCTTTATCCTTTATTTCATATTTGTTATTTTCTAGTTTCTTGATTTTCTCTTCTTGTTCTACAATCTTCTTCTCTAACTCAAAAAATGAATCCTATGCACCTATCAGATTGTCAGCAATATTGTTTATCTCATTTTGCGCTTTGTTGATCTCCTTGTCAAGATCCTCTGTCAAAATATTTGTTTTACAAGTGTCTCTATACAGTTTCTTGAAGTCAAAAATTATTTCCCCAAGTTCCGGTAAAAGAGTATCCATTTTCTCTTTATTCTTATTTACAATATCCTCAAAGAGTTTCTCTTTTTCCTTTATCATTCTTTCCTTAAATGTATCCTCATTTATTTGATCAATAGTCAATAAGTTACCGGTGATGAACTTAGACAATGTGTCTAGTTGACCTAAAGAATCCTTATTATCAACTGTGCACTTAAGTGCAATCAATTTAAGAATTGGTATTGTATCATCAATAGCCTTAAAGGCTTGTGCATTGCATTCTGTGATCTTCTTTATTGAATCTAATAAGACCTTTGTTACATTTTTAGGTCTAAATTATGTCATAGATGTACTAGATATTTGTCCAACAGTCTTTACAATAGCCATGCTACTGGTTGTGGTAATTACCTTGCTTGTTTCAACCTCTGGTAGGTCAATCTGTGTTTGCATTTCTATTAGTAGGGGTTTGGGCTTTTCAGTTTGTGCCGGTGGCACTATCTCTATCTGAACTTGAGCTTCAACGTATGTTGGTTTTGGTTTCTCTATCTGTATCTTAGAGGGTTTCTCTAAGCTTTTAACTGCCGGTTTCTCAGATGTAATCTCAATTTGTACCTCTGAACGTTCTTTAGATGGTTTTTCTATTGAATCTACCAGTTTCTCTATGGTATCCTTTGCCAGTTGCTCTTCCTATGTAGGTTTTTCTATGTTTATCTCAACCTTTGCAGCCGGTGACTTAGTAGTCACATCTTTCTTCTTATCCTTAGTGATTTCTCTATCAACCACGACATTAAATACCTATGTGTCTACATTTACCGTATACAAAATTTCAGAATCAAGATTTGTATCCTCTACCATAGTCTCCATACTCTCTATGGCCAGTTGTTTGTCAGTAGTGTCTACCGGTGGAGTATCTGATAGAGGTGGGGGCACATTGTCCGTTATTTTCAGGCTTGGTGGTCCACCTACCTTACCTTTCCCCTTATCTCTGTCCTTTTGATATACTTTGATAGTTTTTGGCCTAAGTAATTCTTCCTCTTTTTCTTTTTCCACAAAGAATATATCCCATGCATCTGTTGTTTCCTTAGATACTTCATTTACTCTACCAGCCATTAGTGCTACATACCAGTGAGCAGTGGAGAATACTATCCGGTTAGCCTCACTAATTAATTTGTCTATTTCATCAGGTGAGTTAACTAGATACACTGCAAGTAATTTTCAATCTTAATCTTCTTATCCAGCTCAACGATGGCTAATCTTCTAGCTTCTAATCTTCTTTACAGATCATTTGGAATTTCACCAACAACTTCCATTAAGAATTTCTTGTATATATCTAAGTGTAAAATTACACTATTTTCTATTCTTTCTTTGTCATCTACGGAGAATGTGTTATACAGTTTGCTGATGTTTTTCAACTTACCATCCTCTGTTATTTCGCTAAGAAGTTTGTCTAGAGGAGCAATAGTCTGTTTCACCTTCTTCTTCTTAGGAGTCATTTTCTTCATCGAAGGCCTTACTGCTTGTTTCTTCTGTCTTGTTCTTTTTGGTGTAGGAGAGGGTGCCGATGAGGGTTTTCTTTTCCTTTCAACCCTCTTAAATACTACCAATATATCACTCTCAGAAGAAGTTCCAACCGGTGAAAGATGATTTTCCAGTTGAAGTTCTTCCAACTCACTTTCAATTATACCAGTTTCTTTTAACACATCTTCCTTAATTGCCTTTGTCTGCTGGGTTCCTTTCCTTACGGTTGCTTCAACCTTCTTAACCCTTTTTCCTTGATTAAATTCCACTTTCTATTGTTTCAGCACTTCCAAAAACTTCCTCTTCCGGTTCCTTGGGTGCTTCAAGGAGGGATTTTGCATAAGTTTCTATGATGTTGTCATCCATTTCATAGCCCATTTCAGTTACCCAAATAGTTCTAGGGACAACTGCTTCCATCCAAATTTCATCTTTCTTGATCACAAAACATATTTCTTTTTGATACTTATCCACAATAGCTTGTGATAGTCTTACTCTGGTTTTCATTCGAGCCTTTAATTCTTGAAAATACTCATGTAGGTTTTTCTCCCTATTCTCTCTCATATTGTTTAGTAAATCTAATAGTTGTTTTCCTACCAGTATGTCAAAACCAAAATCTCTAGCACCAATACCAGGCACTTGTTTGGTTATGTACAACATCAAACAAACAAGTAAGTTTCCAAATCTGAATGTTCCTTTCTTATCTCTTTTAATCTTTCCCAAATTGTCTATCAACTCATATTTAAGCCATTCACATATGTCTATCCTTGCATTATCATTGATCATATCATAGGCACTCTTGATACATAGGCTAGAAACTAAGTTTAACCTATTTGCATTTGTAGCCTTATAACCTAAGATCATACTGATAAATCTTACATTTATATCTTTTACATTGTTTACCCTTAGAGATCTTTTATCAAATGTTGCACCAGTTAGGTTTATCACTGTGTCATTTGAGACCTTCTTTGTTTTGTCCGGTCTATTACTGGTGGAGGGTAACCCTGTTACAACTTTTACTGCTTCTTTTGTGATTTTATAATTTGAGTCCAACTAGAAAAATTCACCATGCACTCTTCTTAACACAATCCTTATGATATCCTTGGGAAAATCTGGGATACTAAGAATTTCAGTGAAACCTAGGGTTCCCACTATCTTATGTTCAGGCTTGACATTTCCAGATTCATCATAAATCACAGTTTTAAACATGTTCCTAATCTCATCATCACCTAATTCCTCAATATGATAGTGTATATACATCCTAGGGTCTTCAGCATATACTACTCCCTTAGGGATTTGCAAAAATGCACCTATGCTATCATCTTTCTTTGTAATTTCGGGAACTAGCTAGAATATGGGTCTATGGTGCTTAACAACTTCAACAATAGTAGGGTTTGCAATAAATTCAGGAGTGGATGAAGATTCCATAGCTATAAATACCTCAATCTGCCTTGAGGATGAATGCTTTAATGGATAGCTTCACTTCTTCACTTGGAATGCCTTCGCTTGGGAATTTTCACGCTCTCGAAGATTTGAATGTTTGGTGAATGAAAAAGGAGCAAAAACACTTGCTTTATAATGTTATTTTCTCCAACTACCATATTTAATGCTTGTCGGTTAAGTCACAACTTAACTCATCTTCCGATATAGAAGTAATTTCAACTTCTTACCATCAACCAAGGGAATAATAGCATGTTTTTCATTTTGTTGCTAAAACCCCCAAAAAGATTTGCTTCAGTTAGATGAAGATTCTCCTATCGGTGGAGTGTTACTCTGTTTTTCTGGTGGAGGAGTATTCCCATCAATATTTTGATCTGACTTTCTGATCCATTGTTTTGAGAATTCTTTCTTTACCTCTTCAACTTTTTATTTACCTTTCAAACTCAGACCTTTATTGTTTACCGGTGATGTCTTGCTTCTACAAAATTTAGCAATATGTTCAATTTTGTTACATGCATAACAAGTCACATTGTTTTTCTGAATAGCTTTCCCATATCCTATGTCGGTATGTGTTCTGCATTGATTAGATAAGTGTCCAAATCTTCCACAAACATAACATCTTACATTTATTCTACAATTTTTTGAATTATGACCAACTTTGTTGCATTTTGAATATTGACCGGTGGGTGTATTAGTGTTCTGATAATTTCTAGATCTACACTGATTTTCTCTATGACCATACTTGTTACAGTTAAAGCATTTGCCATTAAATTTGTAATTAGTAGGTTGCCTTACCAGTTTGTTGTGATTATGATTATTTGTAGTACCGGAGCTTTCACCAACTTCAAAGCCAAGGTCATTTGTATCACCATTAGGTTTCTGATTCTTCAGCATGTCACCAAGTTCTTCTAAACTTTTCTTGAATTTCTCCTTGTGTTGATTTGCAGTAGTCAGTTTATTCTCCAAGATTCCTTTCTATCTCACGAGTTCAGGTCTATCATTTTGTGTGTGCATTAGATCTGTCTTCAACATATCATTTTCATGACTGAGTCTTGTGTTTTCATTTCCAACATTATTTAGTTTTCTAACCAAGTCTTCTTCATTTCTCTTTCTATCTTCAATTTCTTTACAGAATCTCATAGTCATATCCTGCATCTCATTCTTTGTTGTACTGATTTCTTGTCTTAGCTTGTTTACCAGATCATTAAGAGTTTCCTTTTCATCATTCTTATTCTGCATCTTTTCACAAAGTTCTCTCCTCTTGTTCCTTGCAATAGTAAAGTTTTCTTGAAGTGCTTGAATAATATCTTGAGCAGCCTTTAGATCATCTTCTAGTTTGATATTCTTCACCTTTTCTGCATCATAGTCTATAAGAGTTGTTTCCAATTGCTTTCTTAAGTTTTCCATCTCTATTGGTGACAAGATCTTCCTCAAGCTATTAGGCTTTTGAAAATAAAGGACCAAGCTCTAATACAAATTGATAGGATTCCCAAAGATACTGAGAGGGGGGGTGAATCAGTATCTAACTGGTATATAAATTTACTTGACTTAAAACATGAAAAGCATATTAAAATTGTGTACTGGTAAACCAGAAATAATGTAGTAACTAAGAACAATAACAAAAAAATGAGAAGCACACCATAACACAATATTTTAATGAGGAAACCCAGTGTGGGAAAAACCTCGGTGGGATTTGTGACCCACAATATTCGCTTATTGGCCAATAAGAGAATATTACTTTTACAATAGGGGTTTGCACATGCAGGAAGGCCAAGTGCCTAGAGCTCACTGCTCAATTACAAAAGAAGTCACACTGACTTACAAAGATGGATTATACTAATCCAATGTCTTGTACTACTTTAGATTAGCTTCTACTATGCCAGGTTCAGTACCAGTTTAAGCTCTGCTACATACATAAACCCTTAACCAGTAATTCACATATTAGGTCTACATAATTTCGCCTATATCCTTATTACAAAATGATCTACAATGATCATACATATATGAGTCATATTACAACTCGCCATGTCGGCTTACAATAATTTTATAATTAATTACAAAATACATTTTAAACAAAATTGAAGTCAGCCAAGGTGCCGGTATACTTCCTTTCACTGCCTATGTTCTGTATGCCGGTGTAGAGTTTGTCGGTGTTGGTGTCCGTATCTTTGTCTTGCCGGTGTCATATGATTGCAAGGTTGCCATCAATGACAAAACCTTCAATCACCTAAAATTTCTCATTGTAGTGTACATTTGCCAACACAACTAAGTATGGTCCCCTAGTTAGTCTAATTCTAAATTTTGCCTTGTGACATCATTTATTGCATTTAATAGCTAGGGGAAAAATTCGGAGGACAAAGACGCTAAAACATTGTTTTAGCACTATTTCTAATATAGTGCTATTGTTTTGGTAGTTTTAGTGCATTTGTCAGTTTGGGTGAATGAGTTTAGTATAGCGCATGTGTCACGCAATGTAGCACTTTTGATTTGTTTGAGCACTTTTGTAGGTTCAAATAGTGTTGTTGATCGGGTTAGCGCTTATGTAGGTAGAGTTAGTGCTATTGGTTGTGTTGTCACACATTTATCAGTGTTGTAGTACTTTTGTCTGTGTCGTGGCGCATTTGTTTGTGTTGTAGTGCTTTTGTCTGTAGGTATAAAAGGATCTGTGTTGGTTGCCCCAAGTTAAATGTCAAGTCTATAGTTGATGTCAATGTTTGTTGTTGTATGTGTAATAGTGACATGTGAGGCTCAGTGAACCTATTGAGACTAAGAAAGGGATGTAAATGGATGTTAGTAGTCTAGGTTCAATGGTGAGTCAAGTTACCCGATGAGACTTAGATACTTTGAAAAAGCATCCGATGAAGTCTAGGTAAGAGTCAATTTTTCATAGCAAAAATTATTGACAGTGTTTGTGTTATTTATGGTTTTGTAGGAGGATCACCTAGGGGTCTTGCAAATGTGTGAGAGGCATCCGACCACACATCACCTATGAGATTAGTTGAGAGATCTAAAGATAGACTGTATATTCATGACTGGTTTATATGATATGATGCACCTACCTGTGATTCAGATGAATCATAGATTACTGACAACATTGGTCGAGCAATGGCATAGCGAGACATGCTCTTTCCATTTAGCAATGGGAGAGATGACTATGGCATTGGAGGATGTCTAGAGGATACTGCACATCCCAATTATTGGTGAGCTTGTTACTTATGACAGGGCACTAGGCGAGGCGGCACTATGGCAAGTATTCCCATATACGGATTTGGAGGTGGTTGATGGATCGGTTTTGTGGGAGGACATAGTGGACTTATATGACCCATTACCAGTAGTGGTATCAAGCATCATTGGAGGGCTACTATGCCCAGATCAAAGGTCACATGAGCTTGCAATGGGCTGGGGGTAGGTGGTTGAGCAAATGGCAATGAGGGCACTAGATATGCATGGGGACCATGTGTGCTAGCACATTTATATAGGGATTTGCATGAGGTTGTGTACCATGAAAACTCATCACTATGAGTAGGGATTACCTTGCTTCATATTTGATCATGGGATCACTTGCCGATATCGAGACCAGTGTGCCTAAGGTTTAGGGTGATTGACCAGCCCTATGTATATATGTATGGAGGTATGATGACATCCCCAGTTGAGGAAGCTAGAGTATTGGCAGCGTGCATTGGATGAGTTAGATGTGATGATATGGCACCCCTACTAGGATTATGAGCAGTGGGAGGATGATTCAGACGTGATACCATATGTGTTCATGGGGCGGTTCCTCATTGGATGGACAATGTACGTGGTAGAGAGACATTTTCTAGGGTGGGTGATGATATAGTTTGGGCACACACAAGGTTTTCCTTGAGGTTCTAGTGAGTATGCCAGAGTAGTATGAGAGAGATTCCAGTGGGGGCCGGTATTATCCCACGAGAAGGCTATAGCAGAGTTTTGGACACTATAGGCAAGGCCATGGCCATATCGAGCAGAGGTCACGGATGCAGGGGTGACAGATGAGTATACATAGTATCGAGCCACTCATCCAATTCCATAGATATCGGATCCCATAGAGCTAGTGCCACCGTTTGAGGATGATAGAGCACCGCGGCAGGGGAGGAGGACAAGATTAGTCAGGGGGAAGAGATGGTAAGGGAGGTGGAGGGGGAGGAGGAGGAGGAGGTGTAAGAGGGTGGTTACAGAGGAGAGGCAGAGGTGGGCAACCCTTATGACTATCATAGGGTCCATTGATACAGGGAGCAGTGAGAGTAGAAGGGAGAGATGTCAGTGGTGGAGAGGGTGGTGATGTGGCTATGGAGATGGAACAGGGAGTCATAGGTGGGGGTGAGGGGGACCTATGAGATGTGGTGATAGTATGGCTACAGACTCGCTTAATGACTATTGAGGTGCACATCCAAGAGTTAGAGGCACAACTAGAGGACAGAGATGCAGAGATTGCAGCCAGGGATATCCAATTTTTTGCACAGAGGGCTGAGTTGACCACAGTTATATGAGAGAGATATGATATGGTGGATAGACTAAGGGAGCTACATAATAGAGTTTTCATTTTGGAAGGAGTGTAGGGAAAGGGCCCGACTGGGGAGATGATGAGGGAGATGCGGCAAGAAGGGGTAGAGATTGACTACTGGTGGGGATTGTATGAGTAGGTTGTGTTGAGTAGTCAGTGAGTGATGAGCTACTCCTAGATGTAATGGCTGAGATTAGAGAAGTCTCAGAGGGATCAGAGTAGTGGTGGTGTGATGGGTCCTCCTCGGTGAGATGGTGAGGGTGGTGGGGGGTGGAACCATGGCATCTAGCTAGAGTGCCATTTGAGGTGTTTTTGTTGCATTGTTACATTGTTATTATACTGATACTTGGATGTCTCTTGGTAGTCAATATTTTGGACATCATTGTATTCTGATACATGTGTTCTTTATTACTTATGTGATATATGATGAGATCTCAGTTTTGTGGCAATAATATGATATGAATTTATGTGATGACATGATTTCGTTATGCATGATGATGATATGATTTATGTCTAGATGTATGTGTTGATATGTTTTCTTTCTAGATGTACATGTTGATGATATGATTTCTATATGTATGATATGGATGATTTGCTAACATGTGGATGCAGGTTAATAGATGTATGATGTTGATGTGATGATGTTAATTATTTGCTAATATGTGGATATAGGTTAATAGATATATGGTGTTGATGTGAGGATGTTAATAATTTGCGAACATCTAAATGTAGGTTAATAGATGTATGATGTTGATGTGATGAAATGATGGTGGTTTGTGCTAAATGATGAGATGAGATAATGAATGATGATATTTGATAGATAATACTTTATATGTTGAAATGATGAGATAATGATATGGACGTCATGAGTAAACTATGTATTTTGAAATGTATTTAATGAATCTAATGAATACACTCAATGATTAAAATGATATTAAAATGTCATGTATGAATTAAACGAATGCACTAAATGGATGATATAAATGTATTACCTAAAATAATGCAAATGAAGGCATTTAAAATGAACTAAACGAGTTCATCAATGCACTTAAATGAATAAATGAATGCACTTAATGATTAAAATACAACTAAATGAAGGAATGAACACACTTAAATGAATAAATGAATGCACTTAAATGAATAAATGAATGCACTTAAATGAATAAATGAATGCACTTAATGAATGAACTGTAGCTAAATGAAGGAATGAATGCACTTAAATGCATAAATGAATGCACTTAATGAATGAAATGCAACTAAATGACAATGTCATTTCTAGATGATATATAAATGCCAAGTTGGTTGGAAAATGCAAATATGGAATGGAGATGTGAGATGATGTATCAGAAAACTTCATCATGATTGTACCCAAGATAAGGCTGAGATGCTGAGCTTTCTCATAGAAAACCGAATTAATTGCATGCTAACAACAAATTTGTACAATGGATGAATGAACAAATGAATAGGTGATATGCAACAGAATGCAATATATACAGATGAGATGAAACTAGTGATCCATGGCTTATTCATAATGCTTTATTTCCTCATCAAGCATAGTAGTACCGATCTTAGTCGAGGTATCAGAAACCAAGGTTGAGTGTTTCGCCTATAAGAAAACATTGCAGACAAGAAAATTTCCCCTCTATTCTGGTTCATATACAAATGGTTGAGGTATATGATGTAGTCAGTAAGCCATAGTGTTCCATGACTTTGTATTTTTGCATAGGATCTCGTAGCATAGTGAACTTCCCACGTAGACACCTTTAGTACATTCCCGACAACTTCATTGGAACGATCCGCAGACAACAAAAAAGGAAAAAGATATCAAGAACCATCCTGGCTACTCTAATCACTTGTGGATATCTTGGAGTAGCATAGGAACCTGATATAAAGGCAAAAAAAATGACCAACTGCTTATCAGCCAAATAGAATTTTCTTGTCAAAGAAAAATAGAACCATGTCTTATTTGTAAGGAAGGATGCATCCTTGTCAAGACAGTTGTGTGTAGATGTGTGATTTGTTGGTTGATTTGTTAGGTGATCATCGTTTAAGGAGTTTCAAAATGTTGTTTTGCGTCTATTGTGATGTGTATGTACAAGGAACAATTTGTTTTGCAATGTTTTTTTAATTGATTTTGATGTTTTTGTCATGTTTTTAGTTTTTTTGAATTTTGTGAATGTTTTTGTGTTTTCTTCAGGACATTTTGCAACTGTTTTTGGTATTTTCTGAGATTTTATGAATGCTTTTTGGTATTATTTCAGGACATTAAGTATGAGTAACTCAATGAATCATAGGAATGTAAAATCCACTCCCATCAATAGGTTCAAGAACATTGCCCCTAGTTAGATGTCAGAATGAAAGCGTGATGTGCGACACATGAAGTAATAACCCTGTTTGAAAATCAATGACAAGCCATGGTATAAATGATGGATGAATGGATGCAATGGATGTGATTGCAACAAGTCTGAGAGATAATGGGGCTGTAGCCTTTACGAATGGCATTTGTTTACTAAGTTTTCACCACCATACTTACCCAAGGTGCCACCAGAGTGGTTTTCACCATTTGGATGGATGATTTTTTCTTTACTATTTTCTTGATTTTTAAAATTTTTTTTGTAGTTTGTTCAAGACTTTTTCTAAATTTTTTTGGTATTTTCTGATATTTGATGAGCCTGATTCTCTGCATAGCTTATGTATGAAAATGTTTGAGATGCATTATGTTGATTGGATCTGCCAGTGGTTCTCCTTCTGAATTTGCTAACTGATATGCCCCAGACCCAAAGATGGTAGTGATGACTATTGGTATTTTGGTATGGTTTTGTCATTGATGTCAACACCTACTAAACACTTATCAACTCTAGCACTTTGGAGAATCAGCAAGATTCACCGGCAAGCAAGTGACTCAAGCATAGTCACTGGTATCTGGTACACCAGCAAGATATAATGATCACCGACACTTGGAATGATATGGAAAACACTTGGTTATGTCGAAGACATTGTGTGGACACTTTGTCTTGGAGTTTTGTTTATTGGTACATTAGCATTTGTATATTTGTTGTTACCGGCAAATAGGTCCAGGTTACACCAGTAGGTTTATCTTTTCTAGATCAGCATGGCACACTATGAAGATGACTTATTATTGTTGTAAATGCATTAAGCCAACATATTGAATTGGTTATTACATCTGGTATTAATTGATATATAAATTAATTTTATTGTAATATCTTGTAGAGCCGGCCTACTAAAATTGGTCTTAGGTTATGGTATAAATGTAAGATCTTATTTGTAAGATCAAGTATGGAATGCAAAAAAGGATTGTGTGAAGGTATATGCGAGAATAAGCAGAGCTATACATGCAGACATCATTTGAAGTTTCAAGGAGGTTTTTTGAAGACAATCAGAACTCCATCGGTATTGAATCCAACATATGAAGATGCTAATTTTAGTAGTACATTCTTATTGGATTTAACCATCTAATTATAGTCAGTGTGACTCCCATCTTGTGATTGAGCAGTGATCTCTAGGTTCTTGGCCTTTCTGCATGTGTAGACCCCATTTATGTACACTTACTATATGCAGTATTATCATCTGATTGTGGGTAAGGTTTCCCATCGTGGTTTTTCCCCTTACAAGGTTTCCATGTACAAATATTGGTGTTATGTGTTGTGGATGACTTTGTCTTTATATTTCATGCACTAATCCTTACCGATATAGCAATTAACTATTAAAACTATCTACTGGCATATTGAACTAATTTACTGGTATTAAGCATTAAGTTGGTTAATTTTTTTTTGGTTTGAATTTATTTGACAATGGATTCACCCCCCCCCCCCCTCTCAGTTGTCTCAAGGACCTAAAAATTGGTATTAGAGCCTAGTCCTCTTTTGTAGAAGTTTAACAGCTTGAGGAGATCCACTGTCTACTAACTATTTCAGGAAGGACAGTCCTAAACTTGATGGAACCAACTATGGCATATGGAAGATCAGAACGGAGACACATCTAAATTGCATTGGAAAGGACATCTGGGATGTTACAAAGAATGGTTATACTACTCCTACTCAGAGTCAGCCCAATCCACCCAACTTGATTAAAGATGAGGAAAATGATTGCAAAGCAAGAGAAGCACTTTTGAGTGCATTATCTGATCAACAAATCATAGGACTATCAGATAGGTCTACTACTAAAGCTATTTGGGATCATTTGGTAACACTGAATGAAGGAGATTCCATAGTCAAAATTGCAAAACTTGAAAGCTTCTGGGTCAGGTATGAACATCTGAAAATGGAAGAAGATGAAAGGATTTTTGCTTTTATGGAAAGAGTAAATGAGATTGTTTTGGGTATTAAATGTTGTGGAGGAACCTTAAGTGAGGATGAAATTGTTTCAAAATTTTTAAGAGGACTGCCACTGGCATATAAAATGAAATTCACTGCTATAAATGAGTTAAAAAACAATGCCTAATACATCAGTAACTAGGGATACATTGATTGGGAAACTTTCAGCTTTTGAAATTGAAGAATTTGGTCCTGTTGCTACTATAAAGATATATTTGACCTTTAAAGTATCAACATCATCTACTCCATAATTTGACAAATCTGATTGGAAAGCCTTTTATGCAAGAGAAATTAAAGAAAGTAGGAAAGAAAATGAAGAACTTGAAGCACTATTTGCAAGGAAAATGACAAAAGGTCCAGTTGGAAGTAAGTATGAAGGTAAAGCACCCTTTAAATGTTTTAACTGCAATAAGATTGGTCATATGGCTTCAAGATGCCCTAATAGACATTCTAGACTAAGAGAAGAAGCTAGAAGAACATACAAGCCTAACCTTGAATATCAGAGATACAGATTTAAAAAGAATAAAGACAAATCTTGTTACATTGTTGATGAAGGTGTGACTGATGATTCTAATGAGGATCTGGTAGACAATGGATGGGTTTTTGTTGCTATAACAGAAGATCAACCGGCACCTACTACTCAACCGGTAGAATAGGCCTTGGCAGCTAAAGTTGAAGTAAAGGATGAATGGATCATTGATTCAGGATGCTCACATCATATGACAGGAGACAAAGGTAAATTCTTGAACTTTCAAGAATACAATGGAGGCTTAGTGAGATTTGGAGATGACAAAGCTTGTTTGATCAAAGGTAAGGGTACAATATCTCTTGATGGTAAGCATAACACTGACAATGTTTACTATGTTGAAGGATTAAAGCATAATCTTTTGAGTGTTGGTCAATTAGTTGAGAAAGGATTTTAGTTACAATTCAAAAATGGAAAATGCAAAATCATGAATAGAACTAGTTTGGAAATTGCAACCAGTAATCAGACTAGAGGTAATATCTTTCACTTGAATAATAGTGAAAAGACATGCTTAATTTCACATATTGATGAAATTTGGTTATGGCATAAGAGACTATGTCATGTAAATTTTGATTGCATGGTAAAAATCAGTACTACTAAGGCAATTAGAGATTTACCTAAAATTATCAAACCTCACAATACAGTATGTAAGGAATGTCAATTTGGAAAACAAGTTAGAGCTAGTTTCAAAAGTATTCCAGAAAAATCCAATAATGCTCTTGATTTAATTCACACCAATTTATGTGGTCCAGCTATAACTAAAAGCTTACAAGGTGATAGATATTTAATGCTAATCATTGATGACTATTCTAGAATGTGTTGGGTTACTTTTCTCAGAGAAAAATCAGAAGCACTCGGAAAGTTCAAACTGTTCAAAGCAATGGTAGAAAATGAAACTAGTAAGAAAATCAAATGTCTAAGATTAGATCAAGGAGGATAATTTACATCTAAGGAATTTAATACATTCTGTGAATTAAATGGAATCAGAAGACAACTATCAGCACCTCAGACACCACAGCAGAATGGAGTTGTTGAAAGGAAAAATAGAACTATCTTGGATGCAGCAAGAAGTATGTTATCAGAAGCAAACCTACCACATGTATATTGGAGAGAGGTAGTCAGTACAATGGTCTATACATTTAACAAGGTTCACATCAAAGGTGAAACCAGTAAGACCCCTCATGAACTATGGTTTGGTATTACTCCTACTCTTAAATATTTCAGAATTTTTGGAAGTAAACGTTATATCAGAAGAGATGGGTATATTGGCAAATTTGATCCTAGAAGTGATGAAGGAATATTTCTTGGTTATTCATCTAAAAGCAAGGCATATAGATGTTTTAACAAAAATTGCGGAAAATTGTTGAAAGTACAAATGTAAAGATTGATGAACAATTCAGAGGAACTTCAAGGTATATAGACTCTGAACCGGGAAGAAATTTTTTGACAAATGAACCTACTCTAAATCCACCAGTATAGAATGAAGATCCAGTTACCCCAGTATCATCTGAGGATTCCACAGTAACTGAGGAACAACAACAAACAAAGACACCTCGGTATGTAAGACTGAATCATTTTGAAGATTAGATAATTGGAAACAAATTTAAAGGAGTTATGACAAGAGGAAGATTGGCAAATGAAGAGGTATGTCTTATTTCTCAAATTGAACCATCATCAGTTAATGAGGCATGTGAAGATAAATTTTGGATTAAAGCTATGGAAGAAGAATTAGAACAAATTGAGAAAAATAACACTTGGACATTAGTTCCCCGGCCTAAAGATAAAAATGTAATTGGAACCAAATGGGTATTCAGAAACAAACTTAATGAAGATGGTAAGGTTATCAGAAATAAAACAAGACTAGTGTGTAAGGGATATTCTCAGAAAGAAGGAATTGATTACAATGAAACCTTTGCACCGGTAGCTAGAATTGAGGTAGTCAAATTATTTTTGGCTTTCCAGCACATAAGAACTACAAAGTATATCAAATGGATATTAAATGTGCATTTTTCAATGGAGATCTTGAAGAAGAAGTTTACATTGAATAACCTGATGGATTTTCTTTGACAGATAACAAAGATATGGTTTGTAGGTTAAGAAAAGCTCTGTATGGATTGAAGCAAGCTCCAAGAGCTTGGTATGCAAGATTGGATAAGTATCTTTTGAAGATTGGTTTTTCTTAAGGTAACACAGACAACAATTTATACTATAAAGTGAATAATGATGACATCCTAGTTATAGAAGTATTTGTTGATGATATAATCTTTGGAGGAGAAGATAGATTATTTAAAAAAATTTCTATTAAAATGCAGCAAGAATTTGAAATGTCTATGATTGGAGAAATAAAATTCTTTTTAGGATTGCAGATTTCACAGACTGATAAAGGTATATTCTTGAGTCAATCCAAGTACTTAAAAGAGTTACTAAAGAAATTTGGGATGGAGAACTCTAAACCGGTAAGCACACCTATGACCACAAATGACAAATTATCACTAAGGGATGAATCTACACCTGCTAATCCAACTAGATATAAATCTATGATAGGAGGTTTACTGTATTTGACACAAAGAAGACCTGATATTATGAATACAATATGTATTGTTTCAAGATTTCAAAGTAATCCTAGACAAAATCATGAATCAGCAGTAAAAAGAATTTTCCGGTACTTACAAGGTACTACAAATCTCGGATTATGGTATCCTAGAGATGAAAACTTTGAATTATGTGCATACATAGATGCAAATTGGGCAGGAGATGTGGATGATAGAAAAAGAACCACTTGCAGAGCATTCTTTCTTGGAAACAGACTAGTTTCTTGGTTGAGTAAGAAACAAAGTTGTACATCTTTATCAATAGCAGATTTAGAATATGTTGCAGCAGCAACTAACTATACATAGGTACTATGGCTCAAGAAAATGTTAAAAGACATAAAAGTGAAATGCAAGGAACCTATTACTATCTATTGTGATAACACTGCAACAATTGATATATCTAAGAATTCAGTATTACATTCCAAAACCAAACATGTTTCTATCAAACTGAGTTTTCTAAGGGAAAATGTTGAAGCAAAGGAAATAAAACTGGTTTATGTGAATACTAAAGAGTAGATTGCAAATATCTTTACTAAACCTTTGCCTAAGGAGACTTTTGAATATCTCAGAGATCAGCTTGGGGTCATACCCCCACTGGTAGAGACTTAGGAAGTTGATGATTGTCATCAACCGACAGAATTAATAGAGAAATCTTTTATTCCAGCTTTGATGGGAAGCTACTTCTCAGGGGGAGTAGTTGGTATACTAAATTGATTGGTATTTTGCATATGAACTTGGCTTGGTAAGAACTTTGGAATTTGATGTCAAAGGGGGAGAGATTGGTATGGAAAAACACAAGGAAAACACATGTTGCTCCCAGGGGGAGAGATTGTTGTTTGGAAGAGATTACTACTCTCTGTATCTGTATTTTGATTTCAAAGATTGTTGTTTTTTGGGTATTTGGCATTTCTGTTATGGCACTTTGATGGTTTTTCCATCTTGTGTTGCCATCAATGCCAAAGGGGGAGATTGTTGGTATTTTGGTATGGTTTTATCATTGATGTCAACACCTACTAAACACTTATCAACTCTGGCACCTTGGAGAATCAACAACATTCACCAGCAAGCAAGTGACTCATGTACAGTCACCGGTATCTAGTACACCGACAAGATATAATGATCACCGACACTTGGAATGATATGGAAAACAATTGGTTATGTTGAAGAAATTGTGTGGACACTTTGTCTTGGAGTTTTGTTTATTGGTACATTAGCATTTACATATTTGTTGTTACCAACAAATAGGTCCAGGTTACACCAGCAGGTTTATCTTTTCCAAATCAGCATGGCACACTATGAAGATGACTTATTATTGTTGTAAATGCCTTAAACCAACATATTGAATCAGTTATTGCATCAGGTATTAATTGATATATAAATTAATTTTATTGTAATATCTTATAGAGCCAACCTACTAAAATTGGTCTTAGGTTATGGTATAAATGTAAGATCTTATTTGTAAGATCAAGTGTGGAATGTGAAAAAGGATTGTGTGAAGGTATATGCGAGAATAAGTAGAGCTATACATGCAGAAATCATTTGAAGTTTGAAGGAGGTTTTTTGAAGACAATCGGAACTACACCGGTACTGAATCCAACATATGAAGATGCTAATTTTAGCAGTACATTGTTATTGGATTTAACCATCCAATTGTAGTCAGTGTGACTCCCATTTTGTGATTGAGTAGTGAGCTCTAGGTGCTTGGCCTTTCTGCATATGCAGACCCCATTTATGTACACTTACTATCTGCAATAGTATCATTTGATTGTGGGTAAGGTTTCCCACAGTGGTTTTTCCCCTTATAGGATTTCCATGTACAAATATTGGTGTTATGTGTTGTGGATGACTTTGTCTTTATGTTTCATGCACTAATCCTTACCGGTATAGCAATTAACTATTAAAACTATCTGCCAGGATATTGAACTAATTTACTGGTATTAAGCATTAAGTTGGTTAAGTTGTTTTTGGTTTGAGTTTATTTGACAACTGATTCACCCCCCCCCCCTCTTAGTTGTCTCTGGGACATAACAATGACATATGGACCTAGCCTATTGGATTCAAATTTGCCTCGGTGTTCTCAATTTGGTTGATTGAGAGGATTTTCTTTGAGAACAAGATCTTCGATCTCAAATGTGTGAGGTTTGACCCTATAATTATAGCTTTTGTTCATGCGTTGTTGATAGGATTTTAGGTTATTTTGTAGGCACCTTGTCTCTTTTCATCATGCAGTTCCAAGTCCTAAAGACATGAGACTTGGTATTCTTCATCATTTATTAGATTGTGCAAGAAGACCCATAAAGATGGTAGCTCAACCTCAATAGGAAAGATGGCTTCTGCTCCATAAACAAGTGAGTAGGGGGTTGTGTCTATAGGGGTTTGAATGCTAGTTTGATATACCCATAGTGTCAGATTCAAACAAATGTGCCAATCATGACCAACATCATTGACTATCTTTTTGAGGATCCTCAATATATTCTTATTTGATGCTTCTGCTTGACCATTGCCTTGTGGATAATATGGGATGGGAAAACAGTGTTGGATATGAAACTTTTCCTAGAGTTCACAGACATCTTAATTTTTGAAAGGGAGCCCGTTATCTGTGATGATGGACATGGGTACGCCATACTAGCAGATGATGTAATTGAGGATAAATGAGGCGATCTGCTTGTTGGTGACTTGGGTGAGTGGAATGGCTTTGATCCACTTGGTGAAGTACTCTGTGGCAATAATGATAAATTTATGACTGTTGGATGAAGATGGATGGATTTTACCCACAAGGTCAAGTCCCCACTAACAAATGGGCCATGGTGTTGTGATAGGTTGCAATTATTATGAAGGGGCATGTAATAGATCTCCATGAACTTGGCACTTCTTGCACTTTCTGATAATGTAGTAGGAGTCTTTTTCCATAGAGGGCCAATAGTATCCTGCTCGAATGATCTTTTTAGATAATGAAGGGCCACTTAAATGAGTTATATAGATACCTTCATGTACTTCTTCTAAAGTTGTGGTCACCTCACCTTGCTCTAGACATCGGAGGAGAGTACCATCGAGACCTCATCGGTATAGGGTTTCAACAATGATTATGTATCGAGAGGATTGGCGTATGAAGGTTTTTCATTGGTTGTTTGATTGGTTAGGGGAAGGATTTGATCATATAAATAGGCTTAAAATTCACCATACCATGAGGAATCAGGACCAATGACTTGACAGACCATCCGAGATATCATAAGCGGGGACCCAAAGTTGTTCAACTAAGAAATCAAGTGTGTGGAGTTCTATGGAAGATCAAGGAGAGAGGTTATTATAGCCATTGCATCTGCAGCTCTATTCTGGTCTCGAGGAATCTTCTCAAAAGTGATAGTTGTGAATAATTCTTTGAATTTATCAACCATTTTCTCATAAGGCGTGAGCTTATCATCCTTAGTCTTGTAGTCGTCATTGACTTGTTGTATGACTAACTAGGAATCACCATATACTTGTAGTTCTTTCAAATTCCATTGGATGGCCATGTGGAGTCATGTGATCAAAGCCTAATACTCTCCTATGTTGTTCGTGCATGGGAATGTGAGCCTGTATGATTTGGGTATTCTATCACCTTGAGGAGTGATAAAAATAATGCCTTCTCTTGAACCATGTCTAGTGTAAGACCCATCGAAATATACCATCCATGGTGGTGTTGGCATAACTGTGAAAATATCCTCATCTAAAAAATTGAAAATGAGAGGATGGTCGCCTATGAGTGGTGCTTCAACTAGCTAATCTGCAATGACTTGTCCTTTGATGGCTTTGCGTTCCACATATTCTATGTCAAACTCACTGAGGAGCATAACCCATTTTTCCAAATGGTTGATTCATGTTGCTTTACTGAGTAGATACTTCAGTGGATCTATCTTGGAAATGAGTTGTATCTTGTTTGTCAACATGTAGTGCCTCAATTTGGTGGCTGCCAAAATTACTACTAGATAAGCTCATTTAATAGGGGTATAATTGAGTTCATACCCTACCAATGTTTTGGAAATGTAGTATACTGTGCATTCTTTGCCTTCTTCATTATTTTGTACGAGTAAGATGCCTAAGGCCATAGTTGTAGCTGATATTTATAAAATAAGTGCCTATCTAGAGATGGTGGCATCAGTAATGGTGGAGCCATTAGGTAGTCCTTTAGCTACTGGAATGCTTGCTGGCAATTCTCTTCCCATTTGAAATGAACATTCTTGTGAAGAAAATGTGTGAAGGGATGACATTTGTCAGCCAAATGTGCAATGAACCACTGAATTGATTGTAGCCTTCCTTGTAATGTTCTTAATTGACTGATGTTCCTAGGAGGTGGCATTTCCATAATTGTTTTGACCTTTGCGGGATTAACCTCAATTCCTTTGTTTGAGACAATGTATCCTAGGAGCTTCTCAGAGGTTACCCCAAAGACACACTTCTTTGGATTTAGGCGTACATTTTATTGCTCTAGTTTGTTGATGATTTTGTCTAATACAGTGAGGTGACCCTCTCTGGTTAATGATTTAGCTAGTAAATCATCCACATAGTCTTCCATCAGTGTATGCATCATATCGTGGAAAGTAGTAGTCATTTCCCTTTGATATGTGGCGCCAGCATTCTTGAGACCAAATGGCATTATATTGCAATAGTATGTACCCCATGGGCATGTAAAATTTGTTTTGTGTTGATCCTCTGGAGCAATCTTGATCTGGTTGTATCCTAAAAAAGCCATCGATGAGTGATAGTATGGCATGTCCTGCTGTGAGGTCCATGATCATATAAATGTTTGGAAGAGGGAAGTCATCTTTAGGACATGATTTGTTTATATCTCTAAAATATGTACAGATACGAATGCCCCCAATTGGTTTTTCCACTGGTACTAGGTTGGAGATCCATTCTACATAGTCAATGGGTCTTATGAAACCCACATCTAATATCTTTTTAAGGTCAGCTTTTACTAATAGTGCGATATGAGGATGCATCTTTCTAATCTTTTATTTGACTAGTTTGACTCCTTCTGCTACTGTTAAGTGATGCATTACTAGTTCTGGATCAAGTCCTGGCATGTCTGCATAGGACCACACAAAATTGATTTGTTTCTTACTAAAAAACTTTGTAAAATCAACATCTTCTATTGGAGTCAGTGATTCTGCTAGATTTAGTATGTGTGAATTTTTCAGGTGCCCCCAGATTGACTTCCTTTGTTTCTTCTATGAGATTAGATGATCTATCATGATTAGTGCTAAAGGATAGAATATCAAACCTTCCATCTACAAGCACCTTGAAGAGGTTTTCACCATTGGATACATTCTTTGTTTTTACTCTTTTTGTTTCTACAAGTGCCACAGTGTGGTTTTCACTTGAGGATCCTATTTTGATTGTAATATTTTTGTGACTAAAAGGTTTTGCATTCTCTCCAAAGTAAATTGTGCTTTTAAGTTCAATAGCATACCCAGCTTTGTGATTCGCACTTGGAATGTCATCCCATAATTCAAGAAAGTATATGATCACATCATCACTTTGGAAGGTGTCAAGGTGTGGAGGATCTTGTTGGTTCCACTCAATGAGTTCGGGGTGAATAATTGGCACTGCTTTATCGATCAGGTTAAGTTCATAGGATGTGTCGGTTATGGCAAGTATGGAGGAACCAAGGTCATTATTAGTACTATTGTCTTTGTAATCAATCTTGAGAGGTGACCTATCTATTGTTGAAGTATCCTCATCAAATGGGTCCCAAAAGGTTTTAATAAATGCATCTCCTTCATCTTTCTTAACCTCAAAAGTGTCCCCATCAGATTATTGTGAAAATGAAGAATCCCACTCATATTCATGTGAATCCATCTCAGAATCACCCCGTAGAACTTTGTCACTATATATTATAGGGATGTCTGCTGATGTGAAAGATTTGTCGATAGTTGTTGCAGGGGTTTTATCTAACAGGGTTGTTGATGTTTCTTGGGTGTCTGAAGTAAACAAGATTCTTATCCCAGGAGTGATAGTTTGGTGGGCAACATAACTCCTTTGTTTACAAGCTGTAAATTGAGGAGTGTTTTTGTAGCTTTGAAATTTAGACTTGGTAGGTTGATTTGAAATAGACATTTTCCTACTTCTAGAAGGGGTGATCTTAGAAGTGGTCCTCTTATGTTTTCTTGGAATCCTGAATTTAGAAGAGTTGCCTGAACCAGGGTTGAATCTAAGTCCATGTAACAATGGTTGCAATGGCTCTTGTACACCATGGCCATCATAGCTCATCTTTCGCATTAGGGTAAAACCTTTACCATACCTTTCTGTCGGGATCCTGACCTATTGTCTATTTGTGTCAGAAGGGTCTTTGTAGATCCATCCTACCAAATCTTCATCAATAGTTTCATGTTCCTGTGATTTTCCTAGTATGAAGCCATCAAGAGTAGTACTATGGGCTGCAATAAGTGGTTTGATTGAATATTGCACGGTTTTCCATAAGTTCTAAGTGAGGGATAGTTGGCCAACATAGAAAAGGTGACTAATATTATACTCTCATGGGCCTTCATCTTGTACTTTCATTTTCAGATTTTCTTTTTTGGGTGTAGGGATCGGTGGATTGGTGAGGTTTGTTGGGTTAATTGAAGTTGATGAGGCGGTGCATTCTCTATTGCTAGGGAATGTGATATTAGTTTGATGCCTTATATGGTTGCAAAAAGTGAATGGGTTGGCATCACCAATGATAGTAATCTCTACTCCATTATATGGAAACTTGATGCATTAATGGTAAGTAGATGGTACTGCTTTCATGGTGTGAATCCATGGTCTACCTAATAGGAGATTGTATGGAAGAGGGAGGTCTATGACTTGACAAACCACATTCTTCACCATGGGTCCTACCCTGACTGGTAGAGTGACACACCCTTTAGAGTGGCATTCTACATCATCATAGACCTTGATGGTAATCTTCTTTCTTGCATATACTACATCTTTTGCATATCCCAATTTTATGGTTAATTGTAATGTGCAAATGCTAAGGCTAGCTCCAATGTCAATCAAGACTCACTTGATTCTATGTTTATGTATGAATCCCTTAACATGGAGAGGGGCGTTATGTGGTTCTTGAAAGGATGCATCATCATTCTCCACAAAAGTGAGACATGGTGATGATTTGAGACTACCAACCGTGGCTTGAAATTGATCCGTATTGAGGTCGAGTGGAACTGATGCTTCTTGGAGAGCTTGATCTAAGATGGTTTTATATGAGGGTGATATACATAAAAGCTCTAGTATGGATATAAGTGTTGGCGTCTTATCTAATTGGTCCAAAAGGTTATAATGTTTGGGCACATATGTCGCTCTTGATGGTGCACCTAGTAAGACAATCTTGCTATGGTGGGTAACAACATTATATGTAGGATCTTTTCCTTGGATGGTAATGGTAGAAACTTGTTCATTGACATCATAAAGATTATTGACAGTATAGGTATAGGTTGCATGTGTATAATCTATCGGGTTATCTTGATTCTTACCTTTATGGGAGGGAACTCCTTTCTTATGATGGGAGTGGATTTTTGAACATGGTATGATCAGTATTGGAAGTTTTTGCATTGTGACCATCCACTTCTATGTCACCTCGATCAATGAGGTCTTGAATGGTATCCTTTAATTGATGACAGTTATTTGTTTTATGCCCTCTTCCTTTATAAAATTCACAATAATCATTATCTCTCGACCAGTAAGGTTTGACTTGTGGTTCATAGTGTGATGTTTTAGGTAATGTGATAAGATCAGAAGAGATGAGCTGGCGTAAAATCTTTTCAACAGATTCTGCCAAGGGTGTGTAGGCATGATTGGGTTTGTAGGTTGGGTACCTATTTTTAGGTTCCTCTTGTTATGTGCTTGAAGGTTGATTTCTTGGATTATTTTGAGGAGTACCTTTATTGGTAGTGGAGTTGTTGCGATTAACTGCAACTCCTACAATTTTGACTATGGGTTGGGTGATTTTGATAGTTCATGCATACACAACACCATCGTTAACAATGTTTTTGTTCTTAGCCCAAAACTTTGGTTTGTCACTATTGTAGGTTGGTCTTAGACCCTCCTTGTAGTCATTGTATATTTTGATAAGTCCCTTTTTGATAAGGGCTTTCTCTATTTTAAGTCCTTGAGCTATGGAGTCTTTGAAATTGTCAGAACATTTTATGTCTAAGTAAAATTCCACTTCCTCATTTAAGTTTGAAATAAAGATTTCAACTAATTTCTCTTCAAGAATGGGAAAATATCATCTAATAGAAAGGTGTCTCCATCTTTGTAAGAATGTTGAGAATAACTCACCATTCTTTTTTTTTGTATTGCATAGATCAGCCATGGAGACATCTTGTTCTGTGTTATGCGCATGATCAGTGATAAATATTTGTACGAGGTCCTCAAAGGTCTTGATCCCATCAGGTAGGCCTGAGAACCATTGCATATCTGAGTCTCCCAAACTTTGGGGAAAGAGGTGCATTAAATATGTGTCCTTGTATGCAACCTCTCAGCAAGTGGAGAAAAATTCTTGCATATGATCCCTAGGGTCTCCTTTTCCTTTGTATTTATCAAACTTTGGGGTTTCGAAGGTCCGTGGGAAAGGAGGCATGTATATGTTTCTTTCAAATGGATATGGATAGATATCTTTGAGAGCATATTGCCTTTATGTCCCTCCTGAGTGCACTTGTTGGGTGAGGTCTTGCATCCGTTGTCTTAATATATCCATTTTTGTAAGATGAGAGGGGGATGTTGCCCGGTTTGATTTTTAAGTCTATTTAATCATTTTAAACCTCCACCTGAAAAAAACCTTTATAGACTTAATTATATTTAATTAAATGTAAAATGTCCAATTCCAGGCAAAGTTCTCAGAAAGGTGTTCACTTCCCACATTCGAACTGAAATCCACCCTAGCTATTGATCTTTGTTCATCCAACAGTCGATGGTACATGTTTTCAGAAGAAGTGGGTCCCATGACTTCTACCATTTTTCTGGCACGTCACCATACTCGTGTCACTTTTTGGGTCTGTTTTTAAAGTCTATTTAATGATTTTAAAATTCCGCCCGAAAAAGAGATTTATAGTCTATTGACTATAGACTTAATTCTATTTAATTAAATTTAAAATGTTCAATTCCGATTTCCGGGCGAAGTTCTCACAAATGTGTTCACTACCTACATTTGGGCCGAAATCCACCCTAAGCCGTTGATATTTGCTCATCCAACAGATGATGATACCTGTTGAGAACTTGAGTGTTGTCAGATATTTATGATATATAATTTTAAAAAATAGTTTAAAAACATATATAAAAGTTCAAAATAAATTTAGTGTATTAATTTTAAAAAATGTGCAGTCCTCAACCTGTTAAGGCGAGCAAATTTGGAATGTACAAATGCCAAGGTGGTGATTAATTGGTGCAGAAGGAGTTTTATGTGGCATGTCGCATGAACGGAGGAAGGGGAGGATGGCAGGAAATCTTTTTCTTGATCTCATGGCATTAATGCCTTATCATGCGTGCACATTCATTACCCGGCCTATAAGACGGAGGCAGAATTTATTACCTTTTGTACCAGTTTTTGCTTTGAAGAAGAACAAATCTGTAGTTCATAGAATCGTACCTTCTATAAGACATTTTTTGCAAGAAGTGATTTTGAAATTACAGGTGACCATGGAGGCCAATTTCACACTTCGAACAGACAAGAAGTTGGTGCCCTTTTTGGGCGAAGTATCTGATAAACGAATGCAAGGATGTTCAAGTTTAAGGAGGAGAAGTTGTGGGTGGTAGCTCGACTGATGCTTGCGGAGGAGGTGGCACATATCAGTCACTGATATCAAACTAACATAGATGTTTACTCCCTGATTCTAGTGTGGGCCCGTGAATTCGAACCAGAGGTGGAAAAGGTAAAGCTCATATTGGTCAAATTGATTGATGGGGCTTTTTTGATTAACCTGGATTCAATCTTGGAGTGGGTGGTGCCGGGAGTTGGCATTCGAATTAAGGAAGGGGATGAATAGGAGGAGTTGCTTCCTTTTATTCATGGCCCAGAGGATGAAATCAAATCCCAGTGCCGTGAACGTGCCCGAGTGGGGTGGGAAGCGATGAAAGTCTTTGTGAAATTAACTAGGGTGGATGAAGTCCTGAAGGCTTTGCATGTGGTGGCAAGGATGGAGGTTGGTAGGGAATTGAGAGATAGGGTTGAAGAAGGAAGGGCCATACAGCTACTAGCAAGCTTGGAGGGTGACCCCGACTTCGGGTGCCTAAACTGCATTCTAAAAATGAAAGCTGAAGTGGCAAAAGGGAAAGCCAAAGCATCGACCTCCGAGGAGGGAAGGGATTGGGAGGAGGCGACCCAGGGGGATAGTGAGACTGAGTGAGCAGCCTATCAACAATGAACTAGTTTTTTGTCTGCTTGCTATAAGTTGTGGGCAGTAGGGTTTTCTCTCTGTCTATTTTTATGCCCAGCACCATCCGCACAGCCTCATTGGTGAATGACCCAACCTCCTTACAGACTGATTGGAGGGTTGGGTCTCTAACGAAGCCTAGAAAGGCCCTTTGGTCCTCTGCTGAAATGCTTCTCAAGCGGATGGGAGTGTCCATCTTGAGAAAATAGATTAACAAATTAAACAACCTGAGCAATGAGCCTATAAACCTAAAATACCGTGAGCTCTAACAATTTATCTACCAAATGGCAAAGGCTAATTGAAGATGAAAGAAGCAGAGATGAGAGATCGTATATAAATTGTTGAAGCTCTTGATTGTAATAATTACTTCTTTAATAGTATTAACTACTATAAAAAATTTTAAATCTTTCATATCTCTGCAAATCTTTCCCATAAATTCACTATTATGCGAAAATGGAAACAGCTATGAACTAGTACCAAATTGGCAAGTATCACATTCCAAGTCGTGGGGATAGAGTGGATTGTCGTAAGTGAATAGATATATATTAAACAAACGAAATTATCGATCATGATTCGTGACATTTGATACGTGTCTATTGAATCCAATTCCATTCCGAGCACTTTCTGGTGAGCTAAGTTCTCTTCAGAAAATTGGGCTGAAATAAAACTTCAGCCATTGATCTACGATCATCGAACGGTTTAAAATCATTGATAGATTTTAGGTATGTGTCACCCTTCACGTGTCAAAGAGGTCGCACTTATTGATACATCGTGCAGAGTCCAGACTCAATATATTATGTGATGTGATGTACTGATATGATGTGATGTGCCTTGTCTATTAATGGCAATGAATTCATGAAATCGCCAATAAATTATATATTGTACCATAAATAACAAAATATTCGCCAAAACAATTTAAATAATTTTCAAGCACTGGATAAAAATCGCCAATACATTTAAATAATTTTTCCTTCGAAGTAAACATTTTTGCTGATACAATTATATATTTGTTCCTTTAAACAAAAATTATTCACCTCCCACAATAAATATTTTCCCCATAGAACAAGGTACTATTCGCCAGAAATTTATGGAATTTTCGTACCCTAGAAAAAAATTCGCCAATACAAAATAATTTTTTTCCCCATTTAAAAAAAAAAATCGCCATCCATATGAAAATTTCCCCCCGAAAATAATGTCTCATTCACCAGGATTTTACATAGTTGCCCAGGGGGTGGTTTCTTAAAGTTATCCCTGATGAGTAGATTGCAAGTTAGGGCCCCGTTTGCATTGTAACCCTTGAAATGGAGGGTTTCAGACCTGCAGAGGGTAAAATGCTTATAACTTCCTCTAAACTTCACTTCAAGAGGTCAGACTGAATGCATTGGAATGGCATTTTAGGGCTCTTTCCAATCAAATCAAAATTTTATTAGTAGATCTCACATCCTGTACAGACAATACGAGAAAATGTCAATGTTATGGCAAAATCAGACTTGTTCTATTCACTTTCTCCACCAAACTCTATAAAACTTTCAACTCTACCTTTCCCACAGTTGTCCAAGCATATATAAACTTTTCCCAATGTCCATAACTAACTTTTGAATAGTTAGTAATGTTAGAGAAGTAGTTGGCATCCTATCAACAACTTTGAAAAGTTGCTTGACAACAAATGCAACATTTTGCAACTTAGGACAATGTTGGTTATTAAACCCTTAGACCTTATGGAAACACATCCAAGGTCATTATTTATGATTTTTAGACTCCAAACACCTAAGACAACATCCTAGACACACCAACATTGAAAATCCAAATTCCAAGTCTTCATGGCCTAATAGACCTCTAGGTTTATATGCTCACCTAAGAGATTATTGACTATACAAATAGGAACTCAATTACATCAAGGGTGATCATTGATCCAACCCATTATTATATCACAAATGAACATGCAGACACCACCATGTGCTTGAAATATATGTGTAGTAGAAGGTGCTCTACACCACACTGCAACAATACATTTTCAGAGCTAATCCAATTTGCCCAGTGCCTTCACAATTCTATTGCCTTTGTCATTTGAGTGAAATAATCATGAGGGTTGCAACCTGAAGAGATGGGAAATGTGAGTGGTATAAGGGAACGAATCCATCGTAGCTTTGGAAATTGCATGTAAGAATTTATTATGCATACTATTCACATTAAGGTATTTACTCTTCAAGTTCATGTCCCAATCTCCATGAGAAGGTAAAACAAATTATGATCAAAGAAAATATGTGTAGTTACCACACTGCTCACAAGCAAAGCATGGCTGCCAACAGTAGAAATAGTCATTTTGGATTTAATTTTTTCTTAAAACTAATAAATAAGAACCCCCTCAACAATAGGAAAAGTATATAGACCCAAAAACTTATATTTATTATGTGAAAACTAAAGAGTAATCTGTTAGTGTTAAGAGAGAGACTGTCAAAACACAATAACCTAATAACCTCAAGAACCAAAATTCAGCGTTGCCTCATTTTGTTGAAAAGAAATAAGATAACAACATTGCAATTAATCTACATCACAATATCAATAGTCTGCCTACTTCACAGATGCAAAATTATGGTTTTTCTCCATGGAATATTGGAAAACATTAATTGATAATTGAAGTTATCATATGAGACATAACTTGATAGATACTTATGAGAGAAAAGCTTAGCTACGGTGGCCATAGCCATCTAAAGCAGAGCTTCTAGTAGGAGGACTAATTATTTTAGACCTATTTTCCTTTAGAACTAATAGATAAGAGCCCTCTCAACAATGGGAAAAGTATATAGATCTAGAAACTAGGATTTGCTATGAAAAAAGGAATCTATTAGTGTTTACATAGAGCCTTTTTTATTGTAAAGATGGAAATCAAAACCTAATAACCTCAACAAGCAAAATTTATCTCTTCCTCCTATTTTAGACAAACAAATTCCTATGATCAATTCTTGCCTAAGAGAATTATAGCTGAATCTCTGGATAGTTTGAAGGCATTACATGACAATGCAAGTACTTTGCAAAAGAATGCTACTTTGGAGCAACGAGGGAAATTGTTCATATGAATTCATGTTGCAATATCTTTCCTCTCTATTGTTAGATAGAACAAATCCATTTGGGATGTCTTTGAATATTGATAGGTTAAAATAACTAGCCAATACAACATTTTCAAATATGGTCTTCCTTATGGGAGTTGCAACATAAGATGGGGTTTCTTCTTTAGTAGCACCCATACTACTTGAAACTCCCTCACACTTGGGGGCTTCTACACCAAAATAGACATAACCACAAAGTTAACACCTTTATCTTGATAAACATAGATTCTTAACAAAAGATCACAGACTACTACAATACAAAATTTATAGAAAAATATCTTACATTCTTAGGAGGGATGCAATCCAACATTGTAAAATGTTTGTTCATTAATGTTTGAGGTGCAACAGGTTCTTCATAGGATCCACCTTCATTCTTTGCAGAAAATTGTTGTTTAGGGGATGTACCTACATTTGTGTATTCATATTTTGCAACCATATATTGTGTAGGTAGAGATTGTTTTGGGTTCACTACAAAAGGTTCCTTCTGAAGAGCTGATTCAGATGATTTTCTCATCAGAAGCCTATGCTTGCACCTCAAGAATTTGTGAACAATGGAAAATTAAAAAACCTTTAGCTCTTGAAAATAGGCAATTAATCTTAAGATTTTCAGCACAACAACCTTTCAGAAACTTATTTAATGACTAGAGAGTTAATTTACTATGTAATCATAGCTGTAAGCTAAATGTGATGCCAATGCATTGGAATATCAAGGAAGGAAATGTTTCCATAATGCTTCTAGGAAGTTATTTCTCCATAATTTTCTTAATTGCCAAGGACAAAGGCTAGTAATTTGACTTATTCGTGATGTTTTGATTCTTGAATAGTCGATATGTAATTATCATACCTTCCTTTGCTCCTATCTAGGTAATGCTTTCAAATTTACACCTATAATTTTAGCATGAATTGGTTTTTGAGTAGATTGGAGATTTCCTAAGCTCTTATATATTAGCCTCATACATTACTAAATGTGTGGTTAATTTGAGTTATGCAAAAATTATTAATTTAAAACCTTATTCAAAGGAACTATATTGTCAGCCTCAATCAACTTTCAAACAATCGAATATTGTTGAGAGAAACCACTGGACTATGAAACATCACAATTAGATGCATTGTGATGTTCATACCCAAGGAATCATAAGGTGGAACAAACCCCTTAAAAAAAATTATAAAGCCTTATGAGGCAATGTGAATTAAACTAAAAATAAAAACTGTTGTATCTTGATTGGGAGTCAAGAATGGAAACCAAGAAAGATCTTAGAAGTCAAACTGCAAAAAACATCTAGGATCAATAACACAAGTTGAAAAGGTCATTTAAGGCTAGGTCAAGCCTTTGAATTCAACGATTTGAGGCTTTAAAACCAATGGTTTAGATTGGGTGGAGCAATCAAAAGAAACAAGTATCTTTAAACCTTCGTATTAATAGCAATCATATATAAGGGACCAACAATTGTATCTTTAAACCTCAATATTAATAGCCATTCTAGCTATTTAAAAATTCAATTCCATTGTTTATAATAGTGTGGTAATAACAAGTAGTTCAATACATGGCATTCTTGCCACACATAACATGCATGATATTTGACCATTCTAGCAAAAATCATTAATAAATCACTACATGGCCCGGTCATTAAATAGGGTATGGTGACTTGAGCGAATTTTTCATCTAATTGCTGGCAATTCCTAATACTAATTTAATCACAAATAAACTATGGAATTTTTATTTAATCTTTTTAATTTTCCTATAAAGGTCTTTTTTTTAATGTTATAATCTCATTTTACATTGCATATTTTGATTTGTTGAAATAATGAAACATTCAATCGATTAGGACACTCGTTCTTTAGCTCATTTGTATTTCATTCTCATTCAATTAGGACCTAACAATTGCATTAATTATCATAATCAAGATGATGACTTCAATGCAATCCTAAGCTTTAAGGAAAAAATAACCTAGCCAAAGGTTCACAAGAAAAATAAAAGGCACCTTAATAGAGCTCATAATAGAAATGAATATGATTGACCTAGACTACACAAAACATTTCTATCCTTGAACAATAGAAGAAAAAGAAAAAAAATATATAGTAAAAAACTTGATAAATTTCTTATCTCAAATCAATGTATCAATCCTCAGACTTTGCTGTAAGGAACCAAAAATGTTCATTAATCTAAGATTATTGCTTTAGACACCAAATGCAAGGAAACACAGTAAACTAGTCGGATTGACCAATAATCATAGACATAGTATGATACATGATCTATATTGAGAGGTGCCAAAAAAGAAGCACTATGTTATGTTTTTCTTTTCTTTAAGTTATTTTTTATGCATCTGATGTGGGCACGATACTTAACCAAGGTGACTGCTTATTGGCATTTTCATTATCTAGAAGCCTTCTCACAAACCAACCTTAAATATATCACCTATGACAATAAATTCTATGCCTTGGACCAATTCAATTTATGAACTCTTTTAAAGATTGAGGAATGTTGTCTTTTAAACAGAATAATCAATTTTTCAACTACTATTAAAATGCAAGCCTCATTTTACCAAGAGAACGAGCTTGTTAAATTTTCTATACATTAATCTACTTTCGTCAATTTTCATTATTTTTTCTTGTTCGAGTTTTTTTTATCGATAAATAGGTTTTCATATTACTATCATAAAATAAATTTACGTCCATAGTCTACAATTGTATTCTGAGATATTCTAGCCCATCTAAAGCTACCTAAAGATCATTACAACTTGACATTTTCAATCTATCCTTTAATATCATCATGTATATGGTTGATTACAAAAAATAGAACAAAACAAATTGACAACACCCCTCTAGTTTGCCTCCTTTATTGCCTTTCCTTTTCACTCTCTCACCTCAACCAATGTAGAACCCAAAATTGTGGTCTCTATATCTTTCCTATGTTCAAAAGATTCACCACCCAACAAGTTGTGCGCTATGTTTGCTTTCTTCGACCCCACTAGCTGACCTCACTTTCATTTTGCATGAGAATCCACTACTTGTATGGCTAGGAGTTCATTGCTTGGTCCCCATTTGTCAAGTTCTGCATGAATTTTCTAAGCTTCCTAGCATCTGATATAAGCCTTCACACCATTCATACCTATCTGCACTAATGCCCTGTGAACTTCCTTATTGTAATTTTTGCTCCAAAGTAAGAATGGCCTCAGGGGTGAGTAAATTCACTCACGTGGATCCACTCTCCACCTTGACAAATGAACTCCACTCCATCTTGAGCCATGCTAATTATTCTTTCAAGTCCCTGCAACCTTTCCTCTCTTATAGAACTAGTCATTATAAAATTACAGTTCTCTGTGACTCCAATTTGAGACACCAGGCAAGGAACATGGAGGCAACATCCGTGTTTGAGAAGTAGTGGAATTGGGCCTTGAGGTATTCATCACCCAAAACTATTTTGACCCAAGTGAGGAAGTCCTGACCTTCAAAAATAAAAATGTTCAAAAGTATTTCATCTGTAATGTGACCCTAGAAGGCCACCATCTTCTTGGAGGATTGAAGGGAGAAGTTAGCATCTATTCTTTACACTTCTCTAAGAGAACACATAACTCACCAATCTTCACCAAGACACCGCTGGTAAAAACCCCACCCAAAAGCTGCCTCAAATACAAATACTTTGCATAGAACATGCTATCAAACATCTTATTAATGAGGCATTTATTCCTCCTAAATAACCTTCCACCCTGTCTCTACCAACTTGAAAATTTTTTGGAGTTTCGATCTCAAAAGTCATAGTTAATGGCCTGACTAAATAGAAATTTAAAACTTTGGCCCTTTCGACCATAATTCACACATGTAATGTGTAACTCTTATCTTCTACCATCATTTTCATCGTTAATCGGAAGCCCATTCAATGGGTTTGACGTACGTCCTTCACATCCCTTGCAACAAATCCACACGAGCTTCATCATTTTGTAAATCACCTATGTTCTCAAGCCATGGATAAAATCTCCTTGATTTGCATATCATCAACCCATATAAATGAAATTGTCATCATCCCTTAATACTACATTAACAATCTGGGGTACACATCTCATATACCTTATCAACCATATGTTGACTTTGGAGTAATTGATCTATCAAAAAACCATTTAGTTTGTCCAAACGGGATATCAACTACATCTTTAGCTTGAACATCTGCAGGTCTTGGTTGTCATCTCTATGTACCTGAGAAACCTTAAACTTTTAGAATTCACTTAGTCGATTGATGATCTAAATAATTTTATCAATTTTCTAGTAGATTGCTTTCCCTTTTGATATAGCCTGGATTATAATTTTTCAGTCACCTTCTAAGTGTAGGTTCACCACTGACAACCTTTTAGCCATCTGAATCACCAATAATGGAGCATTAGCTTCATCTTCATAGTTAGTGCTTACCCCTAAGCCTTGGCTACATCTGGCTATAATGACAACAGCATGGTTTCTTGCCACACAACTAGCACCACATTGTCCTAGATTCCCATGCGCAGCCCCATCAAAATTTACCTTAATCCAATCTCGCTTTGGGGGTGTCCGCATTGTCCTTTCTACTATTTCTATTAAAGAATTAACCCTTTTGGGCCCATTAATTGGCCTTTCTTTTCCGAGTTTTGCAAAATAGGATTTATTTGACATTTATTTTATTCTTTTCGATGTTGTATAGGGATTACATAATTTCTTCACAAAATCAAACTTTTTTATAAAATAATGTTTTCTCCTCATTATGGTGACATAGAAATGAATCCTACCAACAATCCACATGATTCCTTGATTGTTGCAAGAAATTAAGCTTCTACAAGAAATATTCCTATTGTAACATTGAATCTGTACCAAAATAGATGGATAATAAAGGCTAGAGTCACTAGAAAGGGTCCACTTCCTCATTTTACCAATGAAAAAGGATATGGAAAAAAAAATAAGTTTTGACTTGGTTGATTCTGATGGTGATGAAATAAGAGTAACATGTTTTAATGTTACTGTAGAATAGTTTTATGATCGTATAGACATTGGGAAAGTTTAGAATCTCAAAAGGGAAGCTCATACCTGCACAAAAGAATTTCAACCATTTACAGAATGAATGGGAAATTATTTTAGAAAGTAATTCTATAGTTGAGTTGTGTTTGGATGATGATAGCTTAATACCAAAACAAATGTTCCATTTTACACCAATAAGTGAGATCAAGAACATGAAAAGCAATTATATGGTTGATATTATTGGTGTTGTTTTATCAATTAATCTACCAAACATGATATTAAAAAAAGATGCCACAAGGATTGAGAAAATAACTCTTCAACTGAAAGACAAGTCAACTTCTATGGTGGAGTTAACAATGTGGGGTGGTTTCTATGATAAGGAAGGCCAACAACTCCAAGAAATGTGCATTTTAGGAACTTTTCCCATTCTTGCTATAAAGGATGCACGAATTAGTGATTTTGGTGGAAAATCAGTGGGAACAATTACCACAACCCAACTTCTTATAAATCCTAATCTTCTAGAGTCACAACAATTGAGATCTTGGTTTGATAAAAAATGGAAGAATTTGAATTCTCATTCTATTACAAAAGAAAACTCATCTTTGATACAAGTTAGAATGTTAAAAAATATTGCACAAAATGAGGATATGAAACAAGGTAAAATTGATAAACCTTATTGGACAATGATAAAAGCTACCTTATATTTCATAAAGGTGGACATGTTTTGTTACATAGCTTGTCCATTCAAGATTGGAGGTAGGCAATGCAAAAAAAGGTGAATAGTAATGCAAATGGTAATTGGTATTTTGGAAGATGTGATAAGAGTTTCCCTGGATGTGATTAGAGATATATACTTTAATGCAAAGTTCAAGACCATACCGCTTTCACTTGGATTATTGTTTTTGAAGAAGCAACAAAATAAATTATGGGTGTTACAATGTGCAGTGCCATAAAATTGTGACCCTTGCAATTTTTGACCACATTAGGGTCTTCACATCGGCGAATTGAATCCCCAAGCCTGATCAGAGACTCGAGACTTGCTCAATCCCTAAAACTACACTTTTTCCACACTCCGCACTGCCTAAACCTGCTTCTTGTCCTGCATGACGCCCTTGTCCTTGCCCTATCTTGGGGCCCCTTCTTTCAAATTATGCATTGAACTTTGCACTTAAAGCGGGAAAACCTCCTCTGTGTCGGCCTATGACAAAAAATAATCTTATTAACCCTAATTGACAAATATATAAGTCGCATTTTCCCTCCTATTTGCATAAGGTGAAAATTGGCATAAGTTCGAATACATGAGATTGTGCATTCAAGCATTCAAGAGCATTCAAGCATTCCTTTCAAGCATTGAGCATTCTCAAGTCTCCCTTCAAGGCTAGGTATTGCATTCAAGTCAAGGATTCAACCATTGAATAGGAGATTCCTTTCAAGATTCAATTCCATACAAGCAAGTCTACCTACATTTCTATCACAACCTCCCTTGAGGTGAATTACATTTCAATATTTCTTTTACATTTACTTGCTATTACTTTTTCTCATCATTTGGTTAATTCCAAAAGTGGGGTTTGACCTGAAGGCAAACCCCTAATCCCAACCCCTTTTCCTCTCTTTTCTGTGTGTAGGTTGCAGGTGCGCAACTATATTTGCAGATTTGGACTCCATTTACAGAGGCAGAAAAACCCTTTTCGTTTCACGGATTTTTCGAAGGACCGTGTGCACTTTCAACACGATCCTGACAACTTTTCCTCAAATTCGTAGGGCAGCTTCATCTCGACATATTATAGCCAGATCTGGGTGCACAACTTCATCCCACACTTCTATTTCAAGTTATAATCAGTTCTTTGCTACTTTTACACTTGGTCTCAAAACACATAATTCAATCATTTTCCATTATAAAAGAGGGGTTAGCTTGTCATTTCTACCTCATTATCAATTCATTTATATTCAATCTCTCTCCCTATAGATTGGATCTAGTGAATTCCCCCCCCCCCCCCTCTTTTTTGAGGTAATTGAAGGGAAATTTGCAGTGAAACTTTCATCTCTCCTTGGAGGGAAGTAAAGCTTTCCTCTTGATCTCTCCATCATTCACTTTTCCCCACATTACATTTTGGTGAACCCGACATCTTGCATGCTTTATTATGAGAATCATTAAATATTTCTCATTTACAAATTTAATTTTTCTGCCAGTGGTTAATTAATTCAAAACCCTAGTTTTTAAAATTGAAATTGAACTTGTGTTTTGTAAAAATTGCTTGCTATTGTCTTAGATCTAAAAAATTGCTTTGTTTTTCAAATTCAATTTCTTCATTGTCTTGTTCAATTTGCAAATCAAATTCACAAAATTAAGAGGTTAATTGTCAAAACCCTAATTTTCAAAAATCATCTTGAAATTGTGCAAATTTTGAATTTCCATTCAATTTTCAGATTTGTGACTGTTTTTAGACTTATCCTCTTTCCTAAAATTCAAATTTTCAATTTTCCTCCTTTTTCAAAATTTAAAATTTCAAAAATTAAGTGGTTACATCTTAAAACCCTAATTCTCAAATTTAATTGGATTTTGTGTCAATTTCAATCAACTTCAGTCTTCTAAACATTTTTCAAGGTGTCCCTATCCATTAGGTTTGACCTTTTTCAAATTTGCAATTCAATTCCTCATTCTTTTTCAAAACCCTAATAGGGTCCTATTTTCACATTCAAACCTTAATTTCATCCTTCTAGAGATCATAAAATCCACTAATTTTTTGGGGATAGCTTTAAAATCATTGTAACTTTCATCCCTGAAAATTTTCTGAAAAAGTTGGGAGGACCGTGTGCACTTTCAACACAGTCGCCGACTTTTTTCCCGAAATTTTGGGAGACTGTTATGGCTGTATTTAATAGCTTAAATCCAGAAGATTGGCTGATTTTGTCAATTTTTTATTCCTCTAAAATAAAAATAAATACCTTCAACATTTCAAATTTCAAGATTTTTTTAAAATTAAGTGGTTAATTATAATCTGTCTTGATTTTAAAAATTCTAATTTTGTCAATTTTAAAATTGAGTGGTATCCCATTGACCCTAATTTAAAAATTCCAATTTCCTTTCATTTATCATAAAATTATTTTTGGAAATTGTGTCATTTTCTTCTTTTAACAAAGTTCAAATTGTTCAATCATTATTTTCTCAAATTTGGCATTATTTAATTTCGTAAACTTTGTTCCTATAATTCAAAATTCAAAATCAAAATTTCAATTTTCCCTCTAGTGCATGAGTTTTACCACTATTACTCCTACCTATACTATCCTCGTTAGACAAAGCATTAGAATTAAGGATTCCCAAGGTTTAATTACCGGGGAGATGGACTCTAATTTGGGTGACTTCTTTAATGAGGATAATGCTAATTCTTCCCATCCTAATCATGTCCCTGTCCATCTAATTGATGAATCACACGATGAAGAAGAAGCTTTGACTAGAGTTTCCATAGATCAACTTTCAAAATTGGACAATCAATTTGATAACTTTTTGTAGCGTCCTAAAATTGTGACACTTGCAATTTAGACTGCATTTGGGTCTTCACGATGGCGGCGCAACACTGAACCTAAATGGAGACCCCGAAACTTGTTCATGACACCAAAAACTGCATTTTCAGCACCTTGGCCTGATCCTCCTTGCACCCTGCTGTCCCTGGAGGTGGGACCATGGCGCCCAATGCCCTGGTCCTTCAGGACTAGGGCGCCCAGCGCCCTGGTCCCCCAGGACCATGGCGCCCAGCGCCCTGGTCCCTCGCCCTATTTTTGGGCCCGGTCTCTTTTGGGTCTCGGGTCTTTATGTTTGCAAATTGGAAAATAATCTTCCTAGGTCGGCCTAAGGTCGGAAAAATCAGTCCATCAACCCTAATTGACAAGTATATAAACTACATTTCCTCTCCCATTTTGAGAAGGAAGGACATATGTGTACAAGACGCGGAAACGATATTCAAAACATTCAAGCATTCAAGCATTCCTTCAAGCAATTGATCATTCTAAGTCTCCATTCAAGGCTAGGTGTTGCATTCAAGACAAGGATTCAACCATTGAAGAGGAGATCATTTACAACATACAAAATACAACATACATTACACCTTCGCATGTAAGAATACAAACATTCTTACAACAAGGTATTAGTACTTGTTTACATTACAAACATTTACATTTATAGCATTCTCATTTCTTGGTTAATTCCAAAACCAGGGTTTGACCTAAAGGCAAACCCCTAATCCCTAACCCCCCAATCGTCCTCGCTTTTCTGTGTGTAGGTTGCAGGTACGCGGCTGTAATTGAAGATCTGGAATCCTTGTGCAGAGACGAACAGATCCCCCTTCATTTTGCGGATTTTTCGGAGGACCGTGTGCACGCCAGGCGCCATCGTCCTGTCAACTTTCGCCTGAATTTGCAGGACAGCGTCGTCTCAACATTTTACTGCTAATTCTAGGTCCGCAGCTTCATCCCGTATCCCTATCTCTGTTTATAAGCGAATCTTTCTTGCTTCTACATACATTCCTAGTTCAATCTTCTATCTACATTCTTTACAAAAGAGGGTATCCTTGATGTCTCAGCCCTTGAAACTCATTTAGAATCCAATCTTGCATTGTGTGGGATTGGATCTTGTGGGTTTCAACCCCTCTTTTGAATGTAAAGTCCCTCCTAAGTGAAAACTGTCAATCCTAGTGACCCCCTTTCTCCTTGGAGTGGGGGAGAACACCTAGGGTTCGATTTTCCGCTTTACACTTTCAACAATGGATGTCCCAAGAATACCCTAATAGTGAAGCTATTCCATTAATTGAAGGCCTTAAATGCATGATTCAAAGTGATAAGAATGGAATTGATATATTACGTGATATTTCTCATATTGTTGATTCCAATGTCATGCCTATAAAGAGTTGTGTCAAAACCCTAGGTTAATCACAACCTTCAACACAAGTCAATCCTTGTATTCCTTTGACTACTCCTATGACTAGTGTTCCTACATTTACCTGAAACATCATGGCTACTTAAACTCAAAAGTCATCCCTACAACCATTAGTCATGGGGGAAATACCTCTTCCTCATTTAATCCTCCATCTTTACCTATGTCTTCAATAAGCATTCCTATTATCCCTCAACCAATCAATGTGCCACAAGGGGGTAATTCATTCAACAATTTTATTCCTCCTTTAAGTGTCCCTTTTCCTACTCAATCATCACCTATTCCTACCTATCATAATGTCCCACTACCTTCTTCTCAATCCATGCCTTCCTTAAATAATATCACACCACCTTCTCAATCAACCATGTCTAACATCATTTCTTCTACTAAAGCGACCATTAACAATCTTGCTCAAACCGTGTCTTCCTTACAACAACAAATTGCTTCCATGAGTCAATCCAAAGTGTTCCCACATTTGATTTTGTGAGCCCACTTTCCCTTGATATTGTTAAAGTCATCCCACCTAAACATGTTGAGGTCCTTCAATTGGAACTCTATAATGGAAAAGGTGATCCTCTAACGCATGTCAAAACATTTCAAACCTTGTGTACTGATTTTGCTTATGATCAAAGATTGCTTGCAAAATTGTTTACAAGAACACTAAGAGATAAGACTTTATAATGGTATTGCTCTTTGCCATCTTATTCTATCACTTCTTTTCAACAATTAGAAAATGCTTTCATTCAACAATTTCAAAACAACATTGGTCCTAAAATCACTTTGACTGATTTAATACATTGTAAACAAGGTGTTAAAGAAAAAGTGACTAATTTTATTGGTAGATATAAGAATTTGTGTGCTCAAATTTATTTTCATGTACCTGATAATGATATTCAAAGAATTTTCATTTCTAATTTACAAAAATATATTAGGGAAAAGCTTCTTTTGTCTAATTTTACTTCCTTTCTGTAGTTATGCGCAACACTCCACAATTATCGACTGGTTGTGAGTCAAATGGAGAAATTTACTCCTATGGCTCTAAGTGATAAGAGGGAGAGTGTTTGACAACCATTTACGAAGTTCAAAACAACAAAAGGCTTCATCAAGTTTAATGACACAATCAACAACAACAATGTGAATGCTACAACAGGTGTGCCTCCTATTTCTAAATTCTTTAAAAGAGAAAGATAACTTACTCCTTTGAATAATATTATGTCTCAATTATTAGAAAGAAATGTTATCAAACTTCCTCCTATAAAACCAGTTGATCCTTCTAAGCTTGCATACCCTTATTTTGATAACAATTCCTCTTGTCAATTTCATCGTTAGCCTGGTCATGATACTGAGAAATTTTTTTCATTGAAAATTAAGATTTAAGATTTGATTGATAATAATACTATATCTATGGCAGGTGTGAATGATAAGGGAAACAAATCAGTAGCTCCTCCTAATCAAAATCTTAAATTTTTTACTGATCCTTTGCCTTCTCATACCTCTAGTGTGATTGAGACTGAACATACCTCTTTCTCTCCTTCTGATCTTACTACCACAACTCGGAATTTGGTGAACATGGTACAGAAACAAGAGACACATAAGGATCCTTGTATTACACATGACCCTAGTGAGACCATTAGAGAACCTAATGGCCCTTTATACATAGTTGTGAAGGTTAAGGACATACCTTGCTGTAGTACCCTTGTTGATCCCTCTTGCATGGTTAATGTCATCACTAAGGAGTATCTTTTCACTTTACATTTGCATAAACAAATATATGATGATACTAATGTGGTTGTGAAGTTATTTGATGGATTCTCTTGTCCTACCATTGGTTCTATTACTCTTCCTATTGAAATTCATACTAAATCTATGGATGTCAACTTTGTTATCATTCCTTCTTCTGAGCAATTCTATGTGAAGTTGGGCTACCTTGGCTATCTTCCATGAAGGCTATTGCTTCTCCAATTCATAAGTATTTGAAATTTCCTCACAATGGAGAAATTGTAATTGTTAAACATAGCTTATTTTGACCATCTGAAAGAAGCCCCAGTGTTCCTATTGATTTCTTTTGGCCTAAACAATTTCAATCTCTTCCACCAAGGAGCGATGCTCTTTTCCAATCTTATCAAAAATAGAAGAAAGATATGATCTTATCCTTAAGTCAACCTAGATCCCCAACACTTGACACTCCTATCATTCTTAAAGATGAAGTTCTTCCCCTAATGGATAGAACTAATGATCCTCTACCTATTCCTATGGATGTGGCTATGCCTTCTCCTAAGAAGAGCACCAATATTCCTACTAAGGTTAGACCTATACCTCCTCCTCATGATGGACCTAGTCTCCTTCCTACACCTAATATTCCTCCTTTATATGGAGCAGTTCCACCTCCTTCCTCTTATAGAGAAAAGAGGCTCATCTCTCCTCTTGTCCAACCTAAAAGACCTCAACCTAAACCTTCAACTATCAAAGAGGAGAATATTCCTCCAACAAATATTCCTCCTTCTTCCCATCCTTCAGCTACAACTCGATGAAAACGTTGTACGAGAGAATGCCGACAAAGACGTCATGTTAGATCTCATGAAGTTGTTCCTCAAAATATTCAATCTCCCAGAACTCCACCAGTTGAAATGATTCCCTTTTCTCCTAAGAAAGATGTTCAACCTAAATCTCTAAATCATAAATTGCCAAAAACATGTGATGGTTTTACTTCTATTCATGTGTGAGCTCCTCTTTCTATAAATCTTGATGAGGAAATAGGTGAAAATGTTATTCATGATGGCAATACAACTCCTAATGCTTCTGATAGTGACTATGAATATGTTGATGTGGATAAAAATTTATCTACAGAATTTCCAAAAGCTTTAATCCTAGCTCCTAGAAATGAACAAAGTGACTTAGCACATGAGCATAATTCTTGTTTGGATATTGTGATAGCTCCATCTATTGTGCTCGATGTTGCTCCTCTGGCATGTTGCCTGCCTTCCTGAAATAGTGATCAACAAGATCGGGAGGTGGATGTTGTGCTAGATTAGAAACATTAGCACCATAGATCTTCTCCCTTTCTCCTCTCTTTCTCTTTTGTGATTATTCTTCTATATGTATCCTTGTTCTTCTATTTTCCTAAGTAATGTCTACTTGAGGATGATGCAAGGCATTGAGATCTCTTTTGGTCTCTTTCATGTTGACTCAAAAGACATCTTCTATACCCTTTCTTCAAAGGTAGTTCCCTTCCTTTGGGGAATGACAATTATTCTATGCACATATACATATGATATACATGAGTTATCATACAACATACTAACCTTGAGGAAAATAAAACTACCTCGTGTTTTGTGTTCATTAACCTTGGGTTTATTCCTTGATTGGGGGCTAAATCCTTGAGATAGTGTGCTCCCTCTCTCTCTTTTTCTCTTGGGTGTATCCTACCTTAAAGAAATTTCTCCTGATAAGGCATGCGCGATCGCTTTAACATGAGGGCATACACTCTGCTCATATTTTCCTTCTTGATACTTAAAGTTACTTAGTGAATTGGGCTTTGCTTTGAAATTTTTTGTATCCTTGCTTTTCATGAGTCATAGTGAGGGGAACCTTGCTACCTATAGTCATGGTTCTTCCCTTCTTGATCTTCCCTTTTACTTTGTCAATCAAAGTTGTAAGATCCTAAGTCCACTGGGGGCTTGGTGTATCTTGCCTCCTTGACATGGTAGAAGTCTTTCAATCTTGTTTCCTTGTACTTTACCTACAGTATTGGTGTACACTTATACTCCCGCCAAAGTGGGGACTAAATGTAGTGTCATCAAATTATGACCCTTGTAATTTTTGACCACATTAGGGTCTTCACATTGGGGAATTGAGTCCCCACGCCTGATCGGAGACCTAAGACTTGCCCAATCCCTAAAACTGCACTTTTTCCACTTCGCACTGCCTAAACCTGCTTGTTGTCCTAAGTTAAGGATAGGACAGGGGCGTGGCACCCGTATCCCTACCCTATCTTGGGGCCCCTTCTTTCAAACTATGCATTGAACTTTGCACTTAAAGCGGGAAAAGTTCCCTTGTGTCGGTCCATGACAAAAAATTAGCTTATTAACCCTAATTGATGAATATATAAGTTGCATTTACCCTCTGTAGCATAGGAAATAGGAAATCATCACAAAACATTATAAACATACTAATCATTAATCATTGTCTAATCACAAAAGCAAATTGCAATGAATCTATCCTAACACACATTCAATGGAGACATGAAAACAAAGCATACAAAACTAATGATTGTGCAAACCATAGACATGACTTGAATGCTCCTTCATGCGGCTCCATTTTTCTTCTTTCCTCTTCAAATGGTTAGATTGTGGATCTCACCTACAAGTGCACACACACAATTGAAAGCAAGATGGACATTGATTATTGATCAAGAGTACTAGAAGCATAAATTCGATAGCATAATTATCATTTCCAGGGTTATTAGCCAAGATTGAAGAAATTCATCCAATTTATAGAAGAATTGGAGAGATGACAAGATTAGCATGATTCAATTAAAATGGAAATTGCAAATCAATTATGTCAATTATAACAAATTATGACAAATTATGCACTTTCTATGCACAATTTGTTGATTGATAATTTATGACAAATTATGACAACTTCTATGTCAAAATTGATTGATTGTCAATTATGACAAATTTATGACAAATTGACATGTCATTTCCATGAATTTAGGAGAGAAATAGGAGGAATTTGAAATTGGGAATTAGAAAATTAAGAAATTAGGAAATTGATGAAAATTAGAAATTAGGAATTAGTGAATTAATTAATAATTTTTCATTTATTAATCAATTCACAAAGAGGAATAATTAGCCAATTAAATGAAGATTTAATTGTAATGAGAAGACTTAGGATAAATAAGTAATTTATTAATCCTAAAGGAAGAAAATGACACACAAGGTTAAATGATTAAATCACGAAACCTTAGAAGACGAATTAGGTCTTGAAAGATAATTGACTCGATTTGATTCGATTTTGGATTGATAAATGACCAATGTGATAAATGATTTGATTGAGAAAATGTGCCAATTGACGAGGAACAATGACAAATTGATAAAGACGACGACGGTTGATGATAAATTGATTGCAAAATGACAAAATTGACAAGAGGACAAGGATCGATGATAAGATTGATGAAAATGACCACGATCGATGACAAATCAATCGCAAAATGACAAGATCGAACATGAAAACGATCGATGACAAATCGATTGCAAAACAACAAGATTGAAAATGACAAGGATTGATGACAAATCGATCGTAAAACGACGAGATTGACAAGATCGACCAAAATCATGATTAAAGATTGTTATCGACAAGACCAAATTTGAAAGTGAGACAAATGAAGAATGCAGAAGAAAGACTCGATGCTCGCAAATGATAAAGACCAAGTGCGTGACATAGGAGAAATGCTAATGCTACGCAAAAACCTAAAATAAGGCAATGCACAAATGTTAAAGTATGATTCCGCGAGCGTTGACCATTTTTAGACGTCTACACCCTCCTATTTGCATAAGGTGAAAATTGGCATAAGTTCACATACATGAGATTGGGCATTCAAGCATTCAAGAGCATTCAAGTATTGAGAATTCTCAAGTCTCCCTTCAAGGCTAGGTATTGCATTCAAGTCAAAGATTCAACCATTTAATAGGACATTCCTTTCAACATTCAATTCCATACAAGCAAGTCTACCTACATGATAGGGAGCTTGGTAGGAAAGTGCTCACAAGGCTAACTTGCTCCAAAAGGATCAATGTATTTGCCAAAACCTTGTAGGACCTAATGTGTATGTTTTACCCAGCCTGTCTGGTTATTGGAATGCCAAGGATTCCATGGTCTACTTGCCTAGCAAACTCCCTTGTTGGTGATGGCTTACTCCCATGCTCCAAAACTACTCAAGGTGCTTGTTTCCCCCATCTTCAACTACTTGTGCTTGGTTCTTGGGGTCTTCTACTTTCAGTTTCAATGTGTACTAGGGGTCTTCCACATGCAAATTCAGGGGCAGCAAGGAGTTACTCACCATGAATGCTCATAAACTTGTTTTAGACCTATAACTCTCAATTTGCTCAAATTCCTTAAAAGGGCTCAACTACCCCCAAATGAGGTTGCATGATGTCTATGAGTTCCAAGTACACTTGTGGATTGTTTGAAATGTTTTCATTATGTTTCAAAAACCTCCAAGTTCCATTTTCCCATCGGGTTCAAGCATTCTTCAAAAACTGTCATTTTGTTGTGTGTTATGCAGTCATGAAATTATAGTCATGAACAGTCATTAATAACTCTCAAAATATTAACCACTAGAACAATATCTTCATTCAAATTATATACATTCTAGTTATAGAACTTTCCTCCAAGTTATAGAAAGATCCAACGGTTGAATCCAAAGATGTCATGATTTTTGCAAAACAGGGCTAAAAAGGGCTACTAGCCCGTGAGGCCTAATTGGCACTTTTTTTGTTTGTTCTACTCAATGATGGTCTTTTTAACCACAAATAAAGTTGGGGATGGTGTTTATGGAGTGTATACTCAAATATGTTTTTGGTTTTGAGTTCCATGGGGTGTGTTTTTGGACTATCCACATTTTAAGGCCCAAAAAGAGGGTTTAGTGAGGGTTTGGTGCTTGCTTTGTTTGTTTTGCATTCACCTGCATGAACCAAGGCCTAAGAATGATTGGGAGTGTCTTCCACACCTTGGAGTGCCTTTTCCAAGTCTCTATCACCTGTCATTTTTCCAAAAACTTGGCACACGAGAAGGAAAACAGTGATTTTGACCCTACCACTGTGCTTCTACTGCCTTTTACCAGTCAGCAACTTGTCCCCTTTAGAACCTGCAACAATGCAGAACTTGGAGATGGGAAAAAACCATAAAGGAGGTATTAAAACATGTATACATTCACCTATTACATTGCCTTTGAATTTCAAGGCTTGGATTATGCTCTTAAGCATTCCATTAAGCAAAATGACAACAATTTCCCAAAAATAGTAAACTCACTGTTTTGTCTACAAATGGAAATGATTACAAGGTGTAAACTTATTAAAATACATCAAGTTGGTACTTCAACTCTTGGTCCCATGTCCAGACCATTTTTACAATCATTTTCTCACTCAATTACCTTTGAGTGCAAACTTTGAGTCTTTGTCAAGTTACTAGCCAAATGACAAACATTTGCCTCGTAATCACTCAATAGCATCTTCAAGCCATCTTATAGCACAAAAGGAAAGATATGTACACTTTATACACATGGATCAACTTGGTAGAATCCATAGGAGGGATCCCAAATTTGGATCAACCAAGTTGACACATTTTGCAACCACAAACCCTTGGTAGAGCAGCAGGTACCTAGTTTTCAATTATTTTTGTAAAAACACCTTGCAAAAGAGAAAAAAATGAAATGATCACATGAGAAGCTTGGTTACATACATATTAAAACATCCAAGAAGGTACAATATGGATTGTACAACTACAGTACAGACTACCCCTCAAAAAGGAAGAAAAATAGTCATAAAACCAAAAAAACACTTGTTTTCTATTGAGTTATTCTTTCAAATAAAATCACCAACCTTTCCCAAGGTAAGGAGATACCTTATATAGTTTCTCAATTTGGTTTCCACACCCATGTATGGACAAAATACTTTTAAAAAGACATTTTTCAAGAAAATGACCTTTTTGACAACTTTCTTGAGCAAAAAGACAACTTTTCTTGCTCACAAATGCATTTTTGACATCCTAGCCTTAGAAACTTGCCTAAACCATTTAGGAATGCTTAAAAACACTACACAAACATGTTTCAATTCTCTTGAAACCATTTGGAGACCTTTTTGGCCATTTTTCACATTTTGGCCAAAAATTGTCAACTCAAGGCCTGAAATGCAAGATTTGATCTCTCAAGCCCAAAATGAGATCAAAACTACAACAAATGACTCAAAAAAACCTACAACAAGAATTTAAAAACATTAAAACATAAAAAACCCAAAAATGGAGTTTTTGACTCAACTGGGTGCTCTTGCACCATACTCCCCCCAAAACAAAGAATTCATGTGACTCCTGGGGGCAGCAAAGAAGAAGAAATGCCAACTTTTAGAAAGTTAGCTTCAGGTATCCAAGTGGCCTCTGAGATAGGTTGTTCCTTCCACTTGATAAGATGCTCCATGTCGGTGTGATTCCTTGTCTTTTTGAGAACTCTGGAGTCTAGAACCTGTTCAGCAAGGGGAAAAGAAAGAGAAGGGAGAGATAGATCAGAAAGGGACTGAGAAACATCTAAAACTCTTTGAACCTCCTCAGGTGGCTTCCCCTTGAAAGAAATTAGATCTGCAACATTAAAAATGGGGGACAAAGAAACATTAGTAGGTAAATCAACTTTATAAGCATTAGGTCCATACTTAGCCAAGATCTTGCAAGGGCCTATTCTTCTCATCTGAAGCTTGCTAGGAACTCCCTTTTGTAGCCTTGCCTTATTCAAATGAACCATCACATAGTCACCTATGGCAAACTATACATCTCTCTTTGTAGCATCCACTTTTGCCTTGACCTTTTGAGAGGTGTCTTGGAGAGCTTGTCTCACTTGCACATGAACCTCCTTCATGGAGTGAGCCATATCATCTGTTGTCCCACTTTTATGCTGCAAATTAGTGATATCCCTCAACTCCATTATACCCCTTGGATGCATACCATAAACAATTTCAAATGGACTTTTACCTATAGACCTGTTAACACTGTCATTGTAGGCATATTCTGCTTGAGGAATGAGTTGATCCCAACTCTGTCCATATTCCTTTGTCAAACACCTAAGCATGTTTCCAAGAGACCTATTCACAACTTTTGTTTGGCCATCAGTTTGTGGATGATAAGCTGAACCAAAAGAGAGATTAGTACCCAATCTCTTCCACAATGTTTTCCAAAAATGACCAAAAAACTTAACATCTCTATCTGATACAATGATAGTAGGCAAACCATGAATCCAAACAACTTCCTTGAAAAATAAATATGCAATATGACTTGCATCATGTGTTGTTTTGCAAGAAATGAAGTGAGCCATCTTACTAAATCTATCAACTACCACAAAGATGCTATCAAATCCTGATTGAGTTCTAGGTAATCCTACTACAAAATCCATGCTAATGCAATCCCAAGGCCTATGTGGAATGGGAAGAGGCTGATACAGACCAGCATTAGAGGAATTACCTTTTTCTTTCTGGCATACCAAGCACTGATCAACATACCTCCTAATGTCTCTTTGCATCTTAGGCCAATAATAGAACCTTTGAACCAGCTCTAAGGTCTTATTGAGACCAAAATGACCACTTAAGCACCCATTGTGCTTCTCTTGAATGAAGTTCTCTCTCATAGAACCTTGTGGAACACACAACTATCCACCCTTGAATAACAAACCATCCTGGAAAGTGAAATCAGCATAGGCACCATGGAAGTTATTCTCAAAATCTCTACAAACTTTGTAAGCTTCTGCAAAATCATTATCAATAGGATACATGTCCCTGAAACTATCAATACCAATACTCTGAACTTGAATCTCATGAATAGTTAACAATCTTCTACTCAAAGCATTTGCTACTTTATTCAACTGACCCTTCTTATGCTTAAGAGTAAAAGTGTAAGCTTGTAAATATTCAACCCATTTAACATGCCTATGATTGAGTTTATCCTATGAGTTCAAGAAACTGAGTGCCTGATTATCTGTATATACAACAAACACTTTAGGAAGAAGATAATGTCTCCATTTCCTAAGTGCTAGTACTAATGCATAGAGTTATAAATCATAGGATGAGTACTTTTTCTTTGCATCATTTAACTTTTCACTAAAAAATGCTACTGGTCTATTTTCTTGACTTAAAACAGCTCCTACTGCAATAATGCTATCATCGCATTCAATAGTAAAAAGCTTGTCAAAACTAGGTAAAATAAGCACTGGTTGAGTAGCTACTTTAGTTTTCAGTAATTCAAACCCCTTATTTGCTTCACTTGTCCATTGAAACTTTAGCTTGACACCCCCTTTGATGGTGTCCAACATTGGAGCACAGATCTCACTGAAGCCCCTGATGAATTTCCTGTAAAACTGAGCCAAACCATGGAAGCTTCTGACATCACTGGCTGTCCTAGGAATTGGCCAACTGGTTATTGCTACAACTTTTGAGTGATCCATTTTCAGATTGCCTCCTGATACAATGAAGCCAAGATAGACTAATTCTTTCTGCATGAAATCACATTTTTCTAGATTTATGGTTAGTTGTTCATCAGATAACTGTTTCAAAACAATAGCTAAATGTTGTAAGTGTTCTTCCTTAGTCTTGCTGAAAATAAGAATGTCATCTAAATACACTACAACAAATTTTCCAATGAAATCATGTAAAACTTCATTCATGAGCCTCATGAATGTGCTAGGAGCATTAGAGAGTCCAAAAGGCATGACTAGCTGCTCATAGAGACCCTCATTTGTTTTGAAAGTTGTCTTCCACTCATCCCCCTCTTTGATCCTTATCTGATGGTAACCACTCTTCAAGTCTATCTTACTAAAATACTGGACACCCCCCAAAAAATCCATCAAATCCTCTATCCTGGGTATGGGAAATCTGTATCTGATGGTGATCTTGTTGATGGCCCTGGAATCTGTACAAAGTCTCCATGTACCACCCTTCTTAGGTGCCAACACTGTAGGTACTGCACAAGGACTAAGGCTTTTCCTAATCAGCCCTTGGTCTAAGAGTTCTTGTATTTGTCTTGCTACCTCTTTGTTTTGCTCAGGGGTCATTTTGTAGGCTGCCTTATTGGGCAAAGAGGCTCCAGGTATGAAGTCAATTTGATGGCTAATGGCTCTAGGAGGTGGTAAAGCTGCAGGTGTACCATCACTGATTATTTGTTTGAAGTTATCAAGGATTTGCTACACCTCACATGGTATCTCCACTTTCTTTTCTACCTTTTCCTCCTTAGGCTTCACTATGAGTGAAAATCCTACTCCCTCACCCTCTTCTAGTGTTTTTATGGACTCTTTCTCATTGACTAACAAGATGTTAGGCACTTTGTTGCCGCTCTCTCCTTCTTTATTGAGGGATTGAATCTGATAGTTTACTCCATCTTTTTGAAAAGAATAGGAGTTTCTTTCCCCATCATATTGTGCTTTTTGGTCAAATTACCAAGGTCTACCCAATAGTAGGTGGCATGCACCTATTGGAAGGATGTCACATAGGATCCTATCAGTATATCCGCCTATGTGGAAATCTACCCAGGCTTGCTCATTTACCAACACATGTTGCCCCTTGTTTAGCCATGTTACTTTGTATGGTTCTTTGTGTTGTATTCTAGGTAGTTTCAACTTACTGATTGCTTCTTCTGATATGATGTTATCAGTGGATCCTCAATGTATGATCACCTTACACACTTTTCCCATGATTTTACACTTAATCCTAAACAATGCTCTTCTTTGTGAGACCTCTATGCTCTGTGGCTTCTTCATTAACACTCTCTTGATCATCAAACTCTCACCATCTTTTGAAGCTAGGTGGTTCAATGCTGGAGTTTTGGTATTACCTTCATCTTCTTGAACATAGTTTACCCTCTTTTCACCTCCATAAGATGAACTAGGCTTCTCTGGGCATCTGTAGGCAGGGTGGCCCAACTTTTGGCAGTTATAGCATTTCATGGTTGAGAAATAAGACCCTCTCCCTGGTCCATTAGATCTACCCCTACTCGGGTTGCTTGATCCCCTACCCCTATAGTTGGGTTTGCTCTGAGAATCCCCACTTTGCTCTAGAAGTTTAGATTCTCCCTGGGATCATTGATCTATGCTTCTTCCCCCAAAACTACCCCTATGGCCTCTACCATCTCTTCCCCTACCTCGGTCTCTATTGTTTTGTTCTTGCTTCCTCCTACCTTTCTCTTCCACCTTAAGTGCCAAATGATAACGCTTGTGTACTATTTGTGGGCATAACAGGCTCATCTCCTCCTGGATGTTCCACCTTAACCCTTTCATATACCTTGCCACTTTCATGCTCTCATCTTCCACTACTCTGGATCTCATGCACAGCTTTTGGAACTCCTCTGTGTAACTACTGACATCTAGGTCTTTCTGTCTCAAATTTTGTCTTTTCTAGTGAAGTTGTATTTCATAGTCTTCAGGAAGGTAGGTCTCTTTGATTTTGGCTACCATTTCCTTCCAGGTGGCTAGTGGTTGCTTGCCTTCTTTCACCCTTTCCTCTTGGATGAACTTCCACCATGTTAAAGTTGCTCCTCTCAGCCTTGACTTTTCCACCTTGACCTTGTGTGCTTCGGTCACTCCATCACACACAAAATGGTTTTCTAACCCTTCAATCCACTCTATTAGAGCATCTGGATCCATCTTCCCACTAAAAAGGGCCACTCCTTCCAAGGTCTTACCACTCATAGCTCTCAAGGCTTTCAAGAATGGTTCTTGCTCAATGACTGGGTCAGGGATGGGAACCTCATCTTCTATGGCTACCATCTTACCCTTGTCTCCAACCTTATCATGGACCTTTTCAGTTTTGAATTCTACTTCAGCTAGTTTCATTGCTATTTGGTCTAATCTTTCTCTAAGAACCCTATTTTCCTCTTCTTTGTCCTCAACTTTCTTTGCCAATTCTGCATTGGTCACCATGGTTGCCTAATGTGTCTTCCCTCCTAAATCTTTTGTTGGCTCTGATACCACTATGATAGGGAGCTTGGTAGGAAAGTGCTCACAAGGCTAACTTGCTCCAAAAGGATCAATGTATTTGCCAAAACCTTGTAGGACCTGATGTGTATGTTTTACTCAACCTGTCTGGTTATTGGAATGCCAAGGATTCCATGGTCTACTTGCCTAGCAAACTCCCTTGTTGGTGATGGTTTACTCCCATGCTCCAAAACTACTCAAGGTGCTTGTTTTCCCCATCTTCAACTACTTGTGCTTGGTTCTTGGGGTCTTCTACTTTTATTTTCAATGTGTACTAGGGGTCTTCCACATGCAAATTCAGGGGCAGCAAGGAGTTACTCACCATGAATGCTCATAAACTTGTTTTAGACCTATAACTCTCAATTTGCTCAAATTCCTTAAAAGGGCTCAACTACCCCCAAATGAGGTTGCACATTGTCTATGAGTTCCAAGTACACTTGTGGACATTTTGAAATGTTTCCATTATGTTTCAAAAACCTCCAAGTTCCATCTTCCCATCGAGTTCAAGCATTCTTCAAAAATTGTCATTTTGTTGTGTTTTATGCAGTCATGAAATTATAGTCATGAACAGTCATTAATAACTCTCAAAATATTAACCACCAGAACAATCGCTTTGGTCAGATTATAGACATGCTATTTATAGAACTTTCCTCCAAGTTATAGAAATATCCAATGGTTGAATCCAAAGTTGTCATGATTTTTGCAAAATAGGGCTAAAAAGGGCTACTAGCCCGTGAGGCCTAATTGGCACTTTTTTTGTTTATCCTGCTCAATGATGGTCTTTTTAACCACAAATAAATTTGGGGATGGTTTTTAGGGAGTGTATACTCAAATATTGTTTTGGTTTTGAGTTCTATGGGGTGTGTTTTTGGACTGTCCACATTTTAAGGCCCAAAAAGAGGGTTTAGTGAGGGTTTGGTGCTTGCTTTGTTTGTTTTGCATTCACCTGCATGAACCAAGGCCTAAAAATGATTGGAAGGGTCTTCCACACCTTGGAGTTCCTTTTCCAAGTCTCTATCACCTGTCATTTTTCCAAACACTTGGCACACAAGAAGGAAAACAGTGATTTTGACCCTGCCACTGTGCTTTTACTGCCTTTTACCAGTCAGCAACTTGTCCCCTTTAGAACCTGGAAGAATGTAGAACTTGGAGATGGGAAAAAACCATAAAGGATGTCTTCAAACATGTATACATTCACCTATTACATTGCCTTTGAATTTCAAGGCTTGGATTATGCTCTTAAGCATTCCATTAAGCAAAATGACAACAACTTCCCAAAAACAGTGAACTCACTGTTTTGTCTACAAATGGAAATGATTACAAGGTGAAAACTTATTCAAATAAATCAAGTTGGTACTTCAACTCTTGATCCCATGTCCAGACCATTTTTACAATCATTTTCTCACTCAATTACCTTTGAGTGCAAACTTTGAGTCTTTATCAAGTTACTAGCCAAATGACAAACACTTGCCTAGTAATCACTCAATAGCATCTTCAAACCATTCTTCTGGCACAAAAGGAAAGATATGTACACTATATACACATGGATAAACTTGGTAGAATCCATAGGAGGGATCCCAAACTTGGATCAACCAAGTTGACACATTTTGCAACCACAAACCCTTGGTAGAGCAGCAGGTACCTAGTTTTCAATTATTTTTGTAAAAACACCTTGCAAAAGAGAAAAAAATGAAATGATCACATTAGAAGCTTGGTTACATCCATATTAAAACATCCAAGAAGGTACAATATGGATTGTACAACTACAGTACAGACTACCCCTCAAAAAGGAAGAAAAACAGTCATAAAACCAAAAAAACACTTGTTTTCTATTGAGTTATTCTTTCAAATACAATCAAAAACTTTTCCCAAGGTAAGGATATTCCTTATATAGTTTCTAAAGTTGGTTTCCACACCCATTTATGGACAAAATACTTTTAAAAAAACATTTTTCAAGAAAATGACCTTTTTGACAACTTTCTTGAGCAAAAAGATAACTTTTCTTGCTCACAAATGCATTTTTGACATCCTAGCCTTAGCAACTTGCCTAAACCATTTAGGAATGCTTAAAAACACTACAAAAATATGTTTCAATTCTCTTGAAACCATTTGGAGACCTTTTTGGCCATTTTTCACATTTTAGCCAAAAATTGTCAACTCAAGGCCTGAAATGCAAGATTTGATCTCTCAAGCCCAAAATGAGATCAAAACTACAACAAATGACTCAAAACAACCTAAAACAACAAAAAAAACCTACAACAAGACTTTACAAACATTAAAACATAAAAAACCCAAAAATGGAGTTTTTGACTCAACTGGGTGCTCCTGCACCACTACATTTGTATCACAACCTCCCTTGAGGTGAATTACATTTCAATCTTTCATTTACATTTACTTGCAATTAATTTCTTTCATCATTTGGTTAATTCCAAATTTGGGGTTTGACGTGAAGGCAAACCCCCAATCCCAACCCCTTTTCCTCTCTTTTTTGTGTAGGTTGCAGCTACGCAACTGTATTTGCAGATTTGGACTCCATTTACAGAGGCGGAAAAACCCTTTTCATTTCATGGATTTTTCAGAGGACCGTGTACACTTTCAACATGATCTTGACAAATTTTCCTCAAATTCATAGGGAACCTTCGTTTCAATATATTATAGCCATATCCAGGTGCACAACTTTATCCCACGCTTCTATTTCAAGTTATAATCAGTTCTTTGCTACTTTTACACTTGGTCTCAAAACACATAATTCAATCATTTTCCATTCTAAAAGAGGGGTTAGCTTGTCATTTCTACCTCATTATCAATTCATTTACTATTCAATCTCTCTCCCTAGAGATTGGATCTAGTGAACTCCCCCCCCCTCTTTTAAATGTAATGTGTGTGAGGTGATTGAAGGGAAATCCGCAGTGAAACTTTCATCTCTCCTTGGAGGGAAGAAAAGCTTTCCTCTTGATCTCTCCATCATTCACTTTTTCCCACATTACACAATGAAAGAGAAACATATTGAAGAATAAAGAACAAGATGATGCTAAGTTTGGAGATATTGTATAGAAATCTCTTTTCAACAAGTACATATTTAAACTTCAAGTGAAAAAAGAGACTTATAAGGATGAACAAAGGACTAAGTGTACTGTCATAAAAAGAGAAAAACTTGATTATTCATGTGAGATCAAAGCTTTAATCAATTTAATTGCTAAGTTATAAGTTTCTTACATTCAATTCCTTTAATGTATATGTTGTTAACAAGGTTTCCAAACATTTCAAATAAACTCATTGCTTATGTCTAATTTACTTGTTTTGATTTCTTCTCAGTTCATTCAAATATTATACAATGGCAATGCTTGCCTTTTGTGTTGATTTTTTTATTGTTTTAATGGATGTTATTGTTATACCAAGGAACATTAGTCAAGCTCTTGAAAATTCAGCAATGCCATGTCATCCTCCCCTTCTACTACTTGCACCAACAAGAGTTGTGAAATTCAATATAGGGGCATCTATAGTCCATTCAAAATTGAGAATCCCAATACGAGATTTTGCTCAACTAGAAGGAACAAGACTTGCAAGTTTTCAAGAAGATATAGCACATATTAGATGCATTTTGATTGATGAAATGAACTTCATTGGTCAAAACATGTTAGAAAACATAAATTCTTGACTTCTACAAGCATTCCCACAAAATGCACACATAAGTTTTGCAGGTAGACCTTTTATTATGACTAATGAAGATAATTCTTTTACTATTAAGAGTAGCAACCAATTCTACTCTTAATAGTGGAATACTTATCTTCATTAGTCATAATAAAAGGTTTTATCTACCTGCAAAACTTATGTGTACATTTTGTGAGAATGCTTGTTGAAGTCGAGAATCTATTTTTTAACATGTTTTGACCAATGAAGCTCATTTCATCGATCAAAATATATCTGATATGTACTATAGCTTCTTGAAAACCTTTAAGTCTTGTTCCTTCTAGCTGAGCAAAATCTTGTATTGGGATTCTCAATTTTGAATGGACTATAGAGGCCCAAATATTGAATGTCGTAACTCTTGTTGGTGCAAGTACTAGAAGGGGAGAATGACATGGCATTGCTGAATTTTCAAGAGATTGACTAATGGTCGATGGTATAAAAATAATATTCATTAAAACAATGAAAATTTCAACACAAAAGGCAACCATGGCCATTGTACAATATTCGAATGAATTGAGAAGAAATCAAAACAAGTAAATTAGACATAAGCAATGAGTTTATTTGAAATGTTTGGAAACCTTGTTAACAACATATACATTAAACAAATTGAATTTAAGAAAACTTAGAACTTAGAAATTAAATCCATTAAAGCTTTGCTTTCACACAAATAATCAAATTTTTCTATTTTTATGACAGTGCACTGAATCCTTTGTTCATCATTATAAGTCTTTTTTTTCACTTGAAGTTTAAATATGTATTTGTTGAAAAGGGCTTTATGTATAATATCTCTAAACATAGCATCATCTTTTTCTTTAGTATTCAATACGTTTAACTCTTTCACCATAACACCCATGATTTCTTCTGCTACTTCTTCAAAAGTAGTAATCCAAGTGAAAGTAGCATGGTCTTGCACTTTGCATTGAAGCATATATTTATAATCACATTCATGGAAACTCTTATCACATCTTCTACAATACCAATTACTATTTGCATTACTATTCACCCTTTTTTTGCATTTCCTACCTCCAATCTTCAACGGACAAGCTGTGTAACAAAAATTGTCCACCTTTATTAATATAAGGTAGCTTTTATCATTGTCCAATAAGGTTTATTAGATTTTCCTTTTTCCACATCCTCAATTTGTGCAATATTTTTTAACATTCTAGCTTGTATCAAAGATGATTTTTCCTTTGCAATAGAATGAGACATCGAATTCTTCCCTTATGTATCAAACCAAGATCTCAATTGGTTGACTCTGGAAGATCAAGATTTATAAGAAGTTGGGTTGTGGTAATTGTTCCCATAGATTTTCCACCAAAATCACTAACTCGTGCAACCTTTATAGCAAGAATGGGAAAAGTTCCTAAATTGCACATTTCTTGGAGTTGTTGGCCTTCCTTATCGCAGAAACCACCCCACATTGTTAACTCCACCATAGAAGTTGACATGTCTTTCAGTTGAAGATTTATTTTCTCAATCCTTGTGGCATCCTTTTTGAATATTATGTTTGTTAGATCAATTGATAAAACAACACTAATAATATCAACCATAGAATTGCTTTTCATGTTCTCAATTTCACTTATTGGTGTAAAATGGAATATTTGTTTGGTATTAAGCTATCATTATCCAAACACTGCACAACTATAGAATTACTTTCTAAAATAATTTCCCATTCATTTTTTAAATGGTTGAAATTATTTTGTGTAGGTTTGAGCCTCCCTTTTGAGATTCTAAACACTCTCCCAATGTCTATACGATTATAAAACTGTTCTGCAATAACATTAAAACATGTTACTTTTATTTCACCACCATCAAAATCAAACAAGTCAAAATTGAAAACTTTTACATCTCCTCTTGCATTGTTAAAATGAGGAAGGGGACCCTTTCTAATGACTCTTGCCTTCATTTTCTATCTGTTTTGGAATGTATTCAATGTTGTAATAGGAATGATTCTTGTAGAAGTTTCATTTCTTGCAACAATCAGGGAATCATGTGGATTGTTGGCAGGATTCATTTCTGCATCATCATAATGAGGAGAAAATATTATTTATGAGAAAAGTTTGGTTTCATGAGGAAATTATGTAATCCCTATACAACATCAAAAAGAAAAAAATAAATGTCAAAGAAATCCTATTTTACAAAACTTGAAAAAAAAGGCTCGTTAATGGGCTTAAAAGTGTTAATCCTTAAATGGAAATAGTAGAAAGGACAATGTGCACACCCCCAAAGAGAGATTGGATTAAGGTAAAAAAATTGACGGGGCTACATGTGGGAATCGAGGACAATCTGGTGTTGGTTGCATGGAAAGAAACCATTATGGTGTTGTATGCGGGAAAAGTGGGTCAATAGAACTTAAAATGTGAAAAATGAAGCTCTAGGGAGACTTGTCCACACACCCACAGGACTTCTTCGTGCAAGCTATGGAGTCATGAAGTATGGCTCAGCTTCCCAAGGTTGGTTCCATGGTTCTCTATCTCACAAGGTCCCTCAAACCAATTTCTCTGCTCTCAGATCACTGAGCAAAGTGGTTTAGGGATGACAAATGTAAGAACGAGGGATACTTTGATAGATTTTAACATGAAATGTATCCTAAGCTATGCATGATCTTACAAAGGCAATAAGCTAGATTATAAGATGACAAGATTAGTAGCAAGACTATCCTAGCATGATATACTAGTCTATGATTAAGCTAAATGAGAAGGAAAATACTCTAAACATGCATATTTAGATTAATTCCTATTCAAAAGAGAGGCTAAATGATGAGCATAAAATAAGATATTAAAGCTTGCATGGATTTGAGTATAAGTATGATGCTAAAGACTTGGATATCTAAAAATGGAGGAATGAGAGCTCTATTTATAGCAAAAATAGGGCAATGGATGGCTAGGATTGAAAGATTTAATCAAGGGTTGAGTTTGAAAGTTGGGAATCCATGTTTGCAATTTGCACCAATGAAATGGTGATATTTGTCAACATAAGGTTGGGTTGAGAAGAGGGGTAGGAAGCATTAAATGCTTGAGAAGACCTCATGGTTATCTTAGGGGGTAAGGGTTAAGGTTAAGTTAAGATTACCCATTGGATAAAACTTTTATCCAAAGGATAAACTCTTGTGCAAAGAATTAAGGGATAACCATGGTCAAAGCAATGAATGCTTGAGGAGACCCTTGGGTTACATGGAGGTTGAGTTTAGGGAAATTCTTTAATCATGCTAGAGGGTTGAGTTAACCATTAATGGTTTGGGAGACTTTCAAAATTAAGTTGTTGAAGCCTTTAAGGGTTTTCAAAGACTTTGAGGGTTTGAGAAGTGACTTCCCCCTGCTTAGGGATGTGACAATATTTAGGAGATGGGTTAGGTTAATTTAGAAGTGATTTAGAAGAGTCTAGAAGGGGTTAGGAATAGGGTTTAGGAGGCAAGTGGGAGATGTAGGATTTTGCAAGTGGATGGAGAGATAATAGGTTTTAATTGAAATAAAGTTAATTTAATTCAATTTGGTTGCAATTTGGGGAAATTAAATAAATTAGATTTATTCAATTTAGGATAACTATTTAATTAAATTTGAATTTAATTAAAAGTGGATAGAAGGGATTTAATTGAATAAAATGATTTATTCATTAAATGGAAAAAGAGGCCTAGTGAATTTAATTTAAATAAATTGAGTAATTTACTTAATTTAAATAGAGGAATGTGGGTGATTTAATTAAATAGAGAAATGAACATAAAATATTCATTTAGGAATATGGTCATTTTTATACATCTACATTTTGCCCCTCTTTGAAGTGATGTGTGTGCACATGTTAATTCAAAGAAAATGATGTGTCGTCGTGATTTATGATCAAATAAAAAAAATTATGTTGTTTTGAGATATGTCATGCCCCAGTTTTGATAATCGATGTTGATAATGCCCCCTTGGGAGATGAATCCAAATTTTTGAAAATTTGATTTGATTTGATAATTGTGTTTGCATTGTAAAGTTTTGGCTATGTGGAATGCTAAAATTGATTCATCTCCCGATAATTGATGTGTGTGAGGGTATGAGGAAGACCATGAGCGAATTACATGCTCAATCCCCTAACCCTAATTTTATTTCACCCTATAAAAGGGGAAAAGTGCATTGTTTTGTCTCATTTGTGCTTGTTGACCTTGGAGAGAGAGACTTTTGGAGAGAAGACAAAATGCCTATTCCATATTCTACGCATCGATTTGAGCGCGTTCGGAGATATCAGAGGTTTGCTACATATGGACCACCAATAAGTCAACCTTTTTGACCCCTTGTTGATTTTTTATTTTGTCATTTTCGGTCATGTTTTGAGTTTTGGCATGCGTTTTTTTCGTTTTAGCACATAGGGGTCGTCGGTTGGCACATACGAAAAATTTCATAGTGCATAAGGTTTTTGATTTTGGGTAGCATCTGAAAACTTTAGGGTAGTGCATAGATTTGCTTGGTTAGCGCATAGCTGTATTTTAGTGCATTAGGGACACAAGTTAGCGTAGAGGGTTAAACGTGTAGCGCGTTAGGTAAACCTAGTGCATTGAGTGCATAGGGAATCACATGGGTAGGGGTAAGTAGCGCGTAGCTTGGACCTAGCGCATAAGGTTAGATAGGTAGCATAGTCAGAAGATAGGTTAGCGCATGGGATAGGTTTAGCACTTAAGGTAGATTAGATGGTGCATTGGAAGAAACAGATAGCGCATAGAGTTAATCTAGCATGTGGGGTAGATAGGATAGCGCATGGAGAAAATGGGTTAGCACATGAGTAGGATTTCAGCGCGTAGCCAAATTTAGTTAGTGCATGGGGTAGGTTTTGTAAGATAGGATGATTTGTGAATGAGGAAAATTTATAGGATAAGGTCAGTTTTGCTGGGATAGGTGTAAATTGTTCATTTCTATGTCCGTTGTCATGGTTTTGATAGTTTGTCCAATATAAGTTTTGATATAACTTGGTTTGATTTGCGATTTTTCAAGTTATTGATAGATATTAATGTGGAATTGATATAAACTTGATTTGATTTGCATTGTTTCAAGTTGATATATGTGGAGCTTGAATTGTGTTACAAGCTGATATGATTGTGGAACTTGAGTTGTCTTACAAGTTGATATGGGTTGGAAACTTTAGTTGTGTTACAAGTTGATGTGATGTGGAAACGTGAGTTGTGTTACAAGTTTGATATGATGTTTGAAAACTTGAGTTGTGTTACAAGTTGATATGGATGGATATGATGTAGAACTTGATTAGATTTTCAAAGTTTTCAAGTTTTTGATCTGATTTTGATTTTGATATCTATGTTTTGATGAGGAAACTGATATTGAACTTGTTTTTCTTTTCGACAGGAGCGATTGGGAGTGGTTCAGTCATGTGAGTGGTTCCCTAGACCATGGGCATTGATACCACGATTGTCACAGGTTGATCTAGAGACTATTGAGAGATGCGGCCTGTCTTCCCTATTAGATATGCCTCGATTTACTGTGAACCGGGGTTTACTTACAGCGCTGGAAGAGAGATGGTATAGTGACACGAATAACTTCCACTTTGCCATAGGTGAGATGGCGGTGACCCCAGAGGATTGTTACTAGATCCTATGTATACCTGTGTTAGGTGCACTATTACCGTACAAGCAATCAGAGGAGGATGGGATAGAGGCACTTCGTCGGATATTTCATGATGACACCATTTGTGGATATGAGATCCCTTGGCAGGAGTTTTTGGATTTGGACTATGCGCCTCTTCCATCAGTACTGGCAGGTTTCATAGGTGGTTTCCTATGTCTCGATCGTAGGTCAAAGGGACTATCTATAGGATAGGGATTGGTGTTGGAGGAGATGGTGACACAGGGTCGCAAGTTCGCATGGGGATCGGCTATGCTAGCCCACTTGTACAGGGACTTGCATGAGGTAGTATACCTGGGTTATGGTAGTTTGTTAGCTGGCGTGACACTTCTACAGGTATGGTGTTGGGAGCACATTCCCATAGCTAGGCCACTGGTGGATAGAGATAGGCCTGTTCGGTGTGCCTACGTATATGGATACAGGGGGTTAGTTGTCCAGCGGAAGCTGGGCAAACTTGAGCATTGGAGGAGGGTATTGGATGACATTGATACGGTCGCCTGGCGACCTTATACAGGTTGTGAGGTATGGGCTGAGGATGGCTGGAGATGCCATATGTTTTTATGACTCGATATTTGATAGGGCGGACCCCATTTGTGATCGAGAGATTTGTGGTTACCAGAGTTTTGTGGTAGTATGGTTGGCAACAGGGGATACCACAGGGGACTTGTTTGTATGCGTGCTGGAGGTAGGATATACCGGATTGGGGTCCGACTATTGATAGTGTGGCGGCCGTAGAGGAGTTTGTGTAGTTAGCAGGCCAGATATGGGAGTACGCCCCTGAGATGCTAGATGTCGGTATGACGGATGAGTTAGCCCGATTGTTCACAGCTCGTGCCGTGGCAAGGATATCAGATCCAGTGGAGATGCGGCCTGCTTTTGATGATGATGAGGATGAGGGAGGGGGAGATGGGGATGAGGGAGATGATGGAGGAGGTAGAGGAGGATGATGATGGAGAGGAGATCGGGGGAGGAGAGGAGACAGAGGTAGAGATGGTGGTGATAGAGGGGCGCGGGTGGAGAGAGCAGTTCGACAAGCTGTGATGGATAGAGGGAGAGGAGGTTTGGTGATTGGAGCAGGGGGTGAGGGGAGAGTAGGAGAGGTGATAGCAGTAGTGGGAGGGACTGATGAGCTGAGATGACTAGCTCAGAGGAGGAGGACCGATGTGCTACCTCCACCAGCACCGAGGATAGGGGGAAGGACATGGAGTGTGTCTTCCTAGGTACCCCTTCAGATCTGAGTTCTGACGCATTGAGAGGATGCTCAGATTAGGACCCTACAATTGACAGTGCAATAGCTACAGGCATAGTTATTGGCGCAACAGTGTCAGATTACCCAGCTGACCCTAGAGCGTGATACAAAGATAGAGCGGCGAGGTCAAGCAGAGGAGCTCGCAGAGAGTTTGCAGAGAGCGGCAATAGGTGGTCTGATGAGAGACACCTTGAGAGAGCTAGCTTTGAGAGCCAAGGAGGCAGAGTACTACCGGTGCCATTATGAGGATGTGATGCCTAGGGAGCGTCATGTGCAGAGTTTTATGTAGTCAAGATTAAGTTGATCTCGAGAGACTGGGTCGCAGTCAGAGAGCAGAGGTCTGACAGGGCCATCGAGACATGATCCACCTGGAGATCTAGGTGTTGGGACTTTTGCGGCAAGACCGTCTCCTTTAGGAGATAGTCATACTTGAGAGACGTTGTCTCCATTGTATTTTTAGCATTTTTGTTGTTGTACTGGGCACAAACATGACATATTTTGATCATTTTTGATATATACGACACCATTTTCGTTGATCATGTGATGTGTTATGGATAATGCTTTCTATATGCTTGTGTTTATTTTATGATGATGCAATGCTTAGATAGATGTATGTGATGAACATGATTTATGATGTTTGATTTATGAGATGTATTTTGAAAATGAGATGTATGATATGATATGCTGTGAGATGTATCTTAAAAATGAAATGTATGATATGATATGCAACTAATGGTTTTTTAGCATCCTTATTCTGTATTTGTCATCTTGATATAGCCACATGTAATTTGCTTTTGATATATGTATCATCATTGAGCATTTATTGATCTTTGGATATGTTGAAAATTTATACAAGCATAATGGTATAATTGAACCATGATGACCTGAGAAAAATTTACATGATGTTTGATTTTGCAAGATAGCACAAGCATCAAGGTATAATTGAACAAGGACGACCAGAGTGTGAATTGTGTATAAACAGACAAGATTAAACCATTTGTATGCATAAAGTGGAATCATGTCTTCAGTGATATTCATTGAATCACGTCTCGAGACAAGTATCTACATAGTACAAATGATTGCCTCACAGACAGAATACTAAAAAGATATTGGAGTTCCTGTTACTTTCTCTAGCTCGATGCATCGTTTGAGAAAATGTAGAGGATCCAATATTTCAAAAATATTTCAAGTGCAAAAATAGTCAAGACTTTATGCAATATGCAAACATTTGTTACTTCATAAAATCATCCATCATGTGTTTTGAATCTGTTAAATGTATCCATGTTTGGTTCGCTTTGTGTGTTGTTGAATGTTGGTGTTGACGGGATTTTCTTGGTGTATTGCAATGCTTGATATGTTGATAGGACAGATTGCAGATGAATGTTGCCCCTATCTTAAATATATTGTCCAACGTGGATATGTATAGTGATTACCAAGCCATGGTGAGATGTGGTGAAAGGCTTAGATGGATAAATTAGGATAGTGACTACGCTAAGTATGTCCGAAAGGGATATGTGTGATAAAATATCGGGTGATGGCCAATAGTGTTTTACTGCAAAGATAAGGATATAGATATGGATAGAGGAGTTGTCCTCTCACAATAGCGTCTGTTTTCCAGGTTTTCACCAGTTGCTTTTATTGTACCTTTTTATTTGCTTGTTCTTAATTTTTTGAAATTTTTTTGATTTTTGATTTTTTCCGTGCATTAGACTACTCAAGTGTAGTATTTCTTCAAATGAATGTTGTTAGTTGGTTCATCGAGCACGTCTCCTTTTGAGGTTGTTAGCTAGTAAGCACTTGATCCATAGACTAATATGATGACATAGGGCCTTAACCAGTTAGGTTCAAATTTCCCTTTCTTTTCTCAATCTTGCTGATTTCAAGGATTTTCCTTGAGTACTAGGTCACCAACTTTAAAACTCCTGAGAATAACCTTGTGGTTGTAGCTTCTGCACATGTGTTGTTGATATGCTTTGAGATGAGTGTAGGCATGTTGGCATCTTTCATCTAATAGTTCAAGTTCTTGTAGTCGATTGACTTGATACTCTTCAACTAGGATTAAGACTTTTAGAGAGACTCTGAGAGATGGAATTTCTACCTCCAGGGGTAAAATTGCTTCTAATCCATATACCAATGAGTATGGTGTTGCTCCTGTAGGTGTGCAGATGCTAGTTATGTATGCCCAAAGTGCTAGATTGAGTTGTACATGCCAATCTTTGCCTGCATCATTCACTATTTTCTTTAGGATTTTCAAGATTGTTTTGTTGGATGCTTCTACCTAACCATTCCCCTGTGGGTAGTAAGGTGTAGAGAAACGATGTTGGATTTTGAATTTTTCACATAGTTCTCATACGAATTGGTTTTTGAAAGGTCGTCCATTATCTGTGATGATGGAGCTTGGAATACCATATCTGCAGATTAGATAATTTAGGATAAAAGAGGCAATTTGTTTTCTAGTTACTGTGGTCATGGGGACTGCTTCTATCCACTTGGTAAAGTATTCTGTTGCAGTTATAATGAACTTGTGTCCATTTGAAGATGAAGGATGAATTTTTCCGACTAAGTCCAAACCCCACTGACAAAAGGGCCAGGATGTTGTAAATGGCTGCAGTTCCTATGCTAGTGCATGTATCAGATTGCCATGGATTTGGCATTTAGGACACTTCTTGGCAAAGTGGTAAGAATCTTTTTCCATTGCCGGCTAGTAATACCCCATTCACAAAAGCTTTTTAGAAAGAGTTGTACCACTTGAATGTGTACCACAAATACCTTCATGAAGCTCATGCAAAGCGGAGTCAGATTCATTACAATCAAGGCAATGAAGAAGAGTACCATCTAGACCTTGATGGTATAGAGTATCAATAGTAAGGGTATAACGGGCGGCTTCTCGGATAAAATTATGTTTTTGGTTGCGGGATTGGTCAATGGGTAGGATATTGTTCTTTAGATAATCATATATCGGTCCATACAAAGGAGAATCCGAACCAGTCAAGGCATAGATAACATGGGATTTAGAGTGGTCATAGGCTAGGGAGAACGGTTGCTCTACCAAAAACTCATAACGACTCTGTTGCTCGAGAATTTGTAGTAGTGAAGTGATAGTAGCCATTACATCAGTTGCTTTGTTGTTCAACCTTGGTATTTGTTCAAAGGTGATGTGTAAAGAATATTGCTTGAAATCATCCACCATTCGCTTGTAGAGTAGCAGTTTATCATCTTTCATCTGATAGTCATCATTGATCTAGTTGATGACTAGTTGTGAATCTTCGTAGACCTTTAACTCTATGATTTTCCATTCTACGACCATTTTGATGCCTATAACCAATGCCTCATATTCAGCCACATTATTTGTACATGGAAACATAAGCCTATATTATCTTGGTATGGTGTTCCCTTCAGGAGTGATAAATAAAATGCCTGCACCTGAACCATGTAGAGTGAATGATCTGTCAAAGTATAAGGTCCATTGTGTTGTAGAGATAGCAAGAACATCTCTGTCTAGAAATTCGATCTCCATGGGTTGCTTACAAGGTAGAGGTGCTTCTGCCAATTGATCTGCTATTACCTGTCCCTTGATAGCTCTTCGTTTTGTGTAGTGGATATCAAATTCACTGAGAATCATGACCCATTTAGCCAATCGACCTGTAAGAGCTGCTTTGCTGAGTAGATATTTGAGGGGATCAATTTTTGCCACTAGCTTAATTGTGTGTGCTAGCATATAATGTCGGAACTTTTGGGAGGCGAAGACTACAGCCAAGCAGGCTTTCTCAATAAATGTGTAATTGAGCTCATAGCCGTTCAAAGTCTTGCTAGTGTAGTATATAGCTCATTCCTTTCCTTGTTGATCTTCTTGTGCCAATAGTGCTTCTAGTGATATATCTGTCATGGAAATGTAGAGAATGAGTGGCTTCCCTGCTATCGGTAGTACTAGAACTAGTGGGTTCATCAGATACTATTTGATTTGATAGAAAGATTCTGCACATTTGGCTTCCCATCTGAATGGTACATTTTTATGTAACAAATGATTGAATGGTAGACTTTTATCCGCTAATTGAGCAATGAATCACCTGATTGATTGGAGTTGTCCTTGTAGAGATCTAAGTTGGCTAATGTTCTTTGGTGGTGGCATCTCCATGATGGCTTGTACCTTTGTTGGATCCACTTCAATACCTTTAGCTGAGACTATGTATCCTAGTAACTTGCCTGATGTAACCCTGAAGACATACTTCTTAGGGTTGAGCTTGACTTGGAATTTCTCCAATTGATCAAAAATCTTTGCTAAGATGCTTAGGTGTTTCGCTCTAGTGAAGGATTTAGCTAGTAAATCATCCACATAGTCTTCCATGAAGGTATGCATCATGTCATGGAATATTGTTGTCATGGCTCTTTGATAAGTTGCCCCAACATTCTTTAAGCCAAAAGGCATGACATTCCAACAATACATTCCCCAAGGATAGGTGAACGCTGTTCTATCTTGATCTTCTGGGGCTATTTTTATTTGGTTATAGCCTGAGAAACCATCCATTAGTGATAGCATTGCATGGCCTGTTGTGAGGTCTACAATTATGTCAATACTTGGCAAAGGAAAGTCATCCTTTGGACAGGCGTTGTTGACGTCTCTAAAATCCATGCATATCCTAATACTACCATCTGGTTTTGAAACTGGCACAATGTTTGAAATCCACTTAGCATAGTCTATAGGTCAAATAAATCTGACATCCAATAGTTTCTTCAGCTCAGCCTTAACCATGAGTGCTACATGGGGAGTCATTTTTCTCAGTTTTTGCTTAACTGGCCTAGCTCCTGGAGCCATAGATAAGTGATGCATAATCAATTGTGGATCGATCCCGGGAATATCTATGTATGACCAAGCAAAGTTGATTTTCTTTTCTTTAAAGAACTTGATAAATTTTGATCTTTCTTCTTCTGTGAGAGATTCTGCCAGGTGTATGTTTTGGACCGCTTCTATATACCAATGTTGATTGATTGAGTGGGATCAATCAATATAGGTGATCGCTCATGGTAATGCTCTGGAAGAGTGTCAAGTCTCCCATCTTTAGGTGCCTTAATAAGGTTTTCACCCTCATATGCATCCTTTATTTTTACTTTTTTGGGATTTATTGCTGCCATTGACTGGTTTTCAACAATAGATCCATTTTTTGATTCATTTTGCGACTGAGAGACTTGGCACTCCTTGGGTCACAAACATTTTTACTTTGTTCACTGATAGAGTCTGTTTCTGGGTTAACACTACATAGGTAGTGGATAATAGATACATCATTTGGGTAAATTGGTATATCATGTATTTCAGGTTCGTCCCAGTCGATGAGGTCAAGAAAGACAAGTGGTAAGGAATCATTTGGTGGATCAAGTTCTGCTACTGTAAGTGTTAAGATGGAGGTTTCATCGTGATTGGTTTTGGTTTGAAACAAGTCAAGGATTTCATCAAGGTCTTCGATGGTATCATTTTCCATATAGAATTGCTCATAATGTCACTGTTCGTTTGCTGCGGTGTCATAGATATTTTGTGGACCAAATTCAAGTGGTCGATACTCTGTGTTGCATGCTTCTTTAGAAATGGGTGTATGACTGCTATTTTCTACAATATCATCAGGAATATTAGAACAACTGCCCCATTCATATTCATTGGAATAGGTTTCAGAGGTATCATCCCAGATTCTATCAGTGCTATGAACTGGTATGTTGTATGGTGAGAATAGGTCCTTAATGATTAATACCAGTTTGATAGTTTTCTCTGATTCTGTGCCAGATCCTACTTCTACCTTTTGTATTTGTTCATATACTATTCCTCCTTGGGGTGGAATAATGGTATCAGGAGGTAATTCTATTTTTTTAGATATTGGTGCTTGAATATGAGCTACTACTATAGATGTTGCCTCCTTGTGAATGATAAGCTTCCCCTGATGTTGCTTCTTTTCTTGATGCTCCCGTTCCATACAGATTGTCTCTATGGATTTGAATAATGCTTATTTCCAGGATTCTTCTTTGTACTTCTTCTTTTCTTTCCACTGAGGTTTTGGATTCTTGCGTGGTGTCTTTCTTGGTAGGAGAATGAGTTCACAACCTAATCTTGTTTTGTCCCTACTGAGCTGTGAAGGACGATCTATTGGTTCAGTCTCTCCTTCTTTGCGTTTACCAATAGGTCCTTTGCCTTCGTATCCCATTTGTTGCATGATTAAGTAGCCCTTTCCATATAGGTGTGTTGGTAGAACTATTTCCAGAGCATTTTCTCTACTATCTTCTTCTTCATCTTTGTACAACCAGCTAAGGATGTCTTTTTCCTCTGATTCATGTTCTAGAGTGCCAAGTTGGATGAATGTGACATCAAACTTTGTGATGGGCTGATTTGTTTGATGTGTTGATGTTGTAGGCAATCCATGAGATTTAGGTGATGTTGGTAAGTTAGCCAGACACATGGGTTCCAAAGAGTATTCCCCCATGCCTTGCTCTTTGATTGTCAGTTTTTGCTTGAAATCTCTAGACTATTCTTGTTGACGATCTGATGCTGAGGAATTTTGTTTCTCTCTATTATGTGGAACCAAGCTGTCTTGGGCTGCCCCCATTGCGTTGCAATGTTGAAATGAATTGTGATCAGCTGATATAGAAATTTCTTGTCCATTGTAAGGAAATTTTACACACTCATGATAGGTAGAAGGTACTTCTTGCATTTCATGTATCCAGGGTTGACCCAATAAAATATTGTAGGTGAGGTCTATGTCTAATATCTGGCACATAGTATCCTTTTGTACTAGTCCAACTTGAATGGGTAACATCATGGTTCCTTTAGATGACCTTTCTTCATCATCATATGCCTTTATGGTAATATTTTTGCATGGATCAATAAACTCCTAAGAGAAGCCTAACGAACGGATAAGTTTTAAGGTACATATATTAAGTCCAGCTCCTCCATCTATCAAGACTCATTTTACTCGATGTTTATAGACTATGACTTCAATATGGAGAGGAGTGTTATGTGGATGACTTAATGAGATATTATCATGCTCCGAAAAAGTGAGATTATGAGGCCCTGTCATATGAGCGACCATGGCTTGGAATTTGTCAACATCCAAATTTTCAGGTACATTTGTTTCTAACAGCGCTTGTTCCAATATGTCTTTGTGTTTTGGCAAAAGTTTTAGTAACTCCAGGATAGATATTTGAGCAGGAGTTTTGTGCAGTTGGCTAACTAGATTATATTGAACCTTGGGTACTGTGTTTGCTGTTGACATATGTCCTTTCAAGACATATTTTTGAGCTCTGGTTGTTACGTTGACAGATTTGTGTTCATGTTGGTTTTGGATAGTGATAACATTTACTTGATTGTCTGCAGCTGATATGTGATTGATGGTGTTATTGTAGATGTGATTGATGCGAGCTCCACGTGTATAGTTTGAGGTCGAAGCTCCATCCTTGTTGTAGTTTGGAAGAGGATTCTTAAAAGCTCCATGGTCACCGTTTGTCTTGAGACCATCCACTGTTAGATCACCTCTATCAATCATGTCTTGAACAATGTTTTTCAATCTCATGCAATAATTTGTTTGATGACCTTTGTTGCGATGGAAATCACAAAAGTGCGAGTCATTCCACCAAGGTGGTTTGATTTGTGGTTCATAGTTGCTGATTGCTGGTAATGAGATAACTTTGTTGGCCAGGAGTTCTCTGAATGCCGACTCTAGTGATTGTCCCAATGGTGTGAAGACACGCTTTTGAAAGTTATTGGTGTTACCTCATGAATTTTTATTAGGTCCTCGATTTGTGTTAGTGTTTTGAGCATTGTTGGTGTGGGGTTGACCTTGATTGGTATTCGGTGCACAAGTGTTAGTGTCTGGGTTAGTACCTTCGGGATTTTAGGTAGCTTGAGGATTCCCTAATAATGCGAGCACTGACTGTTTAGATTTTGGATCATGTGATTCATTGCCTCCTTCATTTCCATTGTTTTTGTTTCGAGTCCAGATTCTAGATTTGTCTAAGTTGTTCTTATTTTGGTTATTGTAATTTGATGAACCTATTCCTTCTTTGAAGAATTTGAGCGTTCCTTTCTTGACACATGCTTCCTCTACTTGAATGTCATTTTCAATCAATTTAGCAAAAGATGGTATGCATTGGAGTTTGAGTCTGTAACTCATCTCACCATTTAAGTTATCGATGAAAATTTCCATTTTCTTCTTTTCAGGAATATCTCGAGGATATCGTGAAACCATACGTCACCAACATTGAAGGAATACCATGAATGTTTCATTGTTTTTCTGTTTTGTGTTACAGACGTCTAGCATGGTGATAGCATGTTGAATGTTATAGGAATATTGTGTTATGAATTTGTTGACGAGTTCATCAAATGATTTGATAGGAGGTGTGATTTTGGATAACCATTCCATTGTTTGTCCTCCCAAACTTTGTGGGAATAACCTCATCGAATAGGTGTCATCATGAGCAAATTCAAGACTCATGGTACAAAATTCTCTAACATGATCACGGGGATCGCTTTTTCCATCGTACTTGTCAAATTTAGGAACATCTGAGTTTGGAGGAAAAGGAACCATGTGCAATCTTCTGTCAAAGGGATAAGGACAAATTTCGTTTAATGAGTACCGTACTGTTGTCCCTTGTTGCATGTCTTGCATTTGTCTTTGTAACATTTGCATTTGTTGAGAAAGGGAAACCAAAGGCGCATTGTTTTGCCGAGGGAAGAGTTCTTCCCTTGCATTGATCCTGGGTTGAAATGGTGTGTGGAATGGGATGGTTTGCTTGGGAATGTTTTGTTCAAGAATATCTTGTTCAAGGTCACGTGCGTCTTCTTCTCTTTGTCTTTCTTGATATTCGTAATTTTGAGATATTGTTCGAAAAATATCTAGGTCAAGGTCCTCAGGAATTTTAACTCCTTTGCTTGTGAGCATGAGTAGGTATTTCTCTTTGTCATTTTCCATGAGTCTTTCTACAAGTTTTTTGGAATGAAGCACTTTCTTGGCATTCCTAAAGAAGTTCTTCAGAAATTTCAGTATCCTCTAGGTGTGGACCTTCAAAGGGATTAGATAATCTTCGATTCATGCTTGATTCTGGTGGTGCTTCGCTTTGTTTGCCTTGTTGAGAGTGGGTAACAGGCATTTTAATAGAAACTTTCTGTGACAAAGGGGACAAAATTCTCTTCGATATGTTGCTCAGGGGTTGGTGGTGGTAACCTTGGGAAGTTATAAGTAATGCACTTGTCAAGAAAGAATGTAGGATTGATTTTTCCTCCTCGATTGATTTGTTGATTGAACGTGGACTTTTGGCAGAATGCTCTAGTCTTTAAAGGTTCCTTGTCAAACTCGTTTGATTTGTTCTAAATATAGAGTTGTACGTGACGAAGGAATGTTCTATGAGATTTGAAGAGTTGACGATTGATGTATAAAAACTTATTTCTTTTGACAAATTTGGAAAAACTTGGTTGTTGTTTCTTTAACTTAGTGTTACGATAAATATTCTTTCTTCTCAGAATATGAGGATTAGTCATGCACAAATGATTAATGGTTTCCTTTCGAATTGTTTTGGATTCAGGTTATCTTGTTTTGGAAACTTCAAGTTTTACTTTATCAAAGTGAAGGTTTAGATGCCCCTTCACGACAAAGTGTGCCAAATGATATAGATAAAGTTTCCCGATATGGAAACTTGATTTGACAACTTGAGGTTTTGAACAAGTGTGTTTGAGATAAAATTCATGAGATGATAAAGGACCTATTTGTCACTTGCGATGATGTTTCCTGATTTTGATAGGATAGATATGTTTATCGTGTAACCAGTTTTGGATTCTGGACAACTTTTGTTTGACTAGAAATTTGCCCTAGAAATAGCTTTCAATGTTTTGTTTCTGATACTCTGTATTGATGAAAATGAAGCTAATGAAAGGAGGTTTCCAAAAATGTCTTCAAAATTTTCTAAATTTTTCACTGTTTTGCCCCCTATTTTTCTGGTTTTTTATCACGCGCTAAAACAGAGATGGGATGCACTACAAAAAGTTTTTAATGTGCTAAGGAAAAGATCCCACGTGCTAGGCTGCCATCGGCTACGCGCTAATTGGTTTAGACTATTTAATTTTGTTTTCTGTTTTGCTCAAAAGATCATGCGCTAGTATGGGCCTTCCACGTGCTAACTGATAAACTCTATGTGCTAGTGTTTGACTCCTACGCGCTAAGTTGATGCTTCAACACGCTAGGCTATTTTTCGGACGTGCTAATTGTTTAATGCTATTTATAAATTTTGGTAAAGCATTACTGTTAAAATTGGATGCGCTAAAGTGAAGTTTTGATGCACTAAAAGATGTACCACATGCGCTAAGAAGTTGTTCTCACACACTAGACTATCCTAAAATTTGCCTTTGGTTGATTTTTTCAAATTTTGGAATTTTGTTTTGAATTTTTCAGTGTTGACAAATGATTTTCTGAAGTGACAACTACAAACACAACACAAAATATATAACCATTTTGGACTAGTCTAAACAATAAGTGTATATTCTGTGAGGATGTGTTCAAATCCCCAATGTTTTAACAGGTTTGGATACAAATAATACACTTCAAGAAGACTCTTTATTCAAAGGTCATAAGTAATGTTATAGCCCACTAGTCTCGATACTCCGTCATCTCAAATAGCCGTGTCACCCCCTAGGGGGCGCCCATTTTTTTGCCTTTTGCCAGAAATTAACTCAAAGTGAATTGCTTCACAATTGAGTAGTTATCTTGGGAGATATATGGTGAGTAATCTTGGGGGTGGATTCTTCCCCACCCTTGCACTATGATATTACAAATGTCTAGTTACTGACTCGGCTCAAGGTTTCTATTTCTAAGGTTCATAATCAAGCTTCCCGTTCGGTCTTCAGTGATAAACTCCCTCGGGAGGCTTCCCAACCTTTAGAACAAAGGCTTTACATATCTCAAGGATATTGGGGGAAGGCTAATCGCTGAGCAAAACCGTTGAAGGGACTTTTGTCAACCTCCACTTTTGATTATAGTGGGTTGGAATTCTTGGCAAAAAAATCGTTCCCCACTTAGGTTGTTCCCTTCACACCAGCCATAAATGGCTTTAAGAGTTGTTTTCAACCCCTCGGGAAGGCAGGCCTGCTAAAGGTTTAAAAATGCTTGAAATGACTGAAAGCGTAAGAGTATTTTGGTTTTTTTATCACCCAATTAAGGGGAGAGCATATGCCTTCTACTTTTGAGACAAGGAAAACAAGGTTCTTTTTACCTTTCAAGTCAGTGATTTTCTAAGATCTATATGAAGATGTTGCTCCATGAAAACATGATGTTCTTTTTATTTCCTTCAAAATAATGATTTTCTATTTTAGGAAAAGAACCTGGTCAACAAAGCAAAACTTCGATTTTGGTAGTCAACAAAAGAAATCGATAAAAGGGGAAGGACTTCCCTCTTTGATTGTAAACAACAAAAATTAAAGCGAGGTTCCTTTTTCTTGCAAACAAAAAAATATAAAATTGATCCTTCTAAGCACCAAAGGATGGTGAGATTCTTTTTAGCCCTTGCTTTGTAAAATACAGATTTGTTTTGTTCTTTTTAGGACCCAAATCGAGAAATGTTCTCCTAGAAAAGCAAGAAAATTATTGTTGTGGTTCGTTTTATATCCCAAAGTAAGGTGAGTTAAATTTTTTCCAATTAAAATAACTCTATATTTTAACTAACTTTAACTAAGCTAGCAAAAATCTAAAACTATTTGTAATTCTACAAATAAAATCCAGCTCTACCTGCAAGAAAATATCAGAGTCCTGCAAAATTGCAATCAAACAGTTAGAGAAATCTGGGTTTTGGTGGACTTCTACAAGTCTAAATTTTTTTGATTTCGGTTACAATTTTCGTTTTGTTTTTCATCTCTCATGCGCTACAGGACACACTGCATGCGCTACAGGATGACTGTGATGTGCTATCTGACAGATCCGATGCACTATGCTGTTTTTCAAATGTGCTAAGCTGGTTTCCAGATGCGCAACTCTGTTTTTCTCCCGCACTGAGACCTACAGGAAAATATTAGTGGGATGATGCACTAAATTAAAGACTTCACGCGCTATAGAATAAACCCTACATGCTAAACAGTAAGTGGGATGCGCTAGACTATTAACCGGATGCACCAAGGAATGTTTCCCACGCGTTGATCCTTGTTTCCCGTAGACTTGCAAAGTGGTTAATTTCAAAAACCAATTTGATATATGGGGTCGGGCCCCATGGTGGGTGCCAGAAATGTATGCGGGAAAAGCGGGTCAATAGAACTTAAAATGTGAAAAACGAAGCTCTAGGGAGACTTGTCCACACACCCACAGGACTTTTTGGTGCAAGCTATGAAGTCATGAAGTATGGCTCAGCTTCCCAAGGTCCCTCAAACCAATTTCTCTGCTCTCAGATCACTGAGAAAAGTGGTTTAGGGATGACAAATGTAAGACTGAAGGATACTTTGATAGATTTTAACATGAAATGTATCCTAAGCTATGCATGATCTTACAAATGCAATAAAATAGATTATAAGATGACAAGATTAGTAGCAAGACTATCCTAGCATGATATACTAGTCTATGATTAAGCTAAATGAGAAGGAAAATACTCTAAACATGCATATTTAGATTAATTCCTATTCAAAAGAGAGGCTAAATGATGAGCATAAAATAAGATATTAAAGCTTGCATGGATTTGAGTATAAGTATGATGCTAAAGACTTGGATATCTAAAAATGGAGGAATGAGAGCTCTATTTATAGCAAAAATAGGGCAATGGATGGTCAGGATTGAAAGATTTAATCAAGGGTTGAGTTTGAAAGTTGGGAATCCATGTTTGCAATTTGCACCAATGAAATGGTGACATTTGTCAACATAAGGTTGGGTTGAGAAGAGAGGTAGGAAGCATTAAATGCTTGAGAAGACCTCATGGTTATCTTAGGGGGCAAGGGTTAAGGTTAAGTTAAGATTACCCATTGGATAAAGCTTTTATCCAAAGGATAAACTCTTGTGCAAAGAATTAAGGGATAACCATGGTCAAAGCAATGAATGCTTGAGGAGACCCTTGGGTTACATGGAGGTTGAGTTTAGGGAAATTCTTTAATCATGCTAGAGGGTTGAGTTAACCATTAATGGTTTGGGAGACTTTCAAAATTAAGTTGTTGAAGCCTTTAAGGGTTTTCAAAGACTTTGAGGGTTTGAGAAGTGACTTCCCCTTGCTTAGGGATGTGACAATATTTAGGAGATGGGTTAGGTTAATTTAGAAGTGATTTAGAAGAGTCTAGAAGGGGTTAGGAATAGGGTTTAGGAGGCAAGTGGGAGATGTAGGATTTTGCAAGTGGATGGAGAGATAATAGGTTTTAATTGAAATAAAGTTAATTTAATTCAATTTGGTTGCAATTTGGGGAAATTAAATAAATTAGATTTATTCAATTTAGGATAACTATTTAATTAAATTTGAATTTAATTAAAAGTGGATAGAAGGGATTTAATTGAATAAAATGATTTATTCATTAAATGGAAAAAGAGGCCTAGTGAATTTAATTTAAATAAATTGAGTAATTTACTTAATTTAAATAGAGGAATGTGGGTGATTTAATTAAATTGGATTTAATTAAATAGAGAAATGAACATAAAATATTCATTTAGGAATATGGTCATTTTTATACGTCTACAGGGGTAAGCACTAATAGTGAAGCTGAAGCTAATGCTCCACTATTGGCAATTTAGTTGGCTAAAAGGTTGGAGTGGTGAACCTACACTTAGAAGGTGACTCAAAAATTATAATCCAAGCTATATCAAAAGGGAAAGCAATCTACTAGAAAATTGATAAAATTATTTAAGATCATTAATCGATAGCTAAGTGAATTCTAAAATTTTAAGGTTTCTCATGAACGTAGAGATAGAAATCAAGAGGCAGTTCAAGCTATTTAGATGCAGTTGATATCCCATTTGGAGAAACTAAATGGGTTTTCGATAGATCAATTACTCCATAATCAAGGTATGGTTGATAAGGTATATGAGATGTATAACCTAGATGGTTAATGTAGTATCAAGGGATGACGACAGTTTTATTTATATGGGTTGATGATATGCAAATCAAAGAGATTTTATCTATGCCTTGAGAACATAAGTGATTTGCAAAATGATGATGCTCATGTGGATTTTTTGGAAGGAATGTGAAGGGCGTACTGCAAACCCATTGAATGGGCTTCACATTAATGATGAAAATGACAGTGGAAGATAGGAGTTACACATTACATATGTGAATTATAGTTGAAAGGGACAAAGTATCAAATTTCTATTTATGTCAGGTGATTAACTGCAACTTTTGAGCTCAAAACTTCAAAAATATTTCAAGTTGGTGGAGACAAGGTGGAAGGCTATTTAGGAGGAATGAATGCCTCATTAACAAGATGTTTGATAGCATGTTCTATGCAAAGTATTTGCATCTAAGGTAGGTTTTTGGTGGGTTTTTCGTTAGTGGTTTCTTGGTGAAGATTGGTGAGTTGTGTGTGTTCTCTCAAAGAAGTGCAAGAATGGAGGTTAACTTCTCCCTTCAATCCTCCAAGCAGATAGTGGGATTTTGTGGTCACATTACAAATGAAATACTTTCGAACATTTTCATTTTTGAAGGTCGGGACTTCCTCACTCAGGTCAAAATAGTTCTAAGCAATGAATACCTCAAGGCCCAATTTCGCTACTACTTAAATATGGATGTTGCCTCCATGTTCCTTTCCTAGTGTCTCAAATTGTCCTAGTTAAGGAGCACTATAAATTGGATAATGACTAGTTCTATAAGAGGGGAATGGTTGTGGGGACTAGAAATAATCATTGGCATGGCTTCAGATGGAGTGGGGTTCATTTGTCTAGGTGGAGACTAGATCCACATGCGTGAATTTACTCCCCCCTTGAGGCCATTCTTACTTTGGAGTGCAAATTGCAATAAGGAAGTTTACAAGGCATTAGCGTAGATAGCTATGAATGGTGTGAAGGTTTATATCATATCCTGGGAAGCTCCGAAAATTCAAGTGGAACTTGACAAATGGGGACCAAGCAATGAACTCCTGGTCATACAAGCAATGGATTCTCCTGCAAAATAGAAGCGGGGTTAGCCAGTGGGGTCAAGGAAAGAATATAGAGTGTGTCGCTTGTTGTACGGTGAATATTTTGGCAATAGGGAAGATACAGAGACCACATATTTGGGTTTTGCATTGGCTGAGGTGAGCAAGGGAAAAGTAAAGACGATATAGAAGGCAAGTTAGGAGGGGTGTTGTCAATTTATTTTGTTCTTGTTTTTGTAATCAATCATATAAATGATGATATTAAAGGATAGATGGAAAATGTTAAGTTGTAATTATAAGTAGGTAGCTTTAGATGGACTATAATATCTCAAAATATAGTTGTAGACTATGGATGTAATTTTGTTTTTGATATTAATATAAAAACCTATTTATCAATTAAAAAAAATAGAAAAAGACAAAATAATAAAAATTGATGAAAGTGGATTAATGTTGAAATTTTTATAAGCTCATTCTCTTGCTAAAGTTAGTCCTACATTTGAATAGCAATTGAAAATTTGATTATTTTGTTTAAAAGGAAACATTCCTCAATCTTTAAAAGAGTTTTCATAAACTGAATTGGTCTAAGGCATCAAATTTATTGTCATGGGTGATATATTTAAGGTTGATTTGTGAGAAGGCTTTTAATGAAAATGCCAATAATGTCACCTTGGTTAAGTATTGTGCCCACATCAGATGCATAAAAAATAACTTAAAGAAGAAAAAAATGATATAGTGCTTCTTTTTTGGCATCTCTCAATATAGATCATGTATCATACCGTGTCTATGATTATTGGTTAATCTGACTGGTTTACTATGTTTCCTTGCATTTGGTGTCTAAAGCATCATATCCATAAAAATGATCAATTTTAGTGGAATATATTTACAAAACATCTCCTTTCAATATCAAAGCTGCAAACTTTTATCTTTCTACAAGTCAATTTAACATTTTCCCTTCCTACAATTTTATAATGTGGAAACTCTAGTGCTTTGTCTCCATGCTGATTTATGGTTATTGAACTTTCAATCCTGATAATTTTGAGTTAGAATGAACTTAGTTTGGCATGTGATTGTAGATTGGATGCTTGGGATAATCAATCAGTAATCTTAGATTGATGAATGTTTTTGGTTCCTTACACCAAAGTCTAAGGATTGATACATTGATTTGAGATAAGAAATTTATCTAGTTTTTTGCTATATATTTTTTCCTTTTATTCTATTTTTCAAGGATAGCAGTGTTTATGTACTCTAGGTCAATCATATTCATTTCTATCATGAGTTCTACTAAGGTGTCTTATTTTTCTTGTGAACTTTTGGCTACCTTTTTTTCCTTAAGGCTCAGGATTGCATTGAAGTCATAAGCTTGATTATGATAATTAATGTAGTAGTTAGGCCCTAATTGAATAAGAAAGGAATGCATATTAGCTAAACAATGAGTGCCCTAATTGATTGAATGTTTGGTTATTTTGGAAAATCAAAATTTGCAAAGTAAAATGAGGTTATAACATAAAAAAAAAGACCTTTATAGAAAAATTGAAAAAGATTAAAAAAAAATTCATAGTTTATTTATGATTAAATTAGCATTAGGAATTGCCAGCAATCAGAGGAAAAAATTATCTTGAAAGTCACCATACTGAAGCAATCACTAGTTAGGAGGGACCTCAAAGAGATCAATCTGGACCGGTCAGCAAGAGTAAACACAACGGAAACACAAGGACATGATGGAGGCAATGAAGATCAAATTAAATTATAACATGAAAACTGATTACAATCAACTGGTAACAACTGAGTTACAAATACTGGCCCACGGGCCTGCTAGAACATGCTCAAAGTATAGAATAGGTCACAACCGAGACCTCAAATCTCAAGATCTATCTTCTATGCTTAGTCTTGCTACTTCCTTGCATTCTAATTCTCTATTACAATGATTTATATGATCCAAGGGGATCCAGTCGACCCAAAAAAGGATCACAACCCGAAGAACAATACCTAACATGCAAAACCAACAAGGTCGACCTCTGTCAAGAGATTCCTCTAGAAAATCCAAAGGATGAAGAGTATATCATGGAAAAAGGTCAGTCGCATGCTAAGGAACATCAAAATCAATGCTTAGGGCTCCACAAGCTATAGAAGGGATTCGATAGATCATCAATGCAAATAGGTCTAGGCAACTGGTAATAGGAAACTGCCTCAGGATTGGTAACGATATCTTGCCGAAAAATGATCCAAATGCTCCAAGGTTTGGAAATAAGGAAGATGATCAAGTCTTCAAGTAAAATCCAACTCTGCAGGTTCTGGTAAGCCAAATCTGGGACACACAAAAATAAATTCTGAAATTACAAACATAAAAGAAAAACAAAAAGGAAATATTTTTGGTTGATGCAACATTATCATGAACCGAGGATTCTCCTACATCAAACATTAGGGGTTGTTGAAAAAAGTGAGTCTCTAACTTTGTTGGGTTCAGAGGAAAACCAAGGCGATCTACCTCTGCCTGAGAAATCCAAGATGAATCATCAATTGGTATGTCCTTCCACTTCACAAGATATTCCTTATACTGACTGCTCTGGGTACTACGCCCAATCCTACTATCCAAAATGACTTCAATCTGATTAGATTCCTTTTGGGGCAACTATTTTTCCAAGTCTACAATACTGTCCTCACTAAATTCTGGTTCATGATACTCATGAAGATATACAATGTTAAACACAGGTGAAATACTCAGACTATCCGGTAACTCCACTTCATATGCATTACCAGAATTGAACTTTCTCAAAATCTTGCAAGCTTCAAACTTTCTCATCTGTAATTTGTTATAAGATCCAACCGAAAATCCATCTTTTCTCTAATCCACCATCACTTCATCACCAACTTCAAATTCCTTATGTCTCCTCTTCCCATCAGCCTTCTCTTTATACTTTATGTTCATGTCCTCCAAATGTTGCTTAACCTGAATATGCAAGGCTGCCATGTGATCTGCAAAGTCTTCTTCTTCTGAACTTTTTTGGTCTTCACTGCTAATATCTCTTAATTCTAATATACTTCTAGGATGTATTCCGGTAATGATCTCAAAAGGTGTTCTTCTGCTTGTGCAAGAATCAAAACCCAACTTCTGGTTTTATCTCCAACTAAACATCTCAAAAAAATTCAGAAAGCTCTGGTTAACTACTTCTATCTATCCATCAGTCTGTGGATGAAAAGTAGAACTGAACTTCAAATTTGTCTTCATCTTCTTGCAAAGTGTTCCAAAAATAGCCAACAAACTTAGTGTCTCTGTCTGAAAGTATGCTCTTAGGTAATCCATGCAATCTCACTACTTCCTTGAAAAATAGGTCTGCTACATGTAATGCATCTGATGTCTACTTACAAGGTATGAAATGAGCCATCTTTGAGAATCTATCCACTACCACAAATATAGAATCATTCCCTCTCGATTTTTTAGGCAATCTAAGTATGAAATCCATGCTTATATCCTCCCAAGGTCTTACCGGTACTATCAAAGCTTTATACAATCCCACATTCTGACTACTACCCTTTGTAACTTGACAAACTCTACAACTTTGCACATATTTCCAAACATCCTTATGAATTTGGGGCCAAAAGTAATGCTCACTCACCAATGCTACTATTTTGTCAATACCAAAATGTCCGGCTAATCCTCCACTGTGTTTCTCCTTTATCAAATTCTCCCCCATAGAACTCTTAGGTATGCACAACTAAACTCCTTTGAATAACATCCCATCCTGAATGAAATAATCCAACCACTTGCTTCTATCGATCGTAACCGGTTCTCTACATTCTCTCCAAGGTTCTGCAAAATCTGGGTCATCATCATACAAGGTCTTCAATTCATCAAATCCTAATATTATCACTCTCATCTTTGTCAACAAATTCCTTCTCCTACTCAATGCATCAACAACTTTGTTAGATTTCCCAATTCTATGCCTCAACACAAAGGTATAATTCTACAAAAATCCTACCCATCTCATATGTCTTTGATTCAACTTACTCTGACTATTCAAATACTACAAGGCTTGATGATCCGTACACAACACAAACTCCTTAGGCAATAGGTAATATCTCCACTTCTTCAAGGCTTGAACTATGGCATAAAACTCCTAATCATATACTGAATATCTCCTCTAGGCATCATTCAATTTCTCACTAAAATAAGCTACTGCTCTCCCTTCTTGGCTCAAGACTGCTCCTATTGATGTTCCACTTGCATCACAATCCACGTGAAATACTTTCTTGAAATCTGGTAAAACCAACACAGGTTTCTCAGTCACTCTCTATTTCAACATCTCAAAACTTTTGTTTTCTCCGATGGTCCACTTGAATTCCTTCTGATCTCCCCTCATGGTCTCAGTCATAGGGTTACAAACTGAACTGAAATTTTTGATGAACTTCCAGTAGAAACTAGCCAATCCATGAAATGATCTTACCTCTCCAATACTTTCCAGTGTAGACCACTCAATAATTGATTTTACTTTCTTAGGGCCCATCTTCAAACCATCCTCAGATATCACAAATCCCAAATAGACTAACTCATCTTTCATGAAAGTACACTTCTTAAGATTTATCAGCAACTTTTATTCTCTCAACCTTTGCAAAACTTGTCTCAAATGCAACAAATACTCCTCTTTTGTCTTACTGAAAATCAGAATGTCATCCAAATACCATAACAAACTTACCCAATAATTTCTTCAATACCTCATTCATCAGCCTCATGAAAGTACTTGTTGTATTAGCTAACCCAAAAGGCATCACCAACCATTCATACAGTCCTTCATTTGTCTTGAATACTATCTTCCACTCATCTCCTTATCTGATCCCGATCTGATGATATCCACTCTTCAAATCTATCTTTGTAAAGTATTTGGCTCCACTCAAATAGTCCATTATGTCATCCATCCTAGGCAAAGGAAACCGATATTTCACTGTGATCTTGTTTATTGCTCTAGAATCGGTACACATTCTCCATTCTTCTTAGGTGCCAATACTGTTGGTACTGCACAAGGGCTCAAACTTTCTCTTATCAAACCTTTCTTCAACAACTCCTGCACTTGTCTATTCAGTTCTTCGTTCTCTGTCGGTGTCATCTAGTGTGCAACTTTGTTAGGAAAACTAACTCCGAGAACTAGGTCCATGCAATGAATGATACTTCTCACAAGTGGCAATCTATTAGGCACATTATCTAAAATAATGTCTTCATATTCTGTCAACAAATCTTTTATCTCTTCCAGTTGTTCCTCTTTATGATCTGGATTCTCAGTCTTCTTAGGAATTAAGGCCAAACACACATTCTTGTGTCTCAATCCATCCAAGAATTTCCTTCCATCCACCAAATAGATTCTAGCATTCATACAGACTTCATTCTTCAAAGGTTCCTCTAAGGACAACAAGGTTTTCTTCATCTTGTTGGCCACAATGGTGTATGTATTCTTCTCCCCATCATGTATTGCCTATCTATCAAACTGCCAAGGTCTACCCAACAAAAGATGACAAATATTCTTAGGCATAATATCACACAAGACTTCATCATGATAATTCCCAATTTTTCAATTTCACCAAACATTTCTCACTTACTAACAACTTATGTTCATCCTGAATCCATGTTATCTAGTAAGGCTTAGGGTGTTTCAATATTTCTAAATTCAACTTATTCACCATCTCTTCTAAAACAAGATTATCTAAACTACCACTATCAATAACAACTTTACAACACTTACCGGATACCTTACATCTGGTCTTGAACAAATTCTTCCTCTGCAAGGGTTCTTCATCTCTCCCGGAATGACATAAAGCTCTCCTCATCATCAACAGTTCTCCATCTTTCAGTTTATTATCTGATCCAGTGGGGTTTTCTTCCACCATTTCTACTCTTTTGGTATTGTTTGTATTCTTACACTCAAAAGCATGATGTCCTTCTCCTCCACACTTAAAGAAAGTTCCTCTAAATGTTCTCTTGTCTTGTCTTCCAAAATTTTCATTCTGGTAGCATACAGTTCTCTCCTCCGATAGAAATTTCTATCATCTTTTTGGTATGAATTACCTTCTTTTCTTACTTCCTTGTCCTTGTTTTGATCTATACAGGTTCCTCTACCTTTGATATATCCTCTTCCTCCTTGAAATATTCCTCCAAAAAACCTTCCACCTCTGCCTCTCTGCCTTTGCTCATGTCTTTTGTTTAACTTCTCTTCAGCCTTCAAGGCATACTGGTAAGCCTCTTCAACACTCTGTAATTTGATCAAACTGAGTTCATCTTGTATAGACACTCAGAATCCATTCAAATATCTTGCAACATGTTCAACTTCATCATCAACATGTCCAGATTTGATATTCAACTTGTAAAATGCTTTGGTGTATTCCTTCACACTAGATTCCTTTTGTCTCAAATTCTGCAACTTCCAGAAAAAATTCACTTGATAATCAATTGACATAAATTTTTACTTCAACTTAGAAACCATCTGATCCCAAGTCTTTATCTTCTCTTTACCTCTTCTCTATCTATCAACTTGCAAATTTTCCCACCAAAGAGATGCATGACCTTTCAAACGGGTACAAGCATATTTCACCTTTCTTTCTTCTGTAGTGTTTTCAAAATCAAAATATTTCTCCTTCTCCAAGATCTAATCTATCAATTCATCCTAATCTAACTTTCCATCATATTCTAGTGGGGGAAAATGAGGTTTAGTATTTGCCGTACTCAAAACCCTCAAAAACCTTTCCTCATTTGGATCAACCGCTGATGGGTTTACTTGTTCTTTCATGGCTTCTTCTCCTTCATCTTCACTTACTTCTTCAATATGTCGGCCTCTTCTCTGGGTTATCTCCACAACTTCCAATTGGGCTGCTTTTCCTCACAACATTTCCATCATAATAGGTTCTACATTCCCATGCACTCCACCATTCCTAGTTCCTCTTTGTGCCATCTTTATGTCAATTCTATGTAGCTGCACGTCAGATCCATAGTCTGCCACCCTACAACAAAATTCTCAGGACAAGCAATCTCTAGAATGAAAACTCACTCTGATACCACTTGAAGCAGTCACTGGTTAGGAGGGACCTCAAAGAGATCAATCTAGACCAGTCAGCAAGAGTAAATACAATGAAAACACAAGGACATGATGGAGGCAATATAAAACAGATTAAATTATAACATGAAAACTGATTACAACCAACCTGTAACAACCGGGTTATAGATACAAGCCCACGGGCTTGCTAGAACATGCTCAAAGTACATAATAGGTCACAACTGGGACCTCAAATCTCAAGATCTATCTCTTATGATTAGTCTAACCACTTCCTTGCATTCTAATACTCTATTACAATGATTTATACAATCCAAGGGGATCCGGTCGGCCCAAAAAAGGATCACAACCCGAAGAACAAGACCTAACGTGCAAAACCAACAAGGTCAGCCTCTGCCAAGAGATTCCTCTGAAAAATCCAAAGGATGAAGAGTAGGTCATGGGAAAAGGTTGGCCACATGCCAAGGAACATTAGAATCAATGCTCAGGGCTCTATAAGCTATGGAAGGGATCTGATAGATCACCAATGCAAATAGGTCCAGGTAACCGGTAATAGGAAACTGCCTCAAAACTGATAACGATATCTTGCCAAAAAATCATGCAAATGGTCCAAGGTTTGGAAATAAGGAAGATGATCAAGTTTTCAAGTAAAATCCAACTCCATAGGTTCTAGTGAGCCAAATTTGAGACACATAGAAAGAAATGTTGAAACTGTAAACAGAAAGAAAAACATAAAGAAAATATTTTTGGTTGATGCAAGATTGCCATGAACCGAGGATGCTCCTGCATCACATACCATGTTTAATGACTGGGCCATGTAGTGATTTATTAATGACTTTTGCTAGAATGGTTAAATACCATGCATGTTATGTGTGGTAGGAATGCCATGTATTTCTACTTGTTATTGCCACACTATTATAAATAATAGAATTGAATTTTAAAATAGTTGGAATGGCTATTAATATGGAGGTTTAAAGATACTTGTTTCTTCTGATTGCTCCACCTAGCCTAAACCATTGGTTGTAATGCCTCAAATTGTTGAATTAAAAGGCTTGAGATGGTGAAAATTGACCTTTTCAACTGGTGTTATTGATCCTAGATGTTTTTTTGCAGTTTGACTTCTAAGCTCTTTCTTGGTTTCCATTCCTGACTCCCAATATAGATACAACAATTTTCATTCATGGTTTAATTCACATTGCCTCGTAAGGATTTATAAATTTTTCTCTCTTTTTAAGGGGTTTGTTCCACCTTATGATTCCTTGGGTATGAACATCACAATGCATCTAATGGTCATGTTTCATATTCCAGTGGTTTCTCTCAAGCATATTCGGTTGCTTGAAATTTGATTGAGGCTGGCAATAGTTCTTTCAAATAAAGTTTTAAATTAATTAACCACACATTTGGTATGGTATGAAGCTAATAGATAAGAGCTTATGAAATCTCCAATCTACTAAAAAACCAATTCATGCTAAAATTATAGGTGTTAATCTCAAAGAATTACCTAGATAGGAGCAGAGGAGGGTATGGAAATTACATATTGACTATTCAAGAATCAAATCATATTAGGATTTCTTCAAATTATATTTCAATTGGAAGAAGATACAGACAAGATTCCTAAGAGAGGGCCCTGAATTGTAGAAAATGTAGGGCTATATGTTAGAAATTGGTCACTTGGTTTCAAATATAATTAAAAGGGTGTCAAAGGAAACCCCATTGTAGATGATTATGTGTAAGCACCCTCATGAATTATGGTTAGAATAAATTATTAAAAAGATGGGATTCACTTGGTGAATACTTGCATATTTCCTTTACTGTAAAGAGAGGAAACATGCCCCATATCTATATGTGTGAAGATAAACTTGAGTAAATCAATACAACGCATGTTTAGATTGCAACCCTTAATGGTATTTATAGTGTAGCAATTAGATTGTAACTATTTACCAATAATGGAAAAATATTTTGAGGAGGAATATGCCACTTAAACCTTCCAAACAAGAAAAGATTATTTGTAGGGAAAAGTATAATTGGAAAACATTAAACAAATTTTACCACCCCTTGTAAGGGAGATAAACAAAGAAGAGTCCTTAGAAATTTGAGAGGTATTTGCATAAATCTTAATTAAAACTCAGGTCTAAAAGGGAGAATCAAGAAGGATTGACAACTCCATAGTTAATTGGGATGGTGAAAAAGAAATTGTTAAGTATAATTTGAAAGATTTGGAAAGGATCAAGGATTGATGCATTGCCTATATAGAAAGGAGAAGAGATAATGTGTCAATTGCATACATCTTCCATAAAAAATATTTGGTAGATATAGAAGGTGATACACCTAAAGAGTGAAAAATTAAAGCCAATATTTTAACCATGGAGGAGGTGGAAAATGGGACCTAGGCATCCATCACCAAATTGTATCAAAATGAAGGAAATCGCATTCTTATGAAGAAGTTGGGAGAAGGATGAGCTAGGATATTTAAGGGTTGAACATCTATGAGAAATTTTGTTTCGTTAAATGGTTGGTATATGAATAATTGATCTAGAAATTTTTGGAACATCATGAGACTAAGATTAGTAAATAATCTTTGAGGTATATGCAAACAATTTTTGGCAAAGATGAGTGGGTTTCATGGTGCTTGATATGAAAAAGAGATGGACTAAACTAGCTAGTATTTTAATGAAAAATAACATCTCTTCCATAAAACATTGAAACACAATCTGACCAAAGGTTTTTAGTTCGACTAACTCTTCACAAAGCTGGCCAAACTACTTGGGTTTTAATCCTTTGTTACAAAGAAGAATCATTGATTGAGATGTTGTCTAATTAGGTCCTAAAACATATTTGAAATACTATATAAACCAATAAAATAGAATTGTAAACACATAGGAAATAATAGACAACCGTATAATCCAAAGATAGAAACATAGGTGCACCTGTGGTTGAAAGCAAAGGGTTTTGTGCCAGAATCATTCATTAGTTTCTCATGTCCTAAAGTTTTCCAAACTAATCATCTATGAAATCTCCTAAAAATTCAGTTGAAACATGTAGGATTGTGATGTTGTGCACCCTTGTCTAGGCTTTTTATTCCAAATTTGTTATGACAATCTCTATCACTACAAATCTTATCTTCTTGTACCTTTTCACCATCATAAAATTTAATATCTATACTTGTACTAGCACAAAGAGAGGGAAAATGGTTGTGGCTATATAGGATCTTACCTCAGTCAAGCCCCTATTTTGGTATTCCACCTCCACGAATAGACAAGTTGATACTAAAATAAAGTGTGTGCCCTAAAACTTAAGTGTATCTAAGACTGTGGCAAGTAGTGATATGCGCAAACACAAAAATGAAACCATAAGAAAGTGTGTTAGAATGGAGCCTCGGGTTATTCAAACAAAGATGGTGTAAATGCAACTCAAGAGAGCATAGTTTTCATTAAGATAATATTTGATGGTAAATTAGATCTAGATCTGAAAAATAAAAAATATGAGAACAACATAGAACCATATTACAAAAACCTTGAGGAGTGGTACAAGTTGATCATCGATTGATATTGTCCATTACCCTTCAACTTTTCTTGAAACTTCAATCATATTTCAATAATGGTGAATGATCAATGTAGATGATTGTTGGCAATTGACACTTATCCGGTTTAGTTATGTTATCATTGATGGTAGCACACACCATTTTGGGTTGGTCACTTAACCGATACTCATTGTTTGGCACCGGCACTAGCAGGACAAGGGAAAACGACAAACTAGGAACCAGTATATGAGACCGACATAGGAGATTGATCTGACGGGTCTACATGACAATGATCAAAGGCATCAGTCTCGAAGTTTAATGAATTCATTTTTGTCTAGGCCAACATGTAAATACATTGTAATATCATTGTAAGCCTACATAAGGCATTTATGTTTATGTTTGGGAAGGGTATTTAAGTCAGTCTGGTTAGGTTATTTTGGTAATGTAATGAAATATAGTGATGTGATATTGTGCAAGAGATCTTGATTGACAGAATGCAAATGTAATATTTTGTAGTCGGTCTTGGATATTGGTTTAGAGGTTTGGAAAGCGAAGAAATATACCAGTAAGAGAGGACACAGTGAAAACCGGTACATATAGTGCTTTAACCATAACTCATCCTGCATAGCAGATGCACTTTTAGAGTTCAGAATTTTATTTGTAACTCTAAATTTGGTGTTTGTAGTCAGTGAGGCTCCTTTTGTAATGAGCACTGTGCTCTAGGTTGTTGGCCTTCCTGTATGTACAGGCCCCTATTGTAATATTTATTCATTTGGCCAGTGGATAGATATTTTGGGTCACCAATCCCATAGTGGTTTTTCCTCTTTGAGGTTTTCCAAGTATAAATCTTTGTGTTATGGTGTATGGTCTTGTGGTTGCTTCATTTCCATTTGTTGTTATATTATTTTATGTTTATCGATTACTGAATTGCATTGTTAATAAGGTTAAAATTGATTATATCGACAGAACACTGATTTACCCCCCCCCCCCCCCCCCACTCTCAGTGTTCTTGGATTCCAACAATTGGTATAAGAGCCTGGTGCCTTGGAGTAAGTCTAACAGCTTAAGGAAGATCCTGAATCTGGAATCTATGGAGATGAGTATGGAGAAACAACTTGAAGTAGCACTTGAGGACTATGATGTTGAAAGGATGAAGAACTTGAAGTTGTGTTGGTTAATAGATTTGCCTTTTACACTTTCTAATTCTTTGACTTTTGCATGCCCATAAACAAAAGACAAAAACACACCAACTATTGGATAATTGCTTAAATAGTTAACCTCTGCATATGGGTACAACTCCCCAAGAATGATTTTCAATAAGCTTAAGTTACGACAATTTCCATGCACACTTTTTACCAGAAAGTATTAAAGGAATTTAAGAATTCATATGTCAACACAAAATGAACATTGCAATATTTTCATGCACATATTTCTTTTAAAAGATCACAGACTTTCATTCTTCTAATCGGCAAGACAGACATTTCAAAAGTTTTCCTTTTGCACACCCATATACATTGTATTAGAAAGATAACAAATTCCATAATTGAATCAAATACTCACAAATATTCACACTTCAATTCATAAACACACAGATTTATAAGATGAAAATGTTGCAATTTCATTCACAGATCAAATTGTCTTTCTTTCAGAGTACAAAGTATTGCAAAAATATAAAGCTTTTTGTTCTATCTTAACCCAAAAATTCTGGGACCTTTTACAAGGCTTTTAATCAAATATATATAGCCGCCAAGATATGATAGTTTGTTACAACTAAACCAGAGTAAAAATATTAACTCTCTATGAGAGTTAAAGAAGTCTATCCTTAAATTGAAAAACAACTACTAAATAGGAAAAGCGGCATAAGCCGCGAGCAATGGTGATGCGATCAAACTCCTATAGATGACATGACCTCCACTGTTTATCCTGAGGCAAAGGAGTGCTTCGAATATTTCACCATTCCAAATGAGTTGAGGAGAAGTTAAGAATAAGCTGATAATGTGGAAGACCGATATGAAGTATTCGCTACTTCCAAACTTCCTTCTTTTTTCTCACATGCATAACCTTACCCTTATGTGTCTCGAGATGATCAAAGCAAACCACTAGCATGGATTCAATTCATGCAATTTTCAAGAAAACCTCTATTGTTAGGGATTTTGCTTCCTGGATTTGTTTTACTCAATCCTTGAAAGCTTGTATCATATTAGATGAATCTTCTAGGGTCTACTTATCTTCTTTCAGAAAATGAATATCTATGCACTTCATAACTTTCTACATAGTATTAATCAGTTCTCTTAATTCCTTCAAGATCTTGATGGATTATTCATATCCTTATTCAATAATTGAGTTTCTCCATTCAATATTTTCTTTTCATACGAAAAGTACATTGTCTTCAAGACCATGTACTGGCTTTTCTGCTAGGAAGTTCATGACTCCATACCTCTGGGTATCCCTCATTTTCTTCTATACAACCACTCATTTGCTTTTCTCTTTTTCCCAAGAAATTATATATGTTTCCAACTCCTTGCCTACAGACTCTACATTTTTCAATACCTTGACCAGATCAGAAATGTAGCTAGGACCTTGTTGAGCAATTTATTCTAGCCATTCACTAAAGACGTTTGATACCATCCGACTTCTCTGAACCTGATCAAGCAGTCTTTGGTTCATTGGGGACCTTGGATCAAATGATAAAGGAACTTGAGAAAGCAGTTGTAGATTAGGATCCTGTACGACATTGATGTACTGGGCCATTTTCATTATGATCTGTTTCATTTCATTTTTATCCTTTTTCATCTTTCCAAGTCCTAGTTAGAATTCTCTTGGTTGAGGTCTCCAGGTGTTTAGCATCCGCAGATCGAGAGGTCACCCCTAAATCAATCTTCTTAATAACAAAGTCCTCCTCAGTGATATTCTCAACATCTTTATCTATTGGGGGTCTGGCTACCTCTACAATCCAATGTCTTGTTTGGTCATCCACATTTATCATCGCTTCAGTTTTAAGTCTCTTGGACTTTGATGTTCTCCCCAGACACTTACTGACCATGTCCTCCATTGGAATTGAGATTGGAATTACGTTTCTTTTCTTTGTAAGTGAAGCACTTAACCATTTGGGAATAGTAGATGATTGCCTTAGTGGAGGTGATTGCTGGTTAGTGATGATAACGACCATGGTGTTCACAGAATTCTCAGCTTCTTGGGTTTCCCTTCCCTTATGAACAACACTAGTAATGAGCTTGTCCTACATTTGAGCATCCATCATTCCTTGAGATTCTTCTTCGGAGTCCAAATCTACTACAAGTGGACTTGTAGGGAGTTTCTGGCTGCTTTTATTACCACGAGATCCGGTGACACGAGCAGGGGAGGAACTCAATGAAGATTCTCCTAAGTTTGCAATTTTGGTTTTCTCAGTCCTTTATTTCTCATTACTTGTAATATCAATAGAAATATCAGAAGATGGAAGAGATACTTGAGAAGTTGCATGAGTTCAACCAACTTTTCTACTCTTAGGTGCAGACATGGGTTGTTGTCCAAAACAATGGTCTTTTAGCCATCTTTTTGTCCGTCTAATCACATTGAAGGTTCTAGCCTGAATGTTGCCATCCCCTTTCCTATCCCAATCAACTTCTAGAATAGGTTTCCCCTGTATCTTCTCATTGAACTCAGGATCAATAACTTCCTCGCCTTCGTCCTCTTCTACATCGAAGATATTCATGGACAAAGCCATTGTCACAATTTGTTGAATTGTGAACCTCAACCACAATCTTCTTCTAACTTCAAATTCATCATCACAATTCTCCCAGTAATCTTCTAGCTGAGGTTCATGACAAAAATCAACATCAACATTTAGGTTCTCTATGGAAACCTTTGGCTATCAAATTTATGTCTAGCAACATATAACTGCAGATTGAACTTCTTGAATTCAAGTTCAAGATTCAAGGCATCTAAAACGGATCTACAGCTATAGTATCCCAACTCTACTGGAAAGACAACTCCAAACTTTCCTCTGCTTCTCTTATCAATATAAGCTAGTTGTCGACTGGCATCAATCAAAATATAGCTATCTAGAGCATCCCTGGGTAAGCTGAAAGCTTCACCCTGAAAGCCGCCAACTCTAATATGGTGAATTGAGCAAACTGGATGAAGAAACTACCATAATACCAATAAATTCCATTAATTTTGTTGACAATATCCTATTTGTGTTACCTTGCAACTCATGAACCAATCTTCTTGCAAAAATGTCATTCCATCTCATGAACTTTTCAGCATATCTATGTTGTTGCAGGTGAGGATAGTATTCATATACCCTTATTCCATCAATCCAAGGTTCATGGTGTCAACCATTCCAATCTCGAGTGCAAGAAAGCATATAAAACAGGTACAAGGACATATAAAAACCACTCATCCTTGCAAATTTGTTTAAACTTTCATGTAGTATGTCTGGAAAAACTTGTCCCCAATCTAGGTACACACTTCCATTCAACATGACTTGAATGTAGAAATACATCCAGTTTTCCCAATAAAAGACATGAGCATTTCCTTTCAATATGTTCAACAAAACAAAAATATCCCATACTTTTGTTATGAAATGCTCTCTAGTGAGTGGCCTTGGTAACCTAGAACTTCCTTTTTGAATTTTCAATAACCAGTTCCTAGCAATTACACTTCTGTAAGTGCTCTTCTTCTCAAAAAAGAAGGATTATGAAGTAGCAATGGTCCAATCTTCATACGACTCCTTATGAGGAATGCCCATGGCTTCCATTACAGTCTCCCTATCAATTTTCAACAACACCTCACCATTGATGTCTCTAATACACTTGTGTTCTGCATCATACCGGTTCATACATTCTAAAACTAGCTTCCGGCATGGTGCAACAACGGGAAATACAACAGCCTCAACCAGACCACTTCTTACAATTTTCTCCATCATGGAATTTTGGGCTAGGTTCTTAACTCTTTAAGGAAATCAGAGAGGTCTTCTTGTGCTAATGAAGTGTCACCCATCTCTGGAAGTGAGCTAACCAAACAGGAAGTACGCCCCAATTTCGGTAGAGTTGGCCTCATGATGGCCCATCTCATATTTATCAAATAATTTCAAGAATGAAATGAATTCTTCTACCCAACAAAGGGAATGAATAACTAGCTTCTGAACAAGTAAATATAGAAGAAGAAGAAACAATTGAAACTAACCTAATCATGACAACAAATTCTCAAAAACCTTTTGAATGCAAATACAATACCTCTGGCTTCCCTCGCTTTCAAGGCTATTGAGAAGGTACTAGAAAGATTGCTAGCTTTTGCAACAAAAATGGACAAAATCACACTCAAATCCTAGATAGTTGTACTAATTAAGTAAGCTCGTGTGAATTCACACCCGATTTGATGGATAACCAACATGCATTTAATTTTGGGTCATTCCATCACACGACACACGAATTACCATGATTATTTGCCATAATTAGAAACTAACGTTTCGAATTACCTAGAATATTTCCCTCTCTCGATGCCATTTTCCTTCCATGATACGTGCACCACTTCTACATAAAGCCTCAGACTATGAATTTTGAACTTTGAACCATGAACCATGAACCAAAAGGTTCAAGGGTTCAAGTTCAACTTTGAGGAATAACATAGAACAAAACATAAAACGGTCTCCATGATATAACAACCAAAGGACAACGAACGAGCAAAGACATAACTGATGCATGATCAACTTTGAAACTTGAACCGAAAGGTTCAAAGGTTCAAGTTCAATATGAATTTTCAACAAAGCACTTGCCTTTACCATGAAACAAAGCCACGAAGACAACTATCTTTAAAGTGTGCTTTGAACTTGAACTTTGAACTAAGGCGAGGTTCAATGACGAGTTCAAAGGGAGGAAATAAACAAATGAAAAGGGAAAATAAAAATTAAAGGGCGACCTTGAAATTGAAACTCGAAGAAAAGAAGGGAGGACTAACAAGTTGCAAGATGAATTGAACTCTACAAAGGAATTCATTCTTATCCTACAAGAGAGGCTGTCATCTGTTCAAGCTAAAAGGAAGGAACTTTTGCAAAATTGGGATGATGAAGAGAAGAATGGTCTTAGGAACAATGTCAGAAGTTGAGTCAGGAGAATGGTGTAATGAAGAATGAAATGCAAGCCATAATTATGAGGATGTCCAAGGAGATTGAAGACCAAAAGAAGAATGAAGAAAATCTTGGCAGATCTCTGAAAGACAAATCTGAGGAATGCATTAGGCTGGCGCATGAGAATGATCTGTTGAGAACTAAGTTGGTGCAATCACAGAATAATGAGCAAGAGTTGGAAAGAATGATGTCAATCCTAAGAAGTGATTTGGATGCTACAATTGAATACAAAGAAAAGTTCAGTGCCAGTTCTGCAAGGCTTGATAAATTATTGAAGGATCAACGAGACACTGGAGACACTAGAGGTCTTGGATTTGAGCATGGAGAAAGCCCCGATACTGCAAATCAAAGGAATCCACCAGACAACCAAAAATCAAAAATCACCGGTAAGGCAACCCAATGCACACAAAGTTAATCGTAGGTGCTTTGTTTGTAATAAGTTTGGTCATAGATAAAGTCAATGCAGAAATAAAGCAAATCAGAATAATAATGTTATTCGCGGTCAGTGTTCAAAGTGTAATAAGTATGGTCATATGACAGAAGATTGTAGAATGAATGTGGGATGTCATGCATGTGGAATGTTTGGACATATGGCTAATCAATGTAGGTCAAAGAATGGTCAAGGACTCAACAAGGCAATTCAAAAGAACAATGTTACTTGTTATACATGCAACAAAATAGGAAATATTGCCAAATATTTCAGAAGCAAGAATACACCGGAAGAGAATGACACATCAAACGAGAAAGGAAAGCAAAAAGTTGATGAGATCTAATAGGCTCATGCTAAATAGTGGATTAGGAAATCTGAAGATCAACTGGTAGAGACAATCAATTTGGTCACTCAACCGGCATAGCAGAATTTTCCTACACGAGCAGGAAACTTATCCAGTAACTAAGGCATTAGCCTTAGGGAGAGGCAAATTAATGATGAATCTTGCATTACCCTTGGTAGTGGTCTGGTAGCCTATTTCAGATATTGGTAAAGTTAGTTTGAAGATTTTTTGGTACTAAGATTATAGATTTTGAATCTAGTATGATATTCTGGCATGCATTAATGTCAATGAAAAATTAGGGTTTTCGAAGAATAAAAGGGAAATGTTGGTTCATTTCCATTCATACTACATTCAAAGTGAAGTAGAGCAAGTTCAAGGTGATTCAAGGCAATCAAAAGTATTTTAAGCGAATTCTAGTGCATTTAGAACGGATTTTCAAGAGCTTTCACCGGTAAAGGTTGTGAGGTATTTTATTAGTTTTCAAGCTATCTTTTGTTTGCAATGGCTTCTAGATCATCTTCTGCTTCGATAGGTGTGGCTACCCCTATTTTTGTTGACATCAAGGACTTTCCATGCCCTGTTTTCAAGCAATGCCCTCAGATTGCGAAGGTCAATGATTCAGTTGGTACATTTTCTAGGGTTCTTGAAGGAGTTATGTATGTCGAAGATGTTCATGCATATATTCACTACACTTTGGATGATTTGGGTTCTGCTGAGATCAAGAACATGTATATTATCACCTTTCTAAACCAGGATGGGTCGATGAAACTGGAATTTCAAATTATGAAGGATCAAGGTTTCACAGACATTTTAGAGATGTCAAAATTTGAAGATGATATGATACTGTATGTGTTGAGTCAAGTCCATGGGGAATTCATATGGCTTGACCGGCCTTAAAAGATCACCAAGGAGGTTATTCGTGCGATCATCAATTTACCCAGACCGGTCTAACCCCTGGAAAGAAGAAGATATCTAACAATGAGGTGGAGAAGTTAACTGGTGCAACATCTGACAACAGGTCAATGAAAATTAACACTATAAGAGACAAAGGAGTTCAATTTGCAAGCATGATCATCAGTTACAAGGTAACTCAATCAAACTGGTTAAACTTTGTTTCTAGTTCATGCATTTACTGTGCTCACAAAATGATTAAAGAGGATGAAAAGCTAGATCTATGTCAATGGATGTGTGATGAATTGATAATAAACTTAGGGAAGATTAAGGGTGAGAAAAAGGGTTTTTCCAGTATGGCAACCTTGTTGTTTGTTTAATGCTCTTCTTTCTGAATGAGTTACTCGGAACTGGTAAGACCCAATGGGCATTTGATATACCGGTAGAAAAACAAATCAAAGATGCTATAAGGAATATGGGGCGGGATAGGGACTCCATTCTTTGGGGTTATTTCAAATCATTCCAGAAAGCATTGAGGAAGAGAGAAAGGGTTCCAAAGCATATTGTAGATAAATATTCAAATGAAATCTATTTTATGGTAAAGAAGGATAAAACATTGATGGAGGCAGTGAAACCAAGGAAAATATGGATAATTGAGATGGGCTATGAGGTAGATGCACAGATCTTGGACTTGTATGCCAAGACTCTTATTGATGCCCCAGTTGATGAAGCAGAGAAATCCTTTGGGACTGCAAAGCAAAAATAAACTAGTTGAAATTGGATTCAGTAAGAAGAAAAGGGGAGGAAAGATCAAGAAGGTTGGGGAAGTTGTATAGAAGATGTCTTTTGAAATCAAACAGATCATTGGATTGGCTGAAGGATCTTCTTCGGCAGCAGTTTAGGTCTCACCGGCAACAAAAACCGGCAAGGGTGTAGTAAAGAGGAAGAAACCAGAGACTTATATTGCCCCTATTACATCCGGTTCTGATACTGATGTTGTGCCCTCAAATATTCCCAAGACTTTCATCAGGATACCAAGGAAGAAGCTTAAGGAAGTAAAGAAGCAGAGAGTGAAGGTCACCCCTCCGGCACCCCCAAAGAAATTTTTGAAGGAGAGGAATCCCACAAAGAAGAGGAAACTGGTTAAGAAGTCTACTTCTACTCCCGAAAAGAAGAAGAAATTAGATGTAAATATAGGCCTCGAATCTGGTAAGAGTATTGAAGTCATTCCTCCTCTCCCAGTTGTTGAGTTAATTGATCAAATAACTAAAGATGGAATTTTGAGTAATATACAACATTACTATGTACATATGGATGATAAAGAGAAAATGGAAATTGAGGAATCAGTTTTGTTATATTTAGACATATATAAGAAAGCACTTTTAGAGATTGAAAAACAGATACCTACAAACTTGTACAATAAACTAGATGGTAGAAGGTTATCTGTGGTTGAAGAGGATAAACACATAAAGGTATAGGAGTTGTTAACTATTTGTGGAGCCATAACAGATGAGAAGATGCAACAATGTTTAGACTTTGCGAATAAAAAAAAAATCGGAGTAAACACCGGCATGTGAGTCTCATGGTAGGTAGAGTAAATGAGATAGTTAAGGAGACACATGAGGCATGGGTAAAATTATTTGTAGATAAACCTGGATTCTTTACATCACCAGAAGTCCCTCAAAATTATAACACTCCAGACATCCCGATAGATGATAAGGGGAAAGGTATATTGGGCATGGATACATTGGTTTTGGATTAGAAAATATCAGAGGATATTCCTCCGGTAGAACCACTTGTACATATAAAGAGATACCAGTAGATAATATTGAAACTATATAGGATAAGCAGGATATACCAGAACAAATCGTTCCAGATATAGAGGTTATTGATGTGGATACAGGAAAATAAACAAGTTGAGGACATTGAACCTCTGACACCAAATATACATACTGAAGAGGTTACGGTTGAACAGGTTACTGCACCAAGTGGCGAAACCACCAATGCAAGTCATAAGGTTGAATCCTTCGGGAAGATTTTTGATAGTCATTCATTGTTGGCACTTGACTCATCTAGTCAAGTTGATTTTGCACAGAAGAATATTGAGCAACTGAGCAATTTTGAATTGATGTATGTTGCAGCTAAGAAGTTAAGGAAGGAAGGGACTGAAGATAAGCAGGTTATTAAGAAGGTCATTCCGGTTTTGCAACATCTTGCACCAGAATATAAGGTAGATCAGATTGGAAGCCCATCCGGCAAACGGAAAGGTTTGGCAGAGCATATTTCCAAAGAGTTTAAATTTCTTCAACATGTATCAAACCGACAGTTGGTTGAGTGGTATAATGCAGCCTGGAAGGTCACTTGTGACAACATGATTTCATCTGACAAGGCTAGGTTAACTGAGGAACTATCTAAGATTGATAAGGCTCTAAATAAGTGTAGCAATATATATATAGGTCCTGTACTAACACCGACAAACTAACAACGGACCTTGAGGTGAAATTGAAGGCGGAAAAGGCTCGGTTAGAACATTTGGCTAACAGTTTTGATGGTACTCAGATACTGACCAGTACCATTGATGGTCAGATTTTGATTACATAGTCTGAGATTTCTGCATTAGAGAAGGACATGGATAGGCTAATCCAGCTTGCAAGGGAATTAAGAGGTTTGGTGAGTCCCCAGTTGAACACTCTATTACTTCACAAGAGGGAAAGCATAGAGTTAATGAATAAACCTACTCTGACAGACCTATCAGAAGAAGAGTTTCATGCATATATTCTTAATGGTTTTGTATCTATTTTGAGAACATTGAAGATAGGTTGGGATACATACTTAGGATTTTTGAAGGGTGCTTACCCAGATATATTCAAGTACATCTAGATCCGGTAATCACAAATTTTGTTGTCATTCTTTCATTCATTTGCCCCGGCTTTGTCATTGATGTCAAAGGAGGAAAGGTTAATGTGAAAAATGATTGGGAAATAAGAAGTAATGTATAGCTCAGGGGGAGCAGTCTTCCAACAGTTTTTTAGATCAGTTTTGGATTTTTTTGCAAGGAACCGGAACAACACTTCAGTGATCCATTTTTCACATGAGTGTTGCCATCAATGCCAAAGGGAGAGATTGTTGGCAATTAACACTCATCTGGTTTAGTTGTGTTGTCATTGATGGCAACACACACCATTTTGGATTGATCACTTAACTGGTACTCATCGGTACTCATTGTTTGGAACCGGCACCGACAGGACAAGGGAAACCAACAAACTAGGAACCGATGTATGAGGCCGACATGGGAGATTGATCCGATAGGTCTACACAGAAATGATCAAAGGCATCGGTCTTGAAGTTTAATGAATTCATTTTTGTCTAGGCTGGCATGTAAATAGATTGTAATATCATTGTAAGCCGACATAAGGCATTTATGTTTATATTTAGGAAGGGTATTTAAGTCAGTCCGGTTAGGTTATTTTGGTAATGTAATGAAATATAGTGATGTGATATTGTGTGAGTGATCTTGATCGACAAAATGCAAATGTAATATTTTGTAGTCGCTCTTGGATATTGGTTTAGAGGTTTGGGAAATGAAGCAAGATACCGGTAAGGGAGGACATAGTGAAAACTGGTATAGACAGTGCTTTAATCGGAACTCATCCAGCATAGCAGATGCACTTTCAGAGTTCAAAATTTTGTTTGTAACTCCATATTTGGTGTTTGTAGTCATTGAGGCTCCTTTTGTGATGAGAAGTGCGCTCTAGGTTGTTGGCCTTCTTGCATATATAGGCCCCTATTGTAATATTTTTTCATTTGGCCAGTGGATAGATATTGTGGGTCAACAATCCCACCGTGGTTTTTCCTCTTTGAATTTTTCCACGTATAAATCTTTGTGTTATGGTGTATGCTCTTATGGTTGCTTCATTTCCATTTGTTGTTATATTCTTTTATGTTTACTGGTTACTGAATTGCATTGTTAATAAGCTTAAAATTGATTATACCAGCAGAACATTGATTCACCCCGACCCCCCCACCCTCTCAGTGTTCTTGGATTCCAACAATAACTTGAGATTTTTGATAAATATTCAAACTTGTAGAATTGAGTGATCAATTTGGTAGAGTTTCACTATCATCCCATTATTATTATTTCAAATGAGAAAAGCTACTAGCTTATGTATGGATTACGAGGCTATTTTTTTATAAAAGGTTGACACAAAATGATCAAATACAAAAATCGAGATTAGATTTCACAATGTCAAGGCTAACACTTGAAATTAAAAAATTTAGAATATTTCGATGGGACTAAAGATCCAGGTGCCCTAGTTCTCCCAAAATCTACTCTTCAAAAGGTAAATGTGGGAGTCCAGGCTTGTGACATTAGATATGATCCTAATTTTGGCATTTGGTGATGAATTTAGTGCAAGATAAAATGATGAAGATTTAAAATGGACTAGGACACATCATCTCAAGTTGGGGGTAAAGTAAAGGCTAGAAATGGTCCTAAAATGATCCAGAGGAATAGACACTAGAGAAAGTGTCAGAAAAACGTGTAAAATTGAGCTCACATTTTAAGAGTACAATTTATGACACTACAAATAGATTAAAATAAGCATCTCAAACCAACGTAAAAAAATATCCTAAATTATGCTTGGATATGAAGCATTTTCTATTGAAAACAAGCTTGAAATTTATGATTGTGCTCAAAAGAGCACCCTTTAATCTCTTTGAAACCAGGAAAAAGCTCAATAGTATGAACATCCATCAATGCATAATAAAAATGGACTTCCTCATGGTGTTGCATTTTCAATTGTCTTAGCAGATAAGCATGCAAAACATTGAAAAATGAATACTGTTTGACAAAATGATTTCACTACCTAGAAAAGGCAATTACAAATAGAAATAGATATTTTGTTTCCAAAGAATCCTCAGGAAAATAGATATTAGCATAAATATTAAATATTTTACTGGGATTGAATGCCGAATTAAAATAAATCAAACAAAATTATTCTATTCCAATTTTCATATGGTACTTGGTTCCCAGAGTATGTATGATTTGCATTATCATATTTCACCATTATTCAAGGCTTTTTTAAAGCACTAGAAGACTATCAACATTACAGAGGATGTGAATTCATATCGAATGAGGTTGAAATGCAAGGTTTTTGAAATTGAAAAGAAGCAAAAGAGAGAAAAAATATTTTTAAAATTAGGAGGAATGGATACTTTAGGAAATGTAATTCTATTTGAGGAATAAATTGTTTGTGAACAACTAACTCATGTATGGGAAGAAGATATTTTTATTATTACTATGGTAAAACCAATGACTCCATTTTTGGGGGGAAGGTAAAGCAAAAGTGATTTATGTCATCTATTATAATTAAAAGTTAGAAAATAAATCTTATTTTTATTATTTGCTATTGTTAAGGAGACTCTTAAAGAGGGACTCTTATGAAAGGTAAATTTTAAAAGAGAATTTATGAAAAGATTTTTGAGTGACTTTTTAATTTAATCTTTGTATAGAATGGTTTTTCAATTCGTATAATTTTACAAATATAATAGAGAATACATTTAAATCATATGTTTTAGATGTCCTTATGTGTTATCATTATTGATTTCTTGTACGTTATATTGGTAATCAATTTTTGTCTTTGTGTTTAAGTATTAGATTATTCATTAGAACATTTATAAATTATGTGATTGATGTGTTGAACACTTCTAGATGTTGAGAGGTGGGGGGTGAATTAGCATATACTAAAATTTAACCATTCATTCCAGTTATCGTATGTGGAGAAGTAAATATCTGAAAAACCAGGAAGATCAATCACATAAAAACACAAGGATTTTTTATGCACGGAAAACCCAATGTGGGGAAAACCACAGTGAGAACTATCCTTCTATTTGTAAATCGATTACAAAGTTTTAGGCTCTTGGCCAAAGAAGCTCACTTTTGATTTGGACTTGCAAGCTTAAGTGCACAAACTTAGGCAAACTATAATAGACTTTCAAAACTATTAAGATCACTTCTTCAGGGCAAGATACACTAGATTTGATTATAATGAAATATTGTTGCTAAACTCAAGAGATGTGCATCCTTTGAAATGTTGATTATAGTTCACTATTCTAAACATCTGAAACTGACTTCATTACTAATCATCTACAAATGTACACCTTCACTTTTACACCACACATGATACAAATTCTTATTCAACACATTCATTCCTCCAAAATATCTCATCCTTTATTTATATCATCCACAACAAAGAGATACATTAATTAGGTCAGCCTAATGAGGTGTAACACATACAATATAAATAGTCAACCCCAAATACTTTCTCCAAAGCAATGTGGAAGGGAAAAAAGAAGTCTAAAGCAACACACCATGTCGGTACACCTTCCTATCAATCCCAAATCATTGTCTTCAAATCTACATGCTACTACATGGACCAAAATTAATCAAGTTAGCTTCAAAAGAAAGAATCGATAATGCAATCCAACCAAACATACTCAAAATATGATGTAGACCTCTAGAACCCATAGATGCACAAAATAGCATTACCTAACACCAACAACACTATAAAAATAAATTGTATCACCAAATATTTAGAAGGTGGAGGAATACAAAGCATTTGTGCAAATAGGTACAATGTTTCTACATGACCGTCACTCAAGCCATCACAAATTCAATTGTGGAATAAATAGGAACAATATTCCTAATATCTAACACTCTTTTGCATCCACCAACATCATATTAGAATTGTGAGAAAAGATGAACCAATGCAACACAATTCAAACCAAAATAGTGAGCCATGTCTGACAGATTGTTCATCAGAATAGTCATACTTAGCCGTAATTTGTTGTAATTTATTATCCCCAATTTAGACACATGGAAAATTTGGGGTAACCCATAATTTTTTGGCCTATTTGTGGTTTAATTACTCTACACATGCATTTCAAGATGACTTCATTATCTTGCATGTGTTTGTCTTTTTTCTTTTCCAAGCTACACCAACTTTGAATTCTAGCTATACATCGGGCCTATACACCCGATTTACACCAACTTTGAAATCTAGGTGCAAATCGGGTTCATAGGCCCGATGTGGCGCACCTCCTTTATGCCCTTCCTTTTGCACTAAGGTGCAAATCGGGTATGTAAACCTAAAATACACCTTACAAATATCAAGTGCAAATCGGGTTTACAAACCTGATTTACACTCGTTGATGTCGCTTGAGTGTCATTAATCCTCCTTGTTTAAAATCAATTAGGAGTCTTTATTGTTTTGTTTTTTAGTCTTTCCCCTACATCTTTGTTTTGGTTTCCCATTTTGAGCTTAGGTAACATTGTGGATCTCGAGTCCTTCACCTTTCAATTCACAACATTCTCCATAATTAGTAAGTTTTTTATTTTTCTTCATATCGTGTTCCGATTTTAGTTTTTTTCCTTTATTGTGTGACATTTATTTCATTTGATAGGCTTTTGAAAACCCTAGTTCTTTCACTTATATTGCTCTCAGATTTCATTCGAATCATTTCCTATGCTTTATCACCATGTAAATGGTGTATGCAGATTGATGAACCCAAACCACATCATTGTAAGGTGGTATTTAGGTTCATCATCTCAAATATCTACCTGGTTTTTCACTTCCTTTTGATGTTTTTTAAACTATCCAACCACACATATGTGATGTTCTTTGGGTTCATTAGCCCGAGAAACACCATAGTCATGGTGTTTCTTACATCGATGAACTCGAGAAACATCCTTTATTATCCTTTGCATTGTATCAACCCTTGGTGTGGTACAGGTTCGTAAACCCAAACCTCACCAACCTTTGGTGGAGTTTGGGTTTATGGACCTACACTCCATCTTTCCCACTACCAATCATTACTCATGGTGTAGTGTGGGGCCATAGGCCCGTCATACATCATGGGCTCTTTGTGTGATGTATAGTGGGTCTATGGGCCCGACCAAAACCACTTTTGAGCTTGTGATACTAAGTATAGGGTAGGTTTGTGGATCCACTTTACACTATGAAACCTTGTATGATGTATGGCGGGTCCATAAACTCACCCTACACCAGTTTTAAGATTTACACTTTTTTTTCCCTCATAGATGTAGTGTTGAATCAGTGATCTATCGATAAAGGAATTTTCTGACTTAAATCTCAAACCACCAGAAGGATATGCAAGAAAGTAAAATGCAAAAACACAAGATAATCAACCACAAAATCATAACACTGGGATTTTTACATGGAAACCCAAATAGGAAAAACCATGGTGGGATTTGAACCCACAATATTATTCTACTATGGCCAATAGCAAAACAATATTACAAAAGGGGAATGTACTAGCATTCAAGCACACTGCCTAGAGCTCACTGCTCAATTACAATAAGGGTTACAACCCTGGAAGAATCACTGCCTTACAAATCATTTATAGTGATGAATTATAATGGTTGAGCTCCAAAATATCATCAAACAATGCCTGGATTAGTTCTGATTAAGTGCGGAAACTTTGACTGTATTTGCTTTGCAACTATGCTTTGTTTCTATTTAGTCAGCTATCAGATCAAGAATACGCACGTGAAACTATGCCAAAAAGGTTTCTTGATCACTACTCACTCATTTCACACCATACCAAACACCAAAAATATCTTCTACATCTTTATTATATATCTGAAATCACAAAATAAACAATTATCAAGTCATCTTGTAATGTAAAACACCAACAAACATCTCAATCAGCTTCTTATCTTCACTTTCAAACTTAACCAAGTCTTGACTGGCTTGAGCCTGAACTACAGCTGCAACCATCAGCCTTTCAGTTGGAGACATATGACCTATATCTAAAGGATCGTCAAGATGATTGAAACCTAAACTATAATTATTGTCCCTTTGACCTTAGGAGTGTCAATTGTCGGAGTATCAACAATTTTCTTCCCTTTATCCATCTCTTCTACTGTATCATGCGCCTTTTCTTGTTAGCAACAGCCAAGAAGGAAGATTGAGATGGGGGGGTGAATCAGTCACTAAAAGATAAAAATTTAAGCACAATAGTAGATCAAATAAACTACAGTAATAAACAGATAAGCAATTTAACAACACAACACACAACACCAAGATTTTTGACGTTGAAAACCTAGTTAAGGGAAAAACCATGATGGGAACCTACCCACAATAAGATGATACTCTACAGAAGTATATGTAAATATTACAATGGGGAATGCACATGTATTCAGGCATGCTACCTAGAGATCATTTCTCAAAAGATATATGCCCAGAAGACTACAACCCTCAAGTAAGTTTCACTGACTTACAACAAGATTCAAACTACAATCCAGAAGAAATGAACTAAAAGAATAACATCTCTAAATGCTTGATTACAATTCTGGTTAAGCACACATGTCTACCCAACAACACCGATATCACCTAAAACTCAACACCGAATGATAAATCACTTGTTCAAACATATACCTCTCTCTGATAACGCAGACACAATACCAACACCCAAACTACTTGAATAACTCACCTAAATATACAATTCATCGACCTTGATAACAAGGTTGGCTAAACCCTCAACCCTCAACTCATAATTACAAAATTACATCACATGATACAAAGATCAACCACCAAACTAATATAATATATTACATAGCATAGCAAGGTCCTAATTGAAATTCCCAAATGATCAACTCCACCGAAAATCACGCCAAGATCAATTGCAACATGGTACACCACGAGAAATACCGTATAACATAAAAATCATCATCGGTTCATAGAAATCACCAAAAATAACACAACGATCAATTTGGATTACCAAAACAAATAGGACATGACTATAAAACGCCAACAAGCACATTAGAACCATCCAGAATAGTTGCACCAACACCACTTATCAAATCTTCATATGTCAACGTCTAGAGGGTCAAGAACACAACCAATCAGAAACTATTACAAAGAAAGATAACTTATGGAGCACAAAATCATGAACCATATGAAATGAAGATACATAAGACCATCTCAAACAATATCCCAGAGTCTCATTACAAGATTTGATCATACTAGAATATACCAGAGGGAATATCAACCTCTACAAAACAGTGATCAACAGAACCAAACTACAAAACCGGATTAGAAAATCTTCCCAATCACACCGAATCAAATCATAGGAATATGTTGACATCAATGACAACAACATATCCTAGCAGCAACAATGACCAACCATATCCAACAATCTCCCCCTTTGGCATTAATGGCAACATATGAATGTGAAAAACAATCAATGAAAAGAAAGAAGATATCACCAACAAACTCTCCCTAAGATTAAGATAGATAAAGCAATTTTTTGCATGATCTCTCTCCCCCTTTAAAAATAATGCCAAAGAGTTCAAATCAGATAACCAAAAGTACTCTCCCCTTTTGAATATGGAACAAAAATCTCTCTTCCCCCAAAACACACTTGACTACTCCACCATAGGAGCAACACCAACTCATCAATCCGGATAAAAGGATAAGGCTCTGAAATCCACCGGATCGATGCAACTCAATGCATCTAGTTCTCATTAGGAGGGGTGGATACCACTAACCTGTCTCTCAAATAGACAAATGTATTATCAAGAAAAGGCTTAGTGAAAATATCAGCTATTTGTTCCTTTCTAGATACATACTCCAGCTTCACCTTCTCTTCACTAACTTTCTCTCTCAAGTAATGATATTTGATTGATATATGCTTAGTCTTCGAATGTTGCACCAGATTCTTTGATATGTTTATAGCACTAGAATTATCATAGTAAATAATAGTAAGCTCGTCATGAATAAATCTAATATCTTTCAACATTTGCTTCATCCAAACCACCTGAGTGCAATTACTAGTAGCAGCAATGTACTTGACTTTAGAAATAGATAAGGACACTAAATCTTGTTTCTTACTTTCCTATGAAACCAACGTTTTTCCCAAAAAGAATGCTCCATTGGTAGTTCTCTTTTGATCATCAACATCACTAGCCTAATAAGCATCAGTGTAGGCACACAACATGAAATCATCATTCTTTGGATATCATAAACCTTAATCCACAGTTCCCTTCAGATATCTGAATATCCTTTTAACAACAGTGACATGACTCTCCTTCATATCAAATTGATATCTAGCAACCATACACATAGCATGCATAATGCCAGACCTAGTCTGAGTAAGATGTAGTAGTCCACCAACCATAGATCTATACAAACTTTGATTCGCTTTAGGGGATTCATCATTTTTAGACAATTTACAACCAGTCACCATAGGAATTCAAACCGGTTTGGTGTCATCTAATCCAAACTTCATCAACAATTCCTTCACATAGTTTGAGATATGAATATACTTTTCTTTGTTAGTGCAATATGAAAACCTAAGAATAATTTCATCTAACCAATCATACCGGAATATACCAAAGGGAATATCAACATCTGCAAAATAATGATCATCAAAACCAAACTACAAAATCAGATCAGAAAATCTACTTGTATTTTTGGTACTACCTTCTATAAAACACCAACAAAAATCTCAATCAACTTCTTATCTTCACTTTCAGACTTAACAGGTCTTGACTGGCTTGAGTCTGAACTGCAGCTGGAACCTGATAGTTTTGATACTTAATGTAAGTACAAATCCAATAGCCAACAAGATGAGAGGGGGGGGGTGAATCATACAAACTTAATCATCCATAAAAACATCAGATTCAACCTTGGTAACATATATATCAGTCATATAACCAAAATTGTCAAACATGCAAACTCAAAAGCATATGAACAATATAAACCTCATAACACCAAATTTAATGTGGAAACCCAAATAGGGAAAAACCACTGTGGGATTTCGGACCCACTAAGAAATATACTCTTCTAGAGTATGCTTGGTTAAAAGAAAATCCTGTTAAAGATTACAAACACATTGCTAGATGTGACCCGGTTAAGGGATTTCCCTCAGATCTGTTAGGATCTTCACTTTGTTAGAAGTGACCTTGTTAAAGGATTTCAAACACTCAATAAGAATGTCACCTTGCTAGAGGATTTTACAAATAAGACTGTTAAGTCCACTTGGTTAAGAGATTTTCTACTACTTCTCAAAATAATAGTAATAAAAATATGTCTGCAACTTCACATCTAAAAATGCTAAAGCAGATTCTTATTTGCTCAATACAATCAATTCATAGGACTTATCTTGTCCCTCTGTTGGGCTCTATACTCTGTTATCAAAATAGGTCTTCAAGCTTTTGTGCTCGGTAATCACTATGTAGCATCCCTGTGCATACACTTGCCCGCATACATTGTTTATCAATAGTTTCCTATTTATAAACAATCTTTTAACTGCTTAATCTCCTTGATCACATTTCCCATGATCAATAATAGCCATCAGATCTTCAATCTTGTCCAGGTTCAATGTATCCTTTGATCTGAAAATGTTTTACCCCACCTTGGAACTTGTGTTAGGGTATTGTGGTTCAATCTGAGCTGTAGATCTTCTTGTCGATCTTTCTTTACCATAGATTCTTTAACAATCTTCATACATAGCTTACCAATCATTTAATTCACTCCAGCTCATCAGCTTCCTTCATTAAATATCACATGTAAACATTTAATGCATTCTGTTATAGCTCGGTTGTAACTCGGTAAATACTAAACTTCACTCGGTAGATATTCTGCCTTCATTAACTGATAGCGATAACCTTAGGGTTTACAGACTAGGTTCCTTAGGGTTTACCGACTAGGTTCTTTGCTCAGTAACATAGTATAGTATTAACCTTTCAAACAATAGCATATGTAGGATATCAAAACAATCTAAACATCATGATCTCATCATTGTCTAACTCGGTAATAGTTTCCCATTGAATAACTTATCCCCTTATTCATCATATTCTTTTTGTTTCTTTTACAGACATCTTTATACTCATCAATTCATACTTCTTAAGATATGGCAACATCATACTGAATTAGAAAATCAATTTCTTGACATGAATGACAAAATAATAATATTAAGATATTAATCATCCTTAATCAGCTATATCCAGTCATCAACCACCTTCTCAATATCCTTATTGAAATGCCAACAATCTCTCATTGTAATTGGAATGCCAACCTTCTTCTTGTCAGTTATAATGCAATATTGCCAATAGAACCATCAGTCTTTCAGTTGGATACATATGACCTATATCTAAAGGACCGTCAAAATGATTGAAATCTGAAGTATAATTGTTGTCCCTTTGACCTTAGGAGTGTCAATTGTCGGAATATCAACATTTTTCTTCCCTTTATCCACCTTTTCTACTTTATCATGTGCCTTTTCATGTTGCTAGCAGCCAAGAAGAGAGGGGGGGTGAATCAGTCATCGAAAGATAAAACATTAAGCACAATAGCAGATCAAATAAACTGCAGTAATAATGGATAATCAATTTAATAGCACAACACACAACACCAAGATTTTTGACATTGAAAACCCAGTTAAGGGAAAAACTATGGTGGGAACCTACCCACAGTAAGATTATACTCTGTAGTAGTATATGTAAATATTACAATGGGGAATACACATGCAGTCAGGCATGCTGCCTAGAGATCATTGCTCAAAATATATATGCCCAGAAGGCTAGAACCCTCAAGGAAGTTTCACTAACTTACAACAAGATTCAAATTACAATCTAGAATAAATGATCTGAAAGAATAACATCTCTAAATGCCTGATTACAGTTCTGGTTAAGCACATATGTCTGCCCAACAACACCAATCTCACCTCAAACTCAACACCAAATGATAAATCACTTGTTTGTACATATACCTCTCTCTGATAATGTAGACACAATACCAACACCCAAACTACTTGGATAACACCTAAATATACAATTCATCAACCTTGATAACAAGGTCAGCTAAACCCTCAACCCTCAACTCATACTTATAAAATAGCATCACACGATACAAAGATCAACCACCAAACCAATATAATATATTACATAGCATAGAAAGGTCCTAATTGAGATTCCCAAATGATCAACTCCACCAAAAATCACGCCAAGATCAACTGCAACATAATACACCACCAGAAAAATCGTATAACACAAAAATCATCATCAATTCATAGAAATCACCAAAAACTCACACAATGATCAATTTGGATAGCCAAAAAAATAGGACATGACTAGAAAACACGAACAAGCACGTTAGAACCATCCAGAACAGCTGCACCAACACCACTTATCAAATCTTCATTTGTCAACGTCTAGAGGCTCAAGAACACAACCAATCAGAAACTATTACAAAGACAGATAACTTGCGGTGTACCAAATCATGAACCATATGAAATGAAGATACACAAGACCATCTTAAACAATATCCCAGAGTCTCATTACAAGATTTAATCATACTGGAATATACCAGAGGGAATATCAACCTCTACAAAATAGTGATCAACAAAACCAAACTACAAAACCGGACCGGAAAATCTTCCCAATCACACCGAATCAAATCGTAGGAATATGTTGACATCAATGACAACAACATATCCTAGCAGTAGCAATGACCAACCATATCCAATAATTTCCCCCTTTGGCATTAATGACAACATATGAATGTGAAAAACAGTCAATGCAAAGAAAGACGATATCACCAGCAAACTCCCCTTAAGATTAAGAAAAATAAAGCAGTTTTTTGCATGATCTCTCTCCCCCTTTAACAAAAATTCCAAAGAGCTTAAATCAGATAACCAAACTTACTCTCCCCTTTTGAATATGAAACACAAATCTCTCTTTCCCCAAAATACACTTGACTACTCCACCATAGGAGCAACACCAACTCATCAATCTGGATAAAAGGATAAAGCTCTAAAATCTACCAGATCGATGCAACTCAATGCATCTAGTTGTCATAAAGAGGGGTGGATACCCCTAATCCATCTCTCAAATAGACAAATATATCAGCAAGCAAAGGCTTAGTGAAAATATCAACTATTTGTTCCTTTGTAGATACATACTCTAGCTTCACCTTCTCTTCATTGAGTTTCTCTCTCAAGTAATGATATTTGATTGATATATACTTATTCTTTGAATATTGCACCATTTTATTTGACATATTTATAGTACTAGAAATATCGTAGTAAATAATAGTAGGGTCATCACGAATAACTCTGATATCTTTCAACATTTGCTTCATCCAAACCACTTGAGAGCAATTACTAGTATTAGCAATGTACTCAGCTTCAGAAATAGATAAGGACACTAAATCTTGTTTCTTACTTTCCTATGAAACCAACTTCTTTACCAAAAGGAATGCTCCATTGGTAGTTCTCTTTCGGTCATCAACATCACTAGCCTAATTAGCATCAGTGTAGGCACACAACATGAAATCATCATTCTTTGAATACCACAAACCTTAATCCACAGTTCCCTTCAGATATCTAAATATCATTTTAACAACAATGACATGACTCTCCTTTGGATCGACTTGATATCTAGCAGCCATACACACATCATGCATAATGCTAGTCCTAGTCTAAGTAAGATGTAGTAGTCCACCAACCATAGATCTGTACAAACTCTGATTTGCTTTGGAGGATTCATCATTTTTAGATAATTTACAACCAGTAACCGTACAAATTCCAACTTTGCACCATTACCATGATTACATCCATGGTCATAGCAATGAGTTTGATGCTAGTGATTAATTAAGAGTTTGTACCCTCCATCAAGGTCCAGGTTTGTCTTTTAACACCAACTATCATCAGAATCAGGGTGGTCACATCCCTTCATACAACTTGCCATCCGAACCAATAATCTATTGACTCGTGTTCATGCCAAGAATAGCCTAGTCATCAAATTTATTCTAATCATCACTATCACCTCTCTTTGATCAATCATCCTTAATCTTTCCTAAGGACTTAGCACATCAATTAATCTCCAATCAATCCTCAATCATCAAATCAATCCTCAAATCCAACGTCCTCAATCAAACCATCCTTTAATCCAATTAACCTCACGTTATGGTTTTATGCCTTGTGAAGTTTTATTTAGACCTCATCTCTAATCAATCGACCATTTGGCTTTGTACGTGAAGAAGAATCCTCTCCAAGTACCTTTTCCCTATCCTTTGAGTCGATCAAAACTCTTATCTCACATCTTTACTTTGCTTAGGATCATTAGTCAATCCTTAGTAGAAGAAAGACATTGATCATCATCCTAAGTTCTAAATTTTACCCAACTTGGTCATTACCTTGCTTGTGGTTTCATCAACATCCCCCACCTAAAATCCTCATTCAAGGACTAAGGTGCAATCTTAATCAAACCCGTGTCCTAATCCACAGACTTTACCAATCAATCAAAATCTAATTTCATTAAATCCAAATTAAATCCAAAATCCAAGATCCTTGCTAAGTTCTTTCATCAAATCCTTTTCCTCTAATCAGTCTTTCTAAGGCTATTCTCATATGGTCATAACTCAATCTCAAAAGAAAAAGATGGCCGAACAACAATATAGCATGCTAGACATTAGTGTCCTATATCAAGACCCTACACAAGATCTTACACAAAGTGTGCAAACCAGCATCCAAAGTCAACCACAAGAGGACCCTAATATGGTTGATCAAGATGAACTCTCTTCGGAAGTGCGAACATTTTTACAAGACTCTTATAATCAAGAAATGATGGAGAAAGTTATTCGACATAATCCTAGTGCTCTTCTAAAGACTCTTATTGAAAATGGAGCCCGCCTTCTCCTTGATTTTGATAGATCCATTCTTGATCAACAACCACAAGGAGACCTTGCTCCTACTCATATTGTCACACTCATTCTTCAACCTCAATTAATTGTGCTCTCGCCCATCATTCAACCCCAATCAATAGCGCTCGTGGCATCTATCCCCGCGGTCTCCATTCTTTCATCTTCCTTCTTAGCATCTATGCCAATATTGAATCCGATCTCATCTATTCTCCAACATGCTTCTATTCCATCTTCTTCTACCCAACCATACGTTTCTATTCCACAACCCTCCATTCCTCTCAACAATGTTGCTAACTTCATTCGAGTTTTGCTTCCTCTTGTCACAACAATTTGCAGGTCGCAACCAATTGTCACTCAAGTCCTTGTGACATCGGTCATCACATCTCACATCCCCACTTCCTCATCATATCAATACATTAGTCGAATCATCCAATTCTAGGGGAAAACACAATTCATCATGTCCAAAATCCACAACAAGACCTCATCAAAGAAATCGAGGACATGAAAAACATCATCAAAAAAATGAAGGAAGGGACTAACAAGAGGAAACCTTACTTGTTTGAGGAATTCTATCCTTGTCATTATGACTCGTCTATATCAGTCGCACCATACCCACCAAGATTTGAGATGCCTAAGTTCATGAAGTATGAGGGCAAAGGGGACCCCTGAGACCATGTTTGTGAGTTTCACATCTTATGTCAAGAAGTCTCCTATAGTGAATTGTACCTCTGAAGGCTCTTTCCTAAGAGTCTCACATGAGATGTTCTTGCATGGTTCTTGTCCTTACGTCAAGGTTATATCACCTCCTTCCTAGACTTAGCAAAAAATTTTGTGTCTCACTATACCTACAACATTGCCAATGATGTTTCCATGATGGACCTTTGTAACACGAAACAAAGGTCAAGAGAGACTTTCACTAACTTCTTGCAAAGATGGTGACATCTTATCAAGAAATTCCAATGGGACATGTCAGAACAACACCAAGTTGAATTATTTCAAAAGAATTTGGTGCCCAAGCTATCAAGACCTTTGGCATCTCAATGTATAAAATCTTTCCAAAAATTGACTGACAAGGGCCTACCTCTTGAACATGTCTTTTTAGAGGGAGGAACCTTAAAACATTACCAAAAATCAAGTCAAAATCCCTCCTCTTACCATAATGATAAACCAAAATTTTGGTCCAAAAACAAGAACATAGTCAATGATGGTGTGACTGATGCAAAACGGGTCTAGACCGTGGCAGCTCCTCCAAATCCCGCCACCACCAATCACCAATTCAACAATCAAAATAATCAAAATCAATCTTAAACCCCCCCGAACAATGTCTTAGTCCAAGGATGATCACCACGATCCAATAATAGGACTCCAAGAGACTTTACTCCTCTTGTCGAGCCCATTGAAGTGGTGTTTCAAAAGCTTGTCCAAGTAGGCGCAGTGGTCTTTCTGATAACTCACCCGTTCGACCCTAATAAACCAAAATCTAGGTGGTATAATGAGAATGAGTATTGTGAATATCATCATATCAGTGAAAATAATACATAAAATTGTATGAAGCTTAAAATCTATGTACAATATCTCATTGATAGAGGTGATATTGAGGTAGCAACTTCAAAACCTGGTAACAACAATGACAAACTCAAAATATACCAAGAACCCTTCCCAAAACATGATAAAGGTAAAGGCTCATCATCTAATGCTATGAACTATGATTATACCAACCACATAATAGGTTTTGACAACTTTGTAGGTCGCATCGAGCCTTCAGATACTCATGTTTATGTCATAACTATACAAGGATATAACCATCCCCTGCCCCAAAATAAACCTAGGATCATTATCCAAGGTGGTCCTACTTCATCCCAGTCAAAAAGTTGACCTAATCTCTCTAAGATAGTCATTCAAGGTGCCACACCTCCCTCTTCTCAGAATCACTGTAATGCAACTACCCATTGTGGGAGAGTAAGTGTCCAAGGAGCCCCTCCCCCATCAAAACCTCCCCCCATGTCTTCCAATCACCGATATGATCTCCTTGATCATCTTGGAAAGTTCCCTACGCAGATATCCATCCTAGAACTTCTCAAAACTTCCCACGTCCACAAGGAAATTTTGGAACAAGCCCTTCTTGAGTATCGCATTCCCAATATTATCAATGCTACATAATTTCAAGCTCTCATAGGAAACCTTGCTGCCCAACAACACCTTGTGTTCACCTCCAATGACTCTCTTACAAATGAAGACCATAATAAACCTTTGCACATGAAAGCCCCCATCCAGAATCACAAGGTTAAACATATCTTGATAGATGGTGGATCCGAAATCAATTGTGTACATATAAGTTAATAAAAGAATTGGGGCTTGCTTAGGACCTGGTAGATACATCAGGAAGAATCACAATAAAAGCATATGATGATGCAGACAGAGTTTGTAAAGGCATGATCACCTTTCCTCTCAAGTGGGCCCTATTACAATTGAGACACCTTGCCAAGTCCTAGATCTTGATCTCCCTTATAACATCCTCCTTGGAGGACCATGGATTCATTCCCTTTAGGTAATCCCTTCCACTTATCATCAATTCATCAAATTCCCCTTCAATATAAGAGAGATCACTATTAAAGGTGATCCACAACCCTTGCAGTATTGCAATCTTTTAGAAGGGAAGCATCCATATCATTTCCCATTAAATAGACTCGCCCCCACTCCTCCATCTAATGTATCAAAATTTGCCTCCACCTCATCTCAAGAAAAGCCCAAAATAAAGATCCTAGACAATGGTTATGGAGAATATAAACTCAAGGATGTCTTGTTAAAAGGCAATCTCCCTTTGTCTTATAAATCATTTGGCAAGCCCAAAGAAATAAAAAAGGAGCAAAAACTTGATATATAATGTAAGGATAGCACCTTTAAGCAATGGGGTCCACTTGATGAGGAGAGTCTTGAGACAAATGTGTCTTCATGGTTGTACCAAGAAGAAGATGAGTATCTAGCAAAAATACCTAAGAAAACGTATCCAAAAGCATCAGCTATTGTAGAAAAGATGGGTTACAAAGGACATGGCCTCGGAGCAGAGGAGAAAGGAATAAAAGTACCAATAAATCCCATCTCATACAAGTATAACAGGGGCTTGGGGTATACTCCAGTGTCTAAGATCACTATCACTGGTGCCCCTTCAAGTCCTTCTTTGGATGTCGAAGACTTTGATGAAGAGGAGTTCCATGAAATTCCTTTTGAATACGAAGATGACACCTACATGAACACCATCACTCCCATAACCCCTCCCATTTTGCATGAGATGCATCTTGTCCATCCCAAACTCATAGGTTGGGACCAACGAGACAAACCCACTTTAGATGTCTGCACCGATGATAACACTCTCATAACTCTCCTGACTATGCGTAAGTTGGAAGGCTACAACAGAGTGCATGGGATTCAACTATATGAAAAAGGATACTTTGGTAGTTAGGTTGATTCCCTTAGTCACCAAAAAAGATAATAAAAATAAAAAACATGATTCCCTAGGTGAAAACCTCTCTGAGGCACCTTTGGATGAGAAAAAACTAAAAACAAAGCACGTATCTGAAAGTAAAAACTTGGAAAAGGCACTTGAGGATGAGGGACTTGACCTCCCTACCATTGGTCCTCTTCCATAGGACAGGTCAAATTTGTTAACAAAGGAGAGAGATACTATCAATATGGGTACTGAAGATACCCCAAAGAATGTGCTCATCGCCAAGTCCCTAACAGATCAAGAGAGACAGAGCTTCATCAATTTCCTCATAGAGACAAAAATCAACTTCGCTTGGTCCTATGTTGATATGCCAGGTCTAGATCATGACTTTGGTGGTTCATAATCTTGTTGTCTATCCAGATGCAAAACCAATAAAGAAGAATTTATGCAAGATACACCCACACATTGCACTCCTAGTTAAGGTAGAACTTGAAAAAATGTTGGATGTAGGATTCATCAAACCAATAGACTATCCTAAATGGATATCCAACATTGTACCTATTGGAAAAACCGCTAGGGGCATCCACATTTGTACTAATTTCTGAGATCTAAATAAGGCTCACCCTAAGGATGATTTCTCGCTCCCCAACATAGACATGATTGTAGATCTCACAATGGTACATGAAATTCTATCACTTATGGATGGATTTTTTGGATATATTTAGATCGAGATCACAGAGGAAGATCAACACAAAATTGCATTCACAACACCATGGGGGACTTTCTGTTACTGGGTCATGCCTTTTGGTCTCAAAAATGTCAGAGCTATATATTAACATGCAATAACAACAATTTTTCATGACCTCTTGCACAAAATCATTGACTATGTGGACGATCTTCTAGGCAAATCAAAGACAAGACATGAGCACATCCCTATCTTAAGGAAGATCTTTAAAAGATTAGAAAAATAAAAACTACGCCTCAATCCTAAGAAGTGTGTCTTTGGTGTCACATCGAGAAAACTGCTAGGCTTCATTGTTTCCCGCAGAGGCATCAAGGTTGATCCTACAAAGGTGAAATCCATCATGCAAATGCCTCCCCCAAAGACCCTTAGATAACTACGCAACCTCCAAGGGAAACTCCAATCTATCAAGCACTTCATCTCACAACTTGTAGATAAATGCCATCCATTTTCACACCTGTTTCGCAAAGACACAAAATTCAAATGGGACTACCTGTGTCAAAAGGATTTTAAAAAACTAAAAGAATATCTGACATTACCTCCAGTTCTTATGGCATTGGGGGCATTATTGGAACAAACAAATGATCGATGAAAGGAGCATGCCTTATACTACATCAGTCAAACACTCGTGGGGTATGAGCTCAATTATACCCCATTGAAAGAGCATGCTTAGCACTTGTCTTTAGTACACAAAAACTCTAGCACTACATGCTCAACAAAAAAAGAAAACTGATTGCTAAGATTGACCCTCTCAAATATCTCTTGTCAAAAGTTGCCCTCACTGGCAGGACTACTAAATGGGTCATTTTGTTAAGAAAGTTTGACATTGAATATGTGGATAGAAAAGCAATCAAACAACAAGTGATCACAGAACAACTGGTTGACGCTCCACTTCTAAGGGACCATCTGATCCTTACATAGTTGCGAGACGAATTCATAATGACTATCACCACATCCTCCACATGGCAATTGTACTTTGATGGTTCTTGCACCCAAAATGGATCGGGGATAGGAATATTATTGATCACACCTCAAGGAGATTGCATCCCAAAATTATACAAGATAGCCTTTGAATGTACCAACAACATCGCAGAATATGAGGCATTGATTACTGGACTATGTTTGGCTATCCAATGGAAGATATTGGAATTAAATGCTTATGGTGATTCCCAACTTATCATTAAATAAGTCAATGATGAATATCAAACAAAAGATGACAAGCTTATTCCCTATCGTAGTATGGTTGAAGATCTTAAGTAGCATTTCACAACAATCAAGTTTGATCAAATTCCACGAACAAACAACAAAGATGCAAATGCAATGGCCACCATTGGCTCCCTCCTTCAGATGTCGACACATAGCCAGAAGTGTGAGTTCTTGGTCGAGCAATTATTCATACTGACGTACAATTTACTAGAATTTGAAATGGTGTTCATACTCATTGGTACCAAATCCCCTTGGTATCAAGAGACCTTCTCTTACTTAAGAGACAACACCATTCCCCCACACCTTACAAAAACCCAACAACAACCCTTCATTCATCGATGTGCTCGTTACACTATCCTTGGAGACACCTTATTCAAAAGGCATTTTGATGGTTCCCTCATAAGGTGTTTAGACAAACAAGAGGTTGAATGGGAAATACGTGAAGTGCATGAAGGTATTTCTGGGGCACACTCAAGTGGGCTCACTTTCGCTAAAAATCTTTTGCAAATAGGATACTACTGGCCTACAATGGAGGTAGATGCATACAATTATGTGAAGAAATGTATCCCTTTTAGAAACATGGTGATAAGATCCATGCGCCATCACAAGAATTGTAACCATTTATTACACCTTGTCCCTTCTCATAGTGGGGGCTCGATCTCATTAGAAAAATCCACCCTACATCCTCCAATGGTCACAAATTAATTATCACCGCCACTGAATACTTCACCAAGTGGGTGGAGGCTATTCCCCTTATCTTCACCATCGGAAAATAGATCTCCAAATTCATCTTGAACTATTTAATCTGTCAATATGGAATCCCCAAAGTCATCATCATAGATAATGGGAGACCATTCAAAAATCAGGATGTTAAAGAGCTATGTTAGAAATTCGATATCCAACATCGCTTCTCCACCCCGTATTACCCACAAGATAATGGTTAAGTTGAGGCTTCTAACAAAACCTTAATCAAAATCCTCAAAAAGACAGTCAATGAAGTTGGTCATGATTGGCACCTCCAACTCCACCCTGCTCTATGGGCGTACCGTACCTCTATTCGTACACCCACAGGCGCCACCCCATATTCCCTTGTCTTTGGCTCTAAATTCATCCTCCCTCTTGAGATCGAGATCCCCTCTCTAAGGGTGTCGCTATGGAATATCCTCCCAGATGAGGAATACAGAGTTTCTAGACTACAAGAGCTAGAACTGCTGCATGACAGGTGCCTCAGGACCTTAAACCATCTTCGGGTATATTAGGATCTCCTATGCTTGAGTTACAACAAGAAGGTTCGAATCCAGGAATTTGAAATTGGTGATCTTGTCCTCATGGAAAATCAAAGAAACCTTCAAGAAAGAGATAAGAAAGGCAAGTTTTAGCCTAATTGGCTTGGACCATATGTGATCACAACAAAGTATGGATCAAGGGCATATCAATTGGCTACCCTTGAAGGAGATCCTTTCGATGATTTGATGAAAATAATGCACCTAAAGAGATTCTATGCCTATTCCTCATAAGGTCATGAATTGTGAAAACCACTTTGTGGTGCTATGGGCAAGTACCTTGGTGAAAACCCGCATGTAGATGCTAAGGTAAATAATCTAGATTCATCATCTATTAGGTCAGCGCTCCATCACCCTCATTATCCAATTCAACCTCCATGACATTCCTCCACTCTTGCCAGAATAATTACTCGTATGATGATGAGGCTTCACCTAAATCATGAATAAAGATTGTCCCATTAAACTGAGCTTTTGTCTCCCTTTTCCTAAGCTTGTGCCTCTACGTGAGCTTCGTCAAGTATTCAGGTCAGTCTTAAGTCTACAAGTTAGTCTTCAAGGTCATCTAGTCAATTGCCTTGTCCAATCCACCAACCCTATCCTTTTCCCTAGGGATGAATCCTTCCCTCGCATGGCAGTCTAATCCTTCATCCTAATCCTACTCTTAGCAAGAGACATCAGTTGGTCTTGCATGGGTGACTTGTTTCACTTCTTGGATTTTCATATTTTGTCCTACGACTTCTTAGATCTTCCATATCCAGGTATGTTTAAAATAGGTGCATACTGGGGCATATTTTTATGGCATGGTGTGTTTTGGATCTCTCTTGTATGAACCAGTGACCTGGTATCAGTGTTTATCAACACTTACCTTATCATATACAAGGGATATTGTTGTCTGCAAGGGTTTCCTTGCATGTACCCACAACTTTGTACCAGTATTCTTCAACACTTACATAGCTATGTGTAAGCAATTCCCATTTGACTGTGAGTCAATCCAAGCCTTGGGTTTCTCATGGCATCCTGGTTCCTATAATCAGTGGTGCAGGTTACCTAGGGAAATATTAAACTAGGTTGGCTTCCACATATTTTCTGCACAACTTTCCCCATCATTCTGTAAATTCCTAATTCTCACCATCTTTTAACCCCGTGGAGTCTTCAATTTATCCCCCCCCCCCCTTCCCTATTCTTCTATTTCTATCTAAGGTCATTGTATTATTACGGGCATATTCACAAAAATATTTTCCAATACTCATTTATGTTGGTATTTTGGAATGGTTTTTTCATTGATGTCAACACCTACTAACACTTATCAACTCTGGCACTTTGGAGAATTAGCAACATTCACCAGCAAGCAAGTGACTTATGCACAGTCATCGATATCTGGTACACCGGCAGGATATAATGATCCTTGACACTTGGAACGATATGGAAAACATCTGGTTAGGTCGAAGACATCATTTGGCACTTTGTCTTGAAGTTTTTTTATTGGCATATTCACAATTGTATATTTTTTGTTACCGGCAAATAGGTCCAGGATATACACCGACAAGTTCATCTATTCCAAATTAGCACGACACACTATGAAGATATTTTATTATTGTTGTAAATGCATCAAGCCGACATGTTGAATCGGTTATTGCATTGGATATTGTTTTTGTAAATTGATTTTATTGTATTATCCTTTAGAGCCGACCTACTAAAATTGATCCTAGGTTATGGTATAAATATAAGGTCTTATTTGTAAGATCAATTGTGGAATGCAAAAAAAGGATTGTGTGAAGGTATATGCGAGAATAAGTAGAGCTATACATGCAAACATCATTTGAATATTAAAGGAGGGTTTTGTGAATACAAACAGAACTACACCATTACTGAATCCAGCATAGAGAGATGTTAATCTGAGTAGTACATCCATATTGGATTTAACCATACAACTGTAAGTCAGTGTGACTTCCCATTTGTGATTGAGTAGTGAGCTCTAGGCGCTTGGCCTTTCTGCATGTGCAGACCCCATTTGTATACACTTACTATATGCAGTAGTATCATCTAATTGTGGGTAAGGTTTCCCACCATGGTTTTTCCCCTTACAGGGTATCCACATACAAATATTGGTGTTATGTGTTGTGGATGACTTTGTCTCTCTATTTCATGCATTAATCATTACCGATATTGCAATTAACTGATAAAACTATCTACCAGGCATAAAAGACTATTTCACCAGCATTGAACATTGAAATTGTTTAAATTGTTTTGAATTAAATTTATCTAACAATTGATTCACCCCCCCCCCTCTCGGTTGTCTCTGGGACCTAACAATTGGTATCAGAGCCTAGACTTCTTTTTGTAGAAGTTTAACAGCTTGAGGAGATCCAATATCTTTTAACTATTTCAGGAAGGACAGTCCTAAACTTGATGGAACCAACTATGGGATATGGAAGATCAGGATGGAGACACATCTGAATTGCATTGGAAAGGATATTTGGGATGTAACAAAGAATGGCTATACTGCTCCTAGTACAAGTCAGCCTAATCCACCAAATCTGACTAAAGATGAAGAGAATGATTGCAAGGCAAGAGAAGCACTCTTGAGCGCATTATCAGATCAGCAAATCATTGGATTATCAGATAGGTCTACTGCTAAAGCTATTTGGGATCATTTGGAAACACTAAATGAAGGAGATTCCACAGTCAAAATTACAAAACTTGAAAGCTTCCGGGTCAGGTATGAAAGTCTGAAAATGGAAGAAGATGAAAGGATTTCTGCTTTTATGGAAAGAGTAAATGAAATTGTTTTGGGTATTAAATGTTGTGGAGGAACCTTAAGTGAAGATGAAATGGTTTCAAAAGGTTTAAGAGGATTACCACCGACATATAAAATGAAAGTTATTGCAATAAATGAACTAAGAACAATGCCTAACACATCAGTAACTAGGGATACATTGATTGGAAAACTATCAGCCTTTGAAATTGAGGAATTTGGTCCTGTTGCTACTATAAAGACAGACTTAGCTTTTAAGGCATCAACATCATCTGCACCATCATTTGACAAGTCTGATTGGAAAGCCTTTTATGCAAGAGAACTTGAAGAAAGCAGGAGAGAAAATGAAGAACTTGAAGAACTTGAAGCACTATTTGCAAGAAAAATGCCTAAAGGTCCAGTTGGAAGTAAGTATGAAGGTAAAGCACCCTTTAAATGTTTTAATTAATAAGATTGGTCATATGGCTTCAAGATGCCCTGATAGACATGCTAGACTAAGAGAAGAAGCTAGAAGAACATATAAGCCTAACCCTGAATATCAGAGATACAAATTTAAGAAGAATAAAGACAAATCTTGTAATCTTGCTGATGAAGGAGTCACTAATGATTCTGATGAGGATCCGACAGAAAATGGATGGGTTTTTGTTGCTATAACAAAAGATCAACCAGTACCTACTGTTCAACCGATAGAATAGGCCTTGGCTGCTAAAATTGAAACTAAGGATGAATGGATCATTGATTCAGGATGCTCACATCACATGACTGGTGACAAAAGTAAATTCTTAACTTTTTAGGAATATAATGGAGGTTTGGTAAGATTTGGAGATGATAAAGCTTGCTTGATCAAAGGAAAAGGTACAATATCTCTTGATGGTAAGCACAATACTGATAATGTCTACTATGTTGAAGGTTTAAAACATAATCTTTTGAGTATTGGTCAATTACTTGAAAAAGGATTTCAGTTACAATTCAAGAATGGTAAATGCAAAATTATGAACAGATCTGGTTTGGAAATTGCAACCGGTAATGAAACTAGAGGTAATATCTTTCATTTGAATAACAATGAAAAGACATGCTTGATTGCACATATTGATGAAAGTTGGCTATGGAATAAGAGACCCTGTCATGTAAATTTTGATTGCATTGTGAAGATCAGTACTACTAAGGCAGTTAGAGATTTACCTAAGATTGTTAAGCCTCACAATCTGGTATGTAAGGAATGTCAATTTGGAAAACAAGTTAGAGCTACTTTTAAAAGTATTCCAGAAAAATCAAATAATGTTCTTGACTTAATTCATACTGGTTTATGTGGTCCAACTAGAACTAAAATTTTACAAGGTGATAGATATTTCATGCTAATTATTGATGACTATTCTAGAATGTGTTGGGTTACCTTTCTCAAAAAAAAATCAGAAGCACTTGGGAAATTCAAACTATTCAAAGCAATGGTAGAAAATGAAACCGGTAAGAAAATCAAATGTCTAAGATTAGATCAAGGAGGTGAGTTTACATCTAAGGAATTTAATACATTCTATGAAGTGAATGGAATCAGAAGACAACTATCAGCACCCCGGACACCACAACAGAATGGAGTTGTACAAAGGAAGAAAAAAAATATCTTGGATGCAGCAAGAAGTATGTTGTCTGAATTAAATCTACCACATGTATATTGGAGAGAAGCAGTAAGTACAACAGTCTATACATTCAACAAAGTTCACATCAAAGGTGAAACCGGTAAGACCCCTCATGAACTATGGTTTGGTATTACTCATACTCTTAAATATTTCAGAATTTTTGGAAGTAAATGCTACATTAGAAGAGATGAGTATATTGGAAAATTTGATCCTAGAAGTGATGAAGGAATATTTCTTGGTTATTCATCTAAGAGCAAAGCATACAGATGTTTTAACAAAAGATTACAGAAAATTGTTGAGAGTACAAATGTGAAGATTGATGAACAATTTAGAGGAACTTCAAGGTATATAGATTTTGAACTGGCAACAGAGATTCTGACAAATGAACCTACATTGAACCCACTGGCATAGAATGAAGATCCAGTTACACCAGTATCATCTAAAAATTCCATTGTGACTGAGGAACAACTACAAACAAAGACACCCTGGTATGTAAAACTGAATCATTTTGAAGATCAGATAATTGGAAACAAATATAGAGGATTTATGACAAGAGGAAGATTGGCAAATGAAGAGGTATGTCTTATTTCTCAAATTGAACCAACATCAATTAATGAAGCATATGAGGATAAACACTAGATTAAAGCTATGGAAGAAGAATTAGAATAAATTGAGAAAAATAACACATGGACATTAGTTCCCCGGCCTAAAGAAAAAAATGTAATTGGAACCAAATGGGTATTTAGAAACAAACTTAATGAAGATGGTAAGGTAATCAGAAATAAAGCAAGACTAGTATGTAAGGGATATTCTCAAAAAGAAGGAATTGATTACAATGAAACATTTGCACCGGTAGCTAAGATTGAAGTAGTTAGATTACTTTTGGCTTTTGCAGCACATAAGAACTATAAAGTTTATCAAATGGATGTCAAATGTGCATTTCTAAATGGAGATCTTGAAGAAGAAGTTTACATTGAACAACCTGATGGATTTTCTTTGACAGAAAATAAAGATATGGTTTGCAGATTAAAGAAAGCTTTGTATGGATTGAAGCAAGCTCCAAGAGCTTGGTATGCAAGATTGGATAAATATCTTTTGAAGATTGGTTTTTCTAAAGGTAATGCTGACAACAATTTATACTACAAAGTAACTAATGTTGACATCTTGGTTATAGAAGTTTTTGTTGATGATATAATCTTTGGAGCAGGAGATAGTCTATGCAAGAACTTTTCTATTAAAATGCAGCAAGAATTTGAAATGTCTATGATTGGAGAAGTAAAATTCTTTTTAGGATTGCAGATTTCACAAATTGATAATGGTATATTCTTAAGTCAGTCCAAGTACTTAAAGGAGTTATTAAAGAAATTTGGAATGGAAAACTCTAAACCGGTAAGCACACCTATGACTACAAATGACAAATTATCGCTAAGGGATGAGTCAACACCTGTTAATCCAACAAGGTACAGATCAATGATAGGAGGTCTACTATATTTGACACAAACAAGACCTAACATTATGGATGCAGTATGTATTATTTCAAGATTTCAAAGTAATCCTAGAGAAAATCATGAATCAGCAGTAAAAAGGATTTTCCGTACTTACAAGGCACTACAAATCTTGGCTTATGGTATCCTAGAGATGAAAACTTTGAATTATGTGCATACATAGATGCAAATTGGGTAGGAGATGTAGATGACAGGAAAAGCACCACCGGCGGAGCACTTTTCTTTGGTAACAGATTAATTTCTTGGTTAAGTAAGAAATAAAGTTGTATGTCTTTGTCAACAGCCGAATCAGAATATGTTGCAGCAACAACAAACTGTACACAGGTATTATGGCTTAAACAAATGTTGAAGGACATAAAGGTAAATTGCAAGGAACCTATAACTATCTATTGTGATAACACTGCAGCAATTGATATATCTAAGAATTCGGTACTACATTCTAAAACTAAACATGTTTCTATCAAATTGAACTTTCTGAAAGAAAATGTTGAAGCAAAAGAAGTAAAACTGGTTTATGTGAATACTAAAGAGCAGATTGCAAATATTTTCACTAAACCTCTGCCTAAGGAGACTACTGACCTACAATGGAGGTAGATGCATACAATTATGTGAAGAAATGTATCCCTTTCTAGAAACACAGTGATAAGATCCGCGCACCATCACAAGAATTGCAACCAATTATTACACCTTGTCCCTTCTCACAGCGGGGGCTCGATCTCATTGGGAAAATCCACCCTACATCCTCCAATGGCCACAAATTAATTATCACCACCACTAAATACTTCACCAAGTGGGTGGAGGCTATTCCCCTTATCTTCACCATCAGAAAATAGATCTCCAAATTCATCTTGAACTATTTAATCTGCTGATATGGAATCCCCAAAGTCATCATCACAGATAATGGGAGACCATTCAAAAATCAGGATGTTAAAGAGCTATGTCAGAAATTCGACATCCAACATCGCTTCTCCACCCCATATTACCCACAAGGTAATGGTTAAGTTGAGGCTTCTAACAAAACCTTAATCAAAATCCTCAAAAAGACAATCAATGAAGTTGGTCGTGATTGGCACCTCCAACTCCACCCTGCTCTATGGGCCTACCGTACCTCTATTTGCACACCCACCAGCACCACCCCATATTCCCTTGTCTTTGGCTCTAAATTCATCCTCCCTCTTGAGATCGAGATCCCCTCTCTAAGGGTGTCGCTATGGAATATCCTCCCAGACGAGGAATACAGAGTTTCTAGACTACAAGAGCTAGAACTGCTGCATGAAAGGTGCCTCAAGACCTTAAACCATCTTCGGGTATATCAGGATCTCCTATGCTTGAGTTACAACAAGAAGGTTCGAATCCAGGAATTTGAAATTGGTGATCTCGTCCTCATGGAAAATCAAAGAAACCTTCAAGAAAGAGAGAAGAAAGGCAAGTTTTAGCCTAATTGGCTTGGACCATATGTGATCATAACAAAGTATGGATCAAGGGCATATCAATTGGCTACCCCTGAAGGAGATCCTTTTGATGATTTGATGAAAATAATGCACCTAAAGAGATTCTATGCCTATTCCTCATAAGGTCATGAATTGTGAAAACCACTTTGTGGTGCTATGGGCAAGTACCTTGGTGAAAACCCGCATGTAGATGCTAAGGTAAATAATCTAGATTCATCATCTATTAGGTCAGTGCTCCATCAACTCATATCCATCACCCTCACTATCCAATTCAACCTCCATGACATTCCTCCACTCCTGCTAGAATAATTACTCGTATGATGATGAGGCTTCACCTAAATCATGAATAAAGATTGTCCCATTAAACTGAGCTTTTGTCTCCCTTTTCCTAAGCTTGTGCCTCTACATGAGCTTCGTCAAGTATTGAGGTCAGTCTTAAGTCTACAAGTTAGTCTTCAAGGTCATCTGGTCAATTGCCTTGTCTAAATCCACCCACCCTATCCTTTTCCCTAGGGATGAATCCTTCCCTCGCATGGCAGTCTAATCCTTCATCCTAATCCTACTCTTAGCAAGAGACGTCAGTTGGTCTTGCATGGGTGACTTGTTTCACTTCTTGGATTTTCATTTTCATTTGCATATTTTGTCCTACGACTGCTTGGATCTTCCATATCTGGGTATGTTTAAAATAGGTGCATACTGGGGCATATTTTTATGGCATGGTGTGTTTTGGATCTCTCTCGTATGAACCAATGACCTGGTATCAGTGTTTATCAACACTTACCTTATCATATACAAGGGATATTGGTGTGTGTGAGGGTTTCCTTGCACGTACCCACAACTTTGTACTAGTGTTCTTCAACACTTACATAGCTATGTGTAAGGAATTCCCATTTGACTGTGAGTCAATCCACGCCTTGGGTTTCTCATGGCATCCTAGTTCCTATAATCAATGGTACAGGTTACCTAGGGAAATATTAACCTAGGTTGGCTCTCCACATATTTTGTGCACAACTTTCCCCATCATTTTGTAAATTCCTAATTCTCCCCATCTTATAACCTTGTGGAGTCTTCAATTTCTCCCCCCCCCTTCCCTATTCTTCTATTTCTCTCTAAGGTCATTGTATTATTACGGGAATATTCACAAAAATATTTTCCAATACTCATTTATGTTGGTATTTTGGTATGGTTTTTTCATTGATGTCAACACCTACTAACACTTATCAACTCTGGCACTTTGGAGAGTCAGCAACATTCACCAGCAAGCAAGTGACTTATACACAGTCACCGGTATCTGGTACACCGACAGGATATAATGATCACCGGCACTTGGAATGATATGGAAAACATCTGGTTATGTCAAAGACATCGTTTGGCACTTTGTCTTGAAGTTTTTTTATTGGCATATTCCCAATTGCATATTCGTTGTTACCGATAAATAGGTCCAGGATATACACCGACAAGTTCATCTATTCCAAATCAGCACGACACACTATGAAGATATTTTATTATTGTTGTAAATGCATCAAGCCAACATGTTGAATCGGTTATTGCATCGGATATTGTTTTTGTAAATTGATTTTATTGTATTATCCTTTAGAGCCGACCTACTAAAATTGATCCTAGGTTATGGTATAAATATAAGATCTTATTTGTAAGATCGATTGTGGAATGCAAAAAAAGGATTGTGTGAAGGTATATGCGAGAATAAGTAGAGATATACACGCAAACATCATTTGAAGATTAAAGGAGGGTTTTGTGAAGACAAACAGAACTACACCGGTACTGAATCCAGCATAGAGAGATGTTAATCTGAGCTGTACATCCATATTGGATTTAACCATCCAACTATAAGTCAATGTGACTTCCCATTTGTGATTGAACAGTGAGCTCTAGGCGCTTGGCCTTTCTGCATGTGCAGACCTCATTTGTATACACTTACTATCTACAATAGTATCATTTGATTGTGGGTAAGGTTTCCCACTGTGGTTTTTTCCCTTACAAGGTTTTCATGTACAAATATTGGTGTTATGTGTTGTGGATGACTTTGTCTTTCTGTTTCATGCATTAATCCTTACCGGTATTGCAATTAACTAATAAAACTATCTACCAACATAAAAGACCGTTTCACCGGCATTGAACATTGAAATTGTTTAAATTGTTTTGAATTAAATTTATCTGACAACTGATTCACCCCCCCTCTCAGTTGTCTCCAGGACCTAACAATTTACACTACAATATCCATTCATTTCATTATCCACTTAGGTGGCATCATTCATTTCATTATTTCATTTAGATTGCATTATTTATTCATTTAGGTTACATTATCCATTCATTCCATTATCCACTTAGGTGGCATCATTCATTTCATTATTTCATTTAGATTGCATTATATATTCGTTTAGGTTACATTATCCATTCATTTCATTATCCACTTAGGTGGCATCATTCATTTCATTATTTCATTTAGATTGCATTATCTATTCATTTAAGTTGCATTATAAATTCATATTATAATCATTTTCTTAGATTAGATTCATCGTCCATCTTGCATTTACATTGCATTATTGATTCATTTCATCATTTATTTAGATCGCATTATTTTACATATCGTTAATCATTTACATTGCATTATCTGTATAGGTGGCATTACATTTATCATGAATTCCTCATTTTTGAATTTATCATTTGCATCCACATTTATTATTACATCATCATATCCATTATACATTAAACATCCTCATATACAACATATATACACATCAAAACATCTCAAAAACATGTGCACCCACATAGTCACTCTTCCTGCATCCACAACAAATCATACATGCATGTACATACATCCATCCTACATCCATGAACATGTCACTAACTCATCATAAGCATAGAAATATAAGCATCCATTTTGCATCACAAAATGGTCAACACAATACATCCATAATCATCATCCATTGAATACCATGTCATAAAATAATAAATAGAGTCCATCATAATAACATACATGTATCACCGCCGCAAAAAATCAGATATATAGAAGCTCAAAAAAATGAATATGTTTGTCATAATACAATGATCACCACAAAGGGTCAAAATACAACACATAAGCCAAATGGAGCTATCTCTCTCCACCTGTCTCCCCAACACCCTCCTCATCACCTCCTCCCCTAGATCCTCCTGCTCCCCCTGCTCTAGGTGGCCTAAAACCCAGCGATCCACCCATCTGCTAGCTCTATGTGGGTCCTTGGCTCTATGTCCTATGAGAATGCATTCTCTTAGTGTACGAGGGTGCTCACTACTCCACAAAGACCACTCTATGGTATAACCCCCTATAGTAGGTCACCTCCCAACCTACCCTCTCTACCCTCTCTTGTTGCTGCATCATATCATAATACATCTGCCCAAGCCCTGCGGGGACCAACATCTAACGTGTTGTATCCCTCTCCCACCGCAAGCATCTAGCATATGCCTCTTCTCTCCATAGTCAGCCTTGCAGCTCCACTAGCTCATCATCCTAATGGCAGAGAGCATCCTGTAAAGCACCAATTGTGGTCCCTGATCGTGCCTCCTCTAGCACCCACTCGAACTCCTCCTTGTCCCCCCTCAAATTATCTACCTTTTTCCTCATTGTATGGAGGCTCTCTATCAGGTCTGATACCTCCCACCACAACAACTCAACCTCTACCTCCAAGCTCTGCCTCCTAGCTCTCTCTATCTATAGCTCATCCTTAAGCGAGTGTAGTCTCACCTGGGTGGCATCTCTCTACTATTGGGGTCTATCAAAATCAGCCTGTGACACTCCTCCCATAGCCTTTGACCCTATACCTATGCTTCTGGAATGCCCATAGGTATGACCTCCTTTGCCCCACCATCCCCTCCCTCAGCTACCTCCCCTACCATTGGTGGACTTTCTTGTCCCTATCCTTCCTGAGGCTCTCTCCTTCATACCACCCTAGCCCTCCTCTGTTGTCCGCCAACACCCCTCCCTACTCCCACCACAACCCTGTCACCAGGTGCATAATCCTCTCCACTGACTACCTTATCTATTGTCGGTTGCAGCTCATCATCCTCCAAAACCACAGGCATGGTAAGGTGCATTGGAAAATGTCCCTCCCACGAGCTCGTGTATCCTCCAGTGGTCCCTCGATCCTCTCCCACCCCGAGCCGCTCATCCCAAACAAATATGGTGTCATTTGGAAACTGGTCCTACCCTCTGATGGACTCATTGTCGGGCCCCAAAAGCTCTCCTCTCGTGTCATCCAAGGATACAATGGTATGTCTCCCACTATGTCCTGGACTAGGCCTAACTTTCTCGCTACTCTATAAGGGGCATAATATATACAGACCTACAAATAAGCAAATATCCACTCTGACCCAGTGCAACTACCAGTCCCTCCTCCATATCTCACTATCCAAAAATGGTCTCCATGTGAACTACAAAAGCTCGTAAAAAATGCAACACCAAAACCATATCAATCCTATTTGTGTATAATGTAGCAGGCCCCTGTACCTGTCTATATATGATCGTTGAGCCTGCCTATCATGTACACCTACTGGCAGTGTAACTGCAACATGCTCTCAAGCCTAGATATGAAGTAGTGTAACTCCTGCAGATAAGATGGCATACTCCCTATACACCACAAGATGCATATCATGATACAACTGAGCCAACATCACGGATCCCCAAGCATACTGTGCACAATCATGAATAATATAATAAACCCATCTGCTCCATCTGACAGGAAACCCATGTCCTCGAAGATCAGGTATAATCTGTCAACTCATAAATCTGAAAATCATAAGTACTAGCTGAGGAATGTGTTGGATACCCATCGCCCTACCCAAATGTATCCTGCTTCTGTCCAACATCAATAGTGCCTCATACTTACAAAACTCCCAAAGGTAAAAATTTACCGCATTTAATCGGTACTCCGAGATGACGCCATGAATGGGGATCTTCAAGATCCTCCATACATCTAGTAAGGTCACTGTCACCTCATTGATAGGTAGGTGGAAGGTGTTATACCTACTATCCCATCTCTCCACTAAAGTTGTCATCATCGCAGTGTGGGCTCGAATCCTTGGCCACCTACCGACAAAATGCAACCCCACAACAGTTAGGATCTCCAACTCATCTGATTGCAACTATCGATAGAATATCATGGTCGTCAGCCAATGCTCCCCTGACGCCAATGGTCCCAAATCCACCTGCATCCAGCTATACAATTTATCATCTCATATCCTTAAACCCTATCTTATCTCCCGATGCACATGTGCCTTACCCCAAGACAAAATTCTAAACCTATTTTCCCATCCCTTTCTTCCCTAGCACTCACACCAAACCCATGGTGCTTGCGCCATTCTACAGGCGCATGCGCTAACAGACCTTCACATGGGACCCATGACCAAACTAGCGCGAGAGCATGTGGTGCGCTACCGTTTCCCAACCCTAAACCTAATCCTAATATACCCTAGCGTGAGTGCATGCTCTATCATACCCCTTCTTGCCCCACCTAACCCTAACTTACCTTAGTACAAGCATTTGTGCTATGATACCCTTTCCTGATGTTAAACCTAACCCTAGCTATGCTTAGCACGAGCGCCTACATCATGCTACCCTTTCCCAACCCTAAACATAACCATAACTATCTCCAGTGTGAGTGCCCATGCCAAACACGAGTGCTCGCCCCATAACCCCTAGTTATTCCCTTCGACTTGTGAGAGATCGCACTATTCTCTAGTGCTCACACTACCCTAGAGGCATGCACGTTGAAATGATGATTAGCGCATCTGCCTCACTAGACTTTTTACCCTAATCTAAGCCCTAATTCTAGCCTAAAATCTAAAAAATCACAGAGGAGGTTAGTCATACATACTGGTGGTCCATATCCCTCAGGTCTCTCATACTGTCAGATCCTCTCGGTGCGGTGCTCACATGTGGGAATGCGATCCATCTCTCCTTCTCTTCTTCTAGGCTCTAGGATGGTCCAATTCTTATGTGTGATAATGACCCTTCATTGGGCCCCATGTGGCTTATATGGACCCCCTTTTAGGCCCACTCCTTTCGTGTTCTCCCTCCTTCTATATCCTCTTCTATTTTATCTATGCACTCTATATTTCTTTCTTCTTCACTCGTCGCTTCTTCTCCTTCCTTTTTTCGATAATTTTCTGCCAATTTTTTAAAAAATTGCGAAAAATTCTCGAGGGGGCATACACCACCTGGATTCTACATCCGGAAATCCTTTTTCTTCTATCTTTTACCCATCGCCAAATTTCCCACTACGTAAAACAGGGGTAAAATGTAGACACTTAAATTAATTATTTTAATTTATTTATTTAATTTCCTCTCATCATTAATTTATTAATTATGCCAATTCCTATTCCTTCTCAATATTAATTAAATATAATTAATGTTGTCACTATAGTCTATTGATTAATTTATTTAATAAATCAATCTACCTTTATTCTTCTAAAACTCCCTAAAATTAATTATCTCTGAATTCCTTCTTTTAATTAATTAATTTCAATAAATTAATTAATCTAGGTGATTCCTACAAATTACCTTTTTCCTAATCCATCATTAACTTGATGAATTCTTCTAGACGCCCCCTATCTCACTTATCATTATTCTTCTAATTTTTAATTCCCTCCACTCATTCTCTCTCCTAGTCAAATCCTCCTACAAATCCCACTTTCCCTAATCCCACCTAATCATTCTTCTAATCCCTCTCCTAATGAGTTGCTAGCGGCTAATCCTCATGATTAACCACAAAGTCAACTCCTTGTCCCTTCCATCCAACCACCTTCCTTAAATGCTCCTTTCCTAGGTGAATGTGAGATTTTTAATTCCTCCAAGGATTTTTTAATTCATCTTTATTCCTCCTATCCCTAGATTATCCTTTTTGAGAAATTTTTAATTCCTCATCCCCATCTCTCAAGGAATATTTTATTCCTTTCTCTTCCCCAGGTGCATTGGGAAGTCTTCCCAATGAACCTTGAGGAGTGTGGAGACAAGAAATACCTTTAAGGCATATCTCTTGGACTCCATACTTGTCTTGTCACCTCCTCTTGGGCCATGTGTGGGCTCCAATGCAATCTTAACCCTTCATCTTGGATCAATCCTAGCCCTCCATTTCTTCTCCCCTTCTCATATAAATTGAGGACTCCATCCCCTTATTTCACATCTCCAAGTTATCTAATTTTATGGTACCCAATTGAGTCTAAGAAATCATCCATAGCACCCAAACTCTACTCAAATTTCTATTTATCCATCACTTAGCAAAATCTCTCATCTGTCACATCTCATCATCTTGTGCACAATCTTGGAGAGCCATCCACATTCAACAAGGGAACCAATCCAATCAAGTCAAGGAGCTGGGGTGTATCTTTGGCTTCATCAAAGGCTCAATCCAAAGGAGAAGGTATAGATTTGCAAGGTATAAATAGTCAGTTGATGTTTTTATGTGTTTTATTTGAATATTATCATTGAATCCTGCATTGCTAATTTTCCCCCTCTTCACAGACAGTGTTAATATTGTACAGATGATGGAGCCATCTCCAAGCATGAAGGCCATGAAATTGAAAAAGAAAGATCCACATCCAGTCTTCGTGCGATCATCATGTTTCATCAAATATTGATCATATAAGGGACACTAAGATAGGTCTTGTTGAGCTAGTGTAGTTTCTTAAAAGTGTTGAAAGGCCACCTTCAACAGTAGCATTAATATAGTCTCAACGTTCCCAATGTCTTCTCAAGATCCTAAATTTTTCATAGCCACTACAAATCACTTTGATCCTGTTAGCAGTAGCATCAAGGACACAAGTGGCAAAAAGCTTATTAGACTTGATGACGATTTCTTCGATATTATCCTCAAGTGTCCTATCATAAAGAAGTACTCAAATATCACCATGCATTCAACACAAGCCTACTATGACAAAATTCAAACAAGTGTAGGAAGAACATGGATGACAATTGGTTGAAGACTCCTAGACCCACAATTTCTAGGTGACCAAAGACCTTTCCAAGAAGTTATCTCATTGAAGAATTCAATGACTTAGTTGCTCTCATAAGTAGGGTAAAAGGGCTTCCTAATTGTAACACCTATTATGAATGGATGTATTAGTATATCTATGTCATTAGATAGAACAAGGTGAAGATGTTTTGGGGGAAGCAGATAGGTAATGCCATATGTTAACAACTCACCAAGGTGTCGACTACCCTAAAGTTCTACATGAATTCCTATTTGGTATATTCAATAGCTTCTATCAGGCATTTCCAATGAGTGTCTACATCAGCTGACAATACAAAAGTTTTTGTATATGAGTATTATTCCCGATTGGTTTTGAAGAATAGTTTCAATCATTTCCAAAGAGTGAATGATGCATTCTTTGGGTATAACTCTTGGCAACAACAATGCATGAAAACTAAGAGGGGGGGTGAATTAGTTTTCACCAACAATTTAATCTCAACTTCATATAAGATCAGGAACAACAATAAAAAAGATAAACACCACATCAACATCACACATAACACACAAATTTTGATGTGGAATACCCGGTCAAGGGAAAAACCACGCTAGGAACCTACCCACAATATGCTAATACTTTGAAGTTGTATGTGTAAATATTACAATGGGGATTGCACATGCATTCAGTCACACTACCTAGAGCTCACTGATCAAAATAAACAAAGGGCTACAACCCTGGGAAGGCTCACTACCTTGCAAAGATCGGGAAACAATTTGGATTACATGAACTGAAAGAATAACATCTCCAAATACCTGATCACAATTCCAGTTAGGCACGTTGTCTTCACTACAACACTTCTCTTCTCTTCTCCACACTAATGAAAGATCAATTCACTTGTTTTCACATACAATACTCTCAAAAAATGTAGACATAACCATAGACATACATCTTACATGATTACAACACTTATTTATACATATCATCTTATTTATATTTCAAGGTTGGCTCAACACATAAAACCTAATTACAAAATTACATCACACGTTACATAAATCAATATGCAGACCAATACAATGTTAGCAAGGACATAGCATGGGCACAAATCAAAACCTCGAACATGCAAGACTACCAAATATCTTGCCAAGATCATCCACAACATGCAACAATCATCGGGTAAGCTAGAAAGTCGTATAACACGAATAATACCATCAAACCAATCAAATTTCAATAACGCATACCACGATCAATGCAGACCACCAAAACACATAGAACATGATCGAAGAACATCAACAAGCAATGTGAATTCCTCTACAACACCCACAACAACTTGGATAACTAGAATCATCATCATTTCATCATCAAAGCTCGAGAACACCAATAACAAACTGAAAGATATGCTTGTGAATTTTCAAATCATGAACCACCCAAACTGAGGACACACATGAACATCCAAAACACTCTCCAAAATACGCACACCATAAAGAATCAATATCGCAACAATGCAAACCTAAAATCACAACTCTACAATATAGAACCAACAGAAAAACCAATCATCACATCGGATCATACAACTCGATCAAATCACCTTCTAAAACACTTAAATTCATACTAAATCAATTAGAGATAAGTATCTCAAAACCCATTAATCCACATCAACATATCTGCAACCAAATCAACTCTCTGCAATATTGAAGCACAAGAAACAAGGAATATGTTGACATCAATGACAAAAACACATTCCAAGAACTCTAATATCCAACAATCTACCCCTTTAGCATTGATGAAAACATATGAATGTGAAAAAAAATTAATTCAAAGAAAGAGATAAACTCCATGATAGACTTCAAAAGCACTAAGAGGGGGGGTGAGTCAGTGATAGCAAAAACAATACTACTTTAAATAGTGACCCGTTGAGATACTTAATAAGTTTTCCAAACACTATGTATGCAGTCCAAAATGATATTAAAGCATCTACAATAAGTAAAACATCCACCATAACACAAGTGTTTATACATTGAAGACTGAAATAGGAAAAACCATAGTGAGATGAGACTCACAAGTTAACTATCTGCTGAAATAGATAACTGATCAGTTAAGGTCTACAAAAGTTTGATCTGCTAGGAGAAAATCCTGTTAAAGATCCCAAAGCTCTGTAAGGAACTATACCCTGTTAAAGGTGGTACCCTGTTAGGAGTAACCTCGCTAGAGGATTTCTAAATCCAAACTGATGGATCACCTGGTCAGAGGATTTGTACAATGAAGCTTGTTAGAGCTTACCCGGTCAGGGGATTTTACTATTATAGTGATAGGAAAACAACAAGTGTGTGATCTAATAGTAGCACAACTTGCTTGAATAGATCATCTTTTGCTCATTCACAACTGCATCACCAACATATTCAACAATACCTTCAACTTCTACTTCGCATCAGGTCACTCTCTTCAAGTTTTTAGTTCTTGATTCATAATGTCATTATATAGGCACTAGATTTCATGTTGGCTTAGAAATTGTACCACAATTTCCTAGGTGCAGTGTATCTGGACAATCAAAACATAACTCATCAAAATTTACCTCCAAAAATGCTGGCTAAGGATAACTCATCACGACCGATGATAACTCATCACACAATCAATGAATACCGATTGAAGCACTAATACCAGTTAGACTTAACCAATTCAACATGTAGACTGATTGTCCTCTATTGCCTCTATGGTGGTCTTCATTGTATCTTCGAGGTTGTGTCAAATAGTTTCTGCCTATGCCAGTTTGATACTCTCTAAACCATCATAAACTAATCTTCCAATACCTGTTGTGATACAATACAAGTAACTTAGAAGTAATACCGGTAGACAATATGAACATATGTGTGTGTATACATGTTCCATCAATGACAACACATGAATTCATCTATTACAATCATCATCAAGCCAACAATCTCCCCCTTTGGCATTAATGGCAACACTTAGAAAATTTTCAAACCATACAGCTAAGTGTGCTTACAACAAAAAATATATATCACAATACATATTCCCCCTTAATATGTACAAAATCTTCACAACACACATACATATTTCTACTCCCCCTTTGACAATAATGCCAAATTGAAAAGTAAAATATATACATATATAGCAAAGTATGCATCAAATATTTACATATATAATTTTTTTGAAAGTCTGAAAAAATGTCACTAAAAGTATGCTTCAATTGAGAAAAGTCATTTTCCCATGTCTCCTACAAGGTTTCAGTGATCTCTATTGTAGTCATGACCCGTGAAAAGAATTCTTCCATTGCATCAATTGTACACATCTTAGGAGTGGCCAAAATTGCTTCTGCATTCTTGTAGGCTCTTTGTAAGATGTCTACTTTTGGTCGAAGTAGATTCTTCAACTCCTTCAGGGATTAGAGTCTTTTTGCCTATTCAAAATCATGCAAATCCAACCGATTTTGAAAATCATCAACCATCTTACCAAAATTTAAGGCAGAATCATGTAAAGGTATGTAGTCATTACATATCTTTTCTAGTGCTTGCTCGATCTCTATTCGCCTTTGATTTAAATCATTATAAAATAATAAAACATTGGATGTGAATGCAAGAATTTTTCCTCCTGTTTCAATATCTTTTCTTAATAGGTCTTTAATTAGGGATAGGGCAATTCTTCCTGTATCAATATCCTTCATTAGTTGTTATCCTCTCTTCTTCCTGTAGTTTTTCTCTGCAAAGGTCTGTGCTACTTCCTCAAGGGACTTGAGTTGGTCAGAGGCATCAACAACCAACTGGCCAAGCTTGCCAATGGGAGTTGATAAGTTCCTTGTAGCAGTTTTCGGTAGAAGGCTTAACAAAATATCTACAACATTTTGAATGGCTTCAACTTCCATTCTCTGTTCCTTAAGCCTCTTCTTTTGAGCTCTAGATTGCATGACCATTGCAATCTCCATTAACTCCAATGCACTCCTACTATCAACATCGATAGGCCCTTTGATGCCTAATGAGTCATCATCATCATTATTCTGTTGTTTGACTAACGCCTTTTCAATTTCAGCAGATTTCTCCTTTTCATTTTTCTCTTCCCCTTTCTCCATATCCTATTCAGAGGACTTATCAACAATTTGTTCAATGGTTTTCTTCTGGGTATCCTGAGAAACCAGTGGAATTTGAGTTGTCATTTGTTGATCTTTTATCAGAGGGGGTTTATTATCCACTCTTGGTTGTATAATTGGTTTTTCCACTGCTTGCACCAATGATATAGTCGGTGGCTGCTTATCCGGTTCAATGATATTTCTAGATAAATCAATGGTATACTATATATCATCAATAAAAAATATTGGATGGGTAGTAGTGTCATCCTCCTTGGTAGGATAGACAATATCAAGTTGCACTATTTCTTCCTCATCCATCTCTGGTCTCTCAATAGTATCCTCCTCATTAGTCGGTTGGGACTTTTTTTTTTTTTGTATTTTTTGATTGTCCCTTTCTATTTGATAAGTCTCAACTTCAACAGATTTCATCTTTCCACTTATTAATCTTAATCTTCTTGATTTAAAAGGAAATTGAGTTTTATAAGTATCAAGTAATGCATTTAAATCATCTTTGGATACATTAGGAAAATATTGGAAAAAATACATCATCAATGATTTCTTTTTCTTTATGCACAACTTCTTCCCATTTATTCAAAAGAATAGAATATAAAGAATCAAAAAGATCTTTCTCAAGATCATGTGGTAATTGATTATAATGATATAAATGGTTGATTACCTGTTGAACAATGTGTTCCTTCCAATCTTCATCAAATGAATCAAAACACTTTTTGACATTGTCAAATCTATTCCTTCCTAATGTCTTCACGATTCTCTCAAAGTCAAACATAGGTTGTAAGATAAAGCTTTAATAGGAATAGTCTAAGAAGTAGCTTCAACTGGTTTGGCCTTCTTACTATATGCCTTCACTTTCTTTGGTTCTTCCTTAGATTCAATGTCATCAGATTCAACTGAGAGAATCAGTTGCCGACCTCTTTTCCTTGTTGTAGTCTGCTTCTTAATATATACTTTAGGAGTCAATTCCTTTTTCACTTCGACACTTCATGTCACTCTTGTACTGGCTAACACTTGAGGTGTCAGCTCGACCTTTTTCTTCTTCCCTTTACCACTACTAGATTTAGCTTTTGCAGTTTGCTCCTCAACAATATTCATTCTTTTCTTCTTCTTGTCTACTAGAGATGCCAACGGATTATTGACATAACCAATTAGTTAGTCATAATTTACTTCATAGCTCATGTCTTTCATTTCTTCCTCTTTGGGCTCGATGGCTTCCATTAGACAGAAATCAATGGTGACTGTGAAGATGATGTCTTTGGCAAAATTCCTCACCACATCTTTAGGTAGCCTTACCCTCATACTCATTTTCTTCTGAAATTCATTGAAGTACCTATTCATTACTACAAAAAAGGTGTTCTTAACAACCTTGATGCTATTCTTGATCTCAGCTATTACCTGTAGGTCTTTAGACCATTCAATGTCACCAATTCTTGGTAGGAAATTCTGAAAGTAAAAGAATATA